>NC_138307.1:72126618-72131618 GCF_965601325.2 Salmo salar | reverse complement strand
TTAGATGTAAACCAGGCTAGTTTATTCTCCTCTCTGCTGTTAGATGTAAACCAGGCTAGTTTATTCTCCTCTCTGCTGTTAGATGTAAACCAGGCTAGTTTATTCTCCTGTCTGCTGTTAGATGTAAACCAGGCTAGTTTATTCTCCTCTCTGCTGTTAGATGTAAACCAGGCTAGTTTATTCTCCTGTCTGGTGTTAGATGTAAACCAGGCTAGTTTATTCTCCTCTCTGCTGTTAGATGTAAACCAGGCTAGTTTATTATCCTCTCTGCTGTTAGATGTAAACCAGGCTAGTTTATTCTCCTCTCTGCTGTTAGATGTAAACCAGGCTAGTTTATTCTCCTGTCTGCTGTTAGATGTAAACCAGGCTAGTTTATTCTCCTCTCTGCTGTTAGATGTAAACCAGGCTAGTTTATTCTCCTGTCTGCTGTTAGATGTAAACCAGGCTAGTTTATTCTCCTCTCTGCTGTTAGATGTAAACCAGGCTAGTTTATTCTCCTCTCTGCTGTTAGATGTAAACCAGGCTAGTTTATTCTCCTCTCTGCTGTTACATGTAAACCAGGCTAGTTTATTCTCTTCTCTGCTGTTAGATGTAAACCAGGCTAGTTTATTCTCCTCTCTGCTGTTAGATGTAAACCAGGCTAGTTTATTCTCCTCTCTGCTGTTAGATGTAAACCAGGCTAGTTTATTCTCCTGCTCTGCTGTTAGATGTAAACCAGGCTAGTTTATTCTCCTCTCTGCTGTTAGATGTAAACCAGGCTAGTTTATTCTCCTCTCTGCTGTTAGATGTAAACCAGGCTAGTTTATTCTCCTCTCTGCTGTTAGATGTAAACCAGGCTAGTTTATTCTCCTCTCTGCTGTTAGATGTAAACCAGGCTAGTTTATTCTCCTCTCTGCTGTTAGATGTAAACCAGGCTAGTTTATTCTCCTCTCTGCTGTTAGATGTAAACCAGGCTAGTTTATTCTCCTGTCTGCTGTTTAGATGTAAACCAGGCTAGTTTATTCTCCTGTCTGCTGTTAGATGTAAACCAGGCTAGTTTATTCTCCTCTCTGCTGTTAGATGTAAACCAGGCTAGTTTATTCTCCTCTCTGCTGTTAGATGTAAACCAGGCTAGTTTATTCTCCTCTCTGCTGTTAGATGTAAACCAGGCTAGTTTATTCTCCTCTCTGCTGTTAGATGTAAACCAGGCTAGTTTATTCTCCTCTCTGCTGTTAGATGTAAACCAGGCTAGTTTATTCTCCTCTCTGCTGTTAGATGTAAACCAGGCTAGTTTATTCTCCTCTCTGCTGTTAGATGTAAACCAGGCTAGTTTATTCTCCTCTCTGCTGTTAGATGTAAACCAGGCTAGTTTATTCTCCTCTCTGCTGTTAGATGTAAACCAGGCTAGTTTATTCTCCTCTCTGCTGTTAGATGTAAACCAGGCTAGTTTATTCTCCTGTCTGCTGTTAGATGTAAACCAGGCTAGTTTATTCTCCTTCTGCTGTTAGATGTAAACCAGGCTAGTTTATTCTCCTCTCTGCTGTTAGATGTAAACCAGGCTAGTTTATTCTCCTCTCTGCTGTTAGATGTAAACCAGGCTAGTTTATTCTCCTCTCTGCTGTTAGATGTAAACCAGGCTAGTTTATTCTCCTCTCTGCTGTTAGATGTAAACCAGGCTAGTTTATTCTCCTCTCTGCTGTTAGATGTAAACCAGGCTAGTTTATTCTCCTCTCTGCTGTTGGATGTAAACCAGGCTAGTTTATTCTCCTCTCTGCTGTTAGATGTAAACCAGGCTAGTTTATTCTCCTCTCTGCTGTTAGATGTAAACCAGGCTAGTTTATTCTCCTCTCTGCTGTTAGATGTAAACCAGGCTAGTTTATTCTCCTCTCTGCTGTTAGATGTAAACCAGGCTAGTTTATTCTCCTCTCTGCTGTTAGATGTAAACCAGGCTAGTTTATTCTCCTCTCTGCTGTTAGATGTAAACCAGGCTAGTTTATTCTCCTCTCTGCTGTTAGATGTAAACCAGGCTAGTTTATTCTCCTCTCTGCTGTTAGATGTAAACCAGGCTAGTTTATTCTCCTCTCTGCTGTTAGATGTAAACCAGGCTAGTTTATTCTCCTCTCTGCTGTTAGATGTAAACCAGGCTAGTTTATTCTCCTGTCTGCTGTTAGATGTAAACCAGGCTAGTTTATTCTCCTCTCTGCTGTTAGATGTAAACCAGGCTAGTTTATTCTCCTCTCTGCTGTTAGATGTAAACCAGGCTAGTTTATTCTCCTCTCTGCTGTTAGATGTAAACCAGGCTAGTTTATTCTCCTCTCTGCTGTTAGATGTAAACCAGGCTAGTTTATTCTCCTCTCTGCTGTTAGATGTAAACCAGGCTAGTTTATTCTCCTCTCTGCTGTTAGATGTAAACCAGGCTAGTTTATTCTCCTCTCTGCTGTTAGATGTAAACCAGGCTAGTTTATTCTCCTGTCTGCTGTTAGATGTAAACCAGGCTAGTTTATTCTCCTCTCTGCTGTTAGATGTAAACCAGGCTAGTTTATTCTCCTCTCTGCTGTTAGATGTAAACCAGGCTAGTTTATTCTCCTCTCTGCTGTTAGATGTAAACCAGGCTAGTTTATTCTCCTCTCTGCTGTTAGATGTAAACCAGGCTAGTTTATTCTCCTCTCTGCTGTTAGATGTAAACCAGGCTAGTTTATTCTCCTCTCTGCTGTTAGATGTAAACCAGGCTAGTTTATTCTCCTCTCTGCTGTTAGATGTAAACCAGGCTAGTTTATTCTCCTGTCTGCTGTTAGATGTAAACCAGGCTAGTTTATTCTCCTGTCTGCTGTTAGATGTAAACCAGGCTAGTTTATTCTCCTCTCTGCTGTTAGATGTAAACCAGGCTAGTTTATTCTCCTCTCTGCTGTTAGATGTAAACCAGGCTAGTTTATTCTCCTCTCTGCTGTTAGATGTAAACCAGGCTAGTTTATTCTCCTCTCTGCTGTTAGATGTAAACCAGGCTAGTTTATTCTCCTCTCTGCTGTTAGATGTAAACCAGGCTAGTTTATTCTCCTCTCTGCTGTTAGATGTAAACCAGGCTAGTTTATTCTCCTTCTGCTGTTAGATGTAAACCAGGCTAGTTTATTCTCCTCTCTGCTGTTAGATGTAAACCAGGCTAGTTTATTCTCCTCTCTGCTGTTAGATGTAAACCAGGCTAGTTTATTCTCCTCTCTGCTGTTAGATGTAAACCAGGCTAGTTTATTCTCCTGTCTGCTGTTAGATGTAAACCAGGCTAGTTTATTCTCCTCTCTGCTGTTAGATGTAAACCAGGCTAGTTTATTCTCCTCTCTGCTGTTAGATGTAAACCAGGCTAGTTTATTCTCCTCTCTGCTGTTAGATGTAAACCAGGCTAGTTTATTCTCCTGTCTGCTGTTAGATGTAAACCAGGCTAGTTTATTCTCCTCTCTGCTGTTAGATGTAAACCAGGCTAGTTTATTCTCCTCTCTGCTGTTAGATGTAAACCAGGCTAGTTTATTCTCCTGTCTGCTGTTAGATGTAAACCAGGCTAGTTTATTCTCCTCTCTGCTGTTAGATGTAAACCAGGCTAGTTTATTCTCCTCTCTGGTGTTAGATGTAAACCAGGCTAGTTTATTCTCCTGTCTGCTGTTAGATGTAAACCAGGCTAGTTTATTCTCCTCTCTGCTGTTAGATGTAAACCAGGCTAGTTTATTCTCCTGTCTGCTGTTGGATGTAAACCAGGCTAGTTTATTCTCCTGTCTGCTGTTAGATGTAAACCAGGCTAGTTTATTCTCCTGTCTGCTGTTAGATGTAAACCAGGCTAGTTTATTCTCCTCTCTGCTGTTAGATGTAAACCAGGCTAGTTTATTCTCCTCTCTGCTGTTAGATGTAAACCAGGCTAGTTTATTCTCCTCTCTGGTGTTAGATGTAAACCAGGCTAGTTTATTCTCCTCTCTGCTGTTGGATGTAAACCAGGCTAGTTTATTCTCCTCTCTGCTGTTAGATGTAAACCAGGCTAGTTTATTGTCCTGTCTGCTGTTAGATGTAAACCAGGCTAGTTTATTCTCCTCTCTGCTGTTAGATGTAAACCAGGCTAGTTTATTCTCCTGTCTGCTGTTAGATGTAAACCAGGCTAGTTTATTCTCCTCTCTGCTGTTAGATGTAAACCAGGCTAGTTTATTCTCCTCTCTGCTGTTAGATGTAAACCAGGCTAGTTTATTCTCCTCTCTGCTGTTAGATGTAAACCAGGCTAGTTTATTCTCCTCTCTGCTGTTAGATGTAAACCAGGCTAGTTTATTCTCCTCTCTGCTGTTAGATGTAAACCAGGCTAGTTTATTCTCCTCTCTGCTGTTAGATGTAAACCAGGCTAGTTTATTCTCCTCTCTGGTGTTAGATGTAAACCAGGCTAGTTTATTCTCCTGTCTGCTGTTAGATGTAAACCAGGCTAGTTTATTCTCCTCTCTGCTGTTAGATGTAAACCAGGCTAGTTTATTCTCCTGTCTGCTGTTGGATGTAAACCAGGCTAGTTTATTCTCCTGTCTGCTGTTAGATGTAAACCAGGCTAGTTTATTCTCCTGTCTGCTGTTAGATGTAAACCAGGCTAGTTTATTCTCCTCTCTGCTGTTAGATGTAAACCAGGCTAGTTTATTCTCCTCTCTGCTGTTAGATGTAAACCAGGCTAGTTTATTCTCCTCTCTGGTGTTAGATGTAAACCAGGCTAGTTTATTCTCCTCTCTGCTGTTGGATGTAAACCAGGCTAGTTTATTCTCCTCTCTGCTGTTAGATGTAAACCAGGCTAGTTTATTGTCCTGTCTGCTGTTAGATGTAAACCAGGCTAGTTTATTCTCCTCTCTGCTGTTAGATGTAAACCAGGCTAGTTTATTCTCCTCTCTGCTGTTAGATGTAAACCAGGCTAGTTTATTCTCCTCTCTGCTGTTAGATGTAAACCAGGCTAGTTTATTCTCCTCTCTGCTGTTAGATGTAAACCAGGCTAGTTTATTCTCCTCTCTGCTGTTAGATGT
>NC_138307.1:71776618-72121618 GCF_965601325.2 Salmo salar | reverse complement strand
AGGGAGAGGGAGAGGGAGAGGGAGAGGGAGACAGAGGGAGACGGAGAGGGAGACGGAGAGGGAGACAGAGGGAGAGCAACGCCCTCAGCCTCGCCATCAGTTTATGCCTCTCAGCGGGTGGCAGGTACATTAGGCTAGATTGTCATGTTGGATTGTCGAAAGAAGCAGTTGCAATTAGGAAAGTAACTGAGGGGGAAAGAAATGATTGTTTCTGCCTTATGAGAAGCTGTCAGGAGGACATATGACGGATGTCACATTGGAAGTTCAGCCTTGCTCTGAACATCATCACATATAAGTAATAATTGAAAGGGTGGAGAGAAAACCCCCAAAATGATCAAAGCCATCAGAAGGGTTGAGCTGCAGATGGCAGCATATGACCCCTGGACATGGTGCTGCCTGGCTGGCCTCCACTTTCACTTGTGACCTTTAGGCGTGTGACCTTTAGGCGTGTGACCTTTAGGCGTGTGACCTTTAGGCGTGTGACCTTTAGGCGTGTGACCTTTAGGCGTGTGTCCTGATGTGCCGGGCTGTGCTGGGATCTCATTGTTTATGCTGTGTGTGTTTCTGTGGGTCTGTGTTAATAGTGTGTGTGTGGTGTGGTGTGCTTGCGTTCTTGTCCATCTGTCTCTCTTCCTCCCTCTGTCTATATGTTTACCTGTCATGTCCTGTCTCCCTCTCTGTTTCTCTCTTCCTCTCTGTTTCTCTCTTCCTCCCTCTGTCTATATGTTTACCTGTCATGTCCTGTCTCCCTCTCTGTTTCTCTCTTCCTCTCTGTTTCTCTCTTCCTCCCTCTGTCTATATGTTTACCTGTCATGTCCTGTCTCCCTCTCTGTTTCTCTCTTCCTCTCTGTTTCTCTCTTCCTCTCTGTTTCTCTCTTCCTCCCTCTGTCTATATGTTTACCTGTCATGTCCTGTCTCCCTCTCTGTTTCTCTCTTCCTCTCTGTTTCTCTCTTCCTCCCTCTGTCTATATGTTTACCTGTCATGTCCTGTCTCCCTCTCTGTTTCTCTCTTCCTCTCTGTTTCTCTCTTCCTCCCTCTGTCTATATGTTTACCTGTCATGTCCTGTCTCCCTCTCTGTTTCTCTCTTCCTCTCTGTTTCTCTCTTCCTCCCCCTGTCTTTATGTTTACCTGTCATGTCCTGTCTCTTAACCCTCTCTGGTTCTCTCTTCCACAGACATGCAGAGCTCTGAGCATCTCTAACAGGCAGCACTGTGGAACCATGGACTCTTCTTGTTCTGAGTCCCAGTCCCAGGGCGACGGTGAGAAAGCTCTGGTGAGTACATGCCCCATCCCTCCTCTCTTGGGCAGGGAAATGTCACCTCACAACTCGCAGCAGCATCATGTCCCTTTTGTCTGGACTCAGGCCTATTAGCTCTGGGCTTCTTGTCTTGTAAAGCCCAGTTATAAAGCCCAGTTATAAGCCCAGTTATAAAGCCTTCGTCTTATTGTGGTGCTCAGGGTCCTGGATGTCTTCCTCATTGGTGGCTTTGTCTTATGTCATGTCCTTATCAGTGATGATGACAGGGGTGTGTTCAGTTCAGGGCTCTGTGTCTTAATGATGTCCTACGGTGCTCATGTTCCTAGCCTGCCACTGGCTTTGGCAGTCCCACACTGAGTCACGGTTTCAGGCACTTGTGCCGGACATTAAAGGTCGCTTAGCCTCTCACTTTCATGCCTCGTGGGAATGCCAACAGCAGAGAGAGAGGAATATGAAGCGGTGAACGAATGAAGAAGATGAAAACCTGGAGAAGATCAAACCTGTCTAGTCCTTTCACATACACACCATGTCCACATACACACCATGTCCACATACACACCATGTTCACACTACACACCATGTCCACGTACACACTACACACCATGTCCACGTACATACCATGTCCACACTACACACCATGTCCACGTACACACTACACACCATGTCCACACTACACACCATGTCCACGTACACACCATGTCCACGTACACACCATGTCCACGTACACACCATGTCCACGTACACACCATGTCCACACTACACACCATGTCCACACTACACACCATGTCCACACCATGTCCACACTACACACCATGTCCACACTACACACCATGTCCACGTACACACCATGTCCACACTACACACCATGTCCACACTACACACCATGTCCACACTACACACCATGTCCACGTACACACTACACACCATGTCCACACTACACACCATGTCCACGTACACACCATGTCCACACTACACACCATGTCCACATACACACCATGTTCACACTACACACCATGTCCACGTACACACTACAGACCATGTCCACACTACATACCATGTCCACACTACACACCATGTCCACACTACACACCATGTCCACGTACACACTACACACCATGTCCACACTACACACCATGTCCACGTACACACCATGTCCACGTACACACCATGTACACACCACACACCATGTCCACGTACACACTACACACCATGTCCACACTACACACCATGTCCACACTACACACCATGTCCACGTACACACTACACACCATGTCCACACTACACACCATGTCCACACTACACACCATGTCCACGTACACACTACACACCATGTCCACACTACACACCATGTCCACGTACACACCATGTCCACGTACACACCATGTCCACGTACACGCCATGTCCACGTACACGCCATGTCCACACTACACATCCATGTCCACGTACACACCATGTCCACACTACACACCATGTCCACACTACACACCATGTCCACGTACACACTACACACCATGTCCACACTACACACCATGTCCACACTACACACCATGTCCACGTACACACTACACACCATGTCCACACTACACACCATGTCCACACTACACACCATGTCCACACTACACACTACACACCATGTCCACACTACACACCATGTCCACACTACACACCATGTCCACACTACACACCATGTCCACGTACACACTACACGACCACGTACACACTACACACCATGTCCACACTACACAACATGTCCACACTACACACCATGTCCACACTACACACCATGTCCACACTACACACTACACACCATGTACACACTACACACCATGTACACACTACACACCATGTCCACACTACACACCATGTCCACACTACACACCATGTCCACACTACACACCATGTCCACACTACACACCTTGTCCACAATACACACCATGTCCACACTACACACCATGTCCACACTACACACCATGTCCATGTACACACCACACACCATGTCCACACTACACACCATGTCCACATACACACCATGTCCACATACACACCATGTACACACCACACACCATGTACACACTACACACCATGTCCATACTACACACCATGTCCACATACACACCATGTCCACATACACACCATGTCCATGTCCACACTACACACCATGTCCACACTACACACCATGTCCACGTACACACCATGTCCACATACACACTACACACCGTGTCCACGTGCACCTAGCTATACCAACATCTATACCAACAGCTATACCAACAGCTATACCCAAATATATACCAACAGCTATACCCACATATATACCAACAGCTATACCCACATATATACCAACAGCTATACCAACAGCTATACCCACATATATACCAACAGCTATACCAACAGCTATACCCAAATATATACCAACAGCTATACCCACATATATATACCAACAGCTATACCCACATATATATACCAACAGCTATACCCACATATATACCAACAGCTATACCCACATATATACCAACAGCTATACCCACATATATACCAACAGCTATACCCACATATATACCAACAGCTATACCCACATATATACCAACAGCTATACCCACATATATACCACCAGCATATACCCACATATATACCAACAGCTATACCCACATGTATACCAACAGCTATACCAACAGCTATACCCAAATATATACCAACAGCTATACCCAAATATATACCAACAGCTATACCCACATATATATACCAACAGCTATACCCACATATATACCAACAGCTATACCAACAGCTATACCCACATATATACCAACAGCTATACCAACAGCTATACCCAAATATATACCAACAGCTATACCCACATATATATACCAACAGCTATACCCACATATATATACCAACAGCTATACCCACATATATACCAACAGCTATACCCACATATATACCAACAGCTATACCCACATATATACCAACAGCTATACCCACATATATACCAACAGCTATACCCACATATATACCAACAGCTATACCCACATATATACCACCAGCATATACCCACATATATACCAACAGCTATACCCACATGTATACCAACAGCTATACCAACAGCTATACCCAAATATATACCAACAGCTATACCCAAATATATACCAACAGCTATACCCACATATATATACCAACAGCTATACCCACATATATATACCAACAGCTATACCCACATATATATACCAACAGCTATACCCACATATATATACCACCAGCATATACCCACATATATACCAACAGCTATACCCACATGTATACCAACAGCTATACCAACAGCTATACCCAAATATATACCAACAGCTATACCCAAATATATACCAACAGCTATACCCACATATATATACCAACAGCTATACCCACATATATATACCAACAGCTATACCCACATATATATACCAACAGCTATACCACATATATATACCAACAGCTATACCCACATATATATACCAACAGCTATACCCACATATATATACCAACAGCTATACCCACATATATACCAACAGCTATACCCACATATATACCAACAGCTATACCCACATATATACCAACAGCTATACCCACATATATACCAACAGCTATACCAACAGCTATACCCAAATATATACCAACAGCTATACCCAAATATATACCAACAGCTATACCCACATATATATACCAACAGCTATACCAACAGCTATACCCACATATATACCAACAGCTATACCCACAGCTATACCCACATATATACCAACAGCTATACCCACATATATACCAACAGCTATACCCACATATATACCAACAGCTATACCCACATATATACCAACAGCTATACCCACATATATACCAACAGCTTTACCCACATATATACCAACAGCTATACCCACATATATACCAACAGCTATACCCATATATACCAACAGCTATACCAACAGCTATACCCACATATATACCAACAGCTATACCCACATATATACCAACAGCTATATCCACACCTATACCCACATATATACCAACAGCTATACCGACATATATACCAACAGCTATACCAACAGCTATACCCACATATATACCAACAGCTATACCAACATATATACCAACAGCTATACCAACATATATACCAACAGCTATACCAACATATATACCAACAGCTATACCCACATGTATACCCACAGCTATACACACAGCTATACCCACATGTATACCAACAGCTATACCCACATGTATACCAACAGCTATACCCACATGTATACCAACAGCTATACCCACATGTATACCAACAGCTATACCCACATGTATACCAACAGCTATACCCACATATATACCAACAGCTATACCCACATATATACCAACAGCTATACCAACATATATATCAACAGCTATACCAACATATATACCAACAGCTATACCCACATATATACCAACAGCTATACCCACATATATACCAACATATATACCAACAGCTATACCCACATATATACCAACAGCTATACCCACATATATACCAACAGCTATACCCACAGCTATACCAACAGCTATACCCACATATTTACCAACAGCTATACCCACATATACACCAACAGCTATACCCACATATATACCAACAGCTATACCCACATATATACCAACAGCTATACCCACATATATACCAACATCTATACCCACATCGATACCCACATATACACCAACAGCTATACCAACATCTACACCAACAGCTATACCAACAGCTTTACCCACATCTATACCCACATATACACCAACAGCTATACCCAGATATATACCAACAGCTATACCCACATCTATACCCACATATACACCAACAGCTATACCCACATATACACCAACAGCTATACCCACATATATACCAACAGCTATACCCACATCTATACCAACAGCTATACCCACATCTATACCAACAGCTATACCCACATATATACCCACATATACACCAACAGCTATACCTACATATATACCAACAGCTATACCAACAGCTATACCCACATATACACCAACAGCTATACCCACATATATACCAACAGCTATACCCACAGCTATACCAACAGCTATACCCTCATATATACCAACAGCAATACCCACATATACACCAACAGCTATACCCACATATACACCCACAGCTCTACCCACAGCTCTACCCACAGCTCTACCCACAGCTATACCCACATGTATACCAACAGCTATTCCAACAGCTATACCCACAGCTATAACCACGTATATACCAACAGCTATACCCACATGTATACCAACAGCTATACCCACATATATACCAACAGCTATACCAACATATATACCAACAGCTATACCAACAGCTTTACCCACATCTATACCCACATATATACCAACATGTACACCAACAGCTATACCCACATTTACACCAACAGCTATACCCACATATATACCAACAGCTATACCCACATATATACCAACAGCTATACCAACAGCTATACCCACAGCTATACCCACATATACACCAACAGCTATACCCACATATACACCAACAGCTATACCCACATATACACCAACAGCTATACCCACATATACACCAACAGCTATACCCACATATACACCAACAGCTATACCCACATATACACCAACAGCTATACCCACATATACACCAACAGCTATACCCACATATATACCAACAGCTATACCCACATATATACCAACAGCTATACCAACATATATACCAACAGCTATACCCACATATATACCCACATATATACCAACAGCTATACCCACAGCTATACCCACAGCTATACCCACAGCTATACCAACAGCTATACCAACAGCTATACCAACATATATACCAACAGCTATACCCACAGCTATACCATCAGCTATACCCACAGCTATACCATCAGCTATACCCACATATATACCAACAGCTATACCCACATATATACCAACAGCTATACCAACAGCTATACCCACATATATACCAACAGCTATACCAACATATATACCAACAGCTATACCAACATATATACCAACAGCTATACCCACATATATACCAACAGCTATACCCACAAATACCAACAGCTATACACACATATATACCAACATATATACCAACAGCTATACCAACATATATACCCACATATATACCCACAGCTATACCCACATATATACCAACATCTATACCAACAGCTATACCAACAGCTATACCCACATATTTACCAACAGCTATACCCACATATTTACCAACAGCTATACCCACATATACACCAACAGCTATACCAACATATATACCAACAGCTATACCCACATATATACCAACAGCTATACCCACATCTATAACCACATATACACCAACATCTACACCAACATCTACACCAACAGCTACACCAACAGCTATACCCACAGCTATACCAACAGCTATACCCACATCTATACCCACATATACACCAACAGCTATACCCACATATACACCAACAGCTATACCCACATATTCACCAACAGCTATACCCACATATACACCAACAGCTATACCCACATATATACCAAAAGCTAAACCAACAGCTATACCAACAGCTATACCCACATATACACCAACAGCTATACCAACAGCTATACCAACAGCTATACCAACAGCTATACCCACATATATACCAACAGCTATACCAACAGCTATTCCCTCACATATACCAACATCTATACCAACAGCTATTCCCTCTTATATACCAACAGCTATACCCACATATATACCAACAGCTATACCCACATATATACCAACAGCAATACCCACGTCTATACCCACATATACACCAACAGCTATACCCACATATATACCCACAGCTATATCCACAGCTATACCCACATGTATACCCACAGCTATACCAACAGCTATACCCACATCTATACCCACATATACACCAACAGCTATACCCACATATACACCAACAGCTATACCCACATATTCACCAACAGCTATACCCACATATACACCAACAGCTATACCCACATATATACCAAAAGCTAAACCAACAGCTATACCAACAGCTATACCCACATATACACCAACAGCTATACCAACAGCTATACCAACAGCTATACCAACAGCTATACCCACATATATACCAACAGCTATACCAACAGCTATTCCCTCACATATACCAACATCTATACCAACAGCTATTCCCTCTTATATACCAACAGCTATACCCACATATATACCAACAGCTATACCCACATATATACCAACAGCAATACCCACGTCTATACCCACATATACACCAACAGCTATACCCACATATATACCCACAGCTATATCCACAGCTATACCCACATGTATACCCACATGTATACCAACAGCTATACCCACAGCTATACCCACAGCTATACCCACATATTTACCAACAGCTATACCCACATATATACCAACAGCTATACCCACAAAAATACCCACAAAAATACCCACATATATACCCACATATATACCCACATATATTCCAACAGCTATACCAACATATATACCAACAGCTATACCAACATATATACCAACAGCTATACCAACATATATACCAACAGCTATACCAACATATATACCAACAGCTATACCCACATATATATACAAACAGCTATACCCACATGTACACCAACAGCTATACCCACATGTATACCAACAGCTTTACCCACATATATACCAATAGCTATACCCACATATATACCAACATCTATACCAACATCTATACCAACAGCTATACCAACAGCTATACCCACATCTATACCCACATATACACCAACAGCTATACCCACATATATACCAACAGCTATACCCACATCTATACCCACATATATACCAACATCTATACCCACAGCTATACCCACATATATACCAACAGCTATACCCACATATATACCAACAGCTATACCCACATATATACCAATAGCTATACCAACATCTATACCAACAGCTATACCAACAGCTATACCCACATCTATACCCACATATACACCAACAGCTATACCCACATATATACCAACAGCTTTACCCACATCTATACCCACATATATACCAACATCTATACCAACAGCTATACCCACATATACCACCAACAGCTATACCCACATATATACCAACAGCTATACCCACATCTATACCCACATATACACCAACATCTATACCCACAGCTATACCCACAGCTATACCAACAGCTATACCAACAGCTATACCAACAGCTATACCCACATATATACCAACAGCTATACCAACAGCTATACCCACATATATATACCAACAGCTATACCAACATATATACCAACAGCTATCCCACCATATATACCAACAGCTATACCCACATATATACCAACAGCTATACCCACATATATACCAACAGCTATACCAACATATATACCAACATATATACCCACAGCTATACCCACATATATACCAACAGCTATACCCACATATATACCAACAGCTATACCCACAGCTATACCCACAGCTATACCCACATATATACCCACAGCTATACCCACATATATACCAACAGCTATACCAACATATATACCAACAGCTATACCAACATTTATACCAACAGCTATACCCACATATATACCAACAGCTATACCCACATATATACCAACAGCTATACCCACATATATACCAACAGCTATACCAACAGCTATACCCACATATATACCAACAGCTATACCAACAGCTATACCCACATATACACCAACAGCTATACCAACAGCTATACCCACATATATACCAACAGCTATACCAACATATATACCAACAGCTTTACCCACATATATACCAACAGCTATACCAACAGCTATACCCACATATATACCCACAGCTATACCCACATATATACCCACAGCTATACCAACAGCTATACCCACATATATACCAACAGCTATACCCACATATATACCAACAGCTATACCAACAGCTTTACCCACATATATACCCACAGCTATACCAACACCAATACCCACATATATACCAACAGCTATACCCACATATATACCAACAGCTATACCCACATATATACCAACAGCTATACCCACATATATACCAACAGCTATACCCACATCTATACCAACATCTATACCAACAGCTATACCCACATATATACCAACAGCTATACCCACATATATACCAACAGCTATACCCACATATATACCAATAGCTATACCCACATATATACCAACATCTATACCAACATCTATACCAACAGCTATACCAACAGCTATACCCACATCTATACCCACATATACACCAACAGCTATACCCACATATATACCAACAGCTATACCCACATCTATACCCACATATATACCAACATCTATACCAACAGCTATACCCACATATACACCAACAGCTATACCCACATATATACCAACAGCTATACCCACATCTATACCCACATATATACCCACATCTATACCCACAGCTATACCCACATATATACCAACAGCTATACCCACATATATACCAACAGCTATACCCACATATATACCAATAGCTATACCAACATCTATACCAACAGCTATACCAACAGCTATACCCACATCTATACCCACATATACACCAACAGCTATACCCACATATATACCAACAGCTTTACCCACATCTATACCCACATATATACCAACATCTATACCAACAGCTATACCCACATATACCACCAACAGCTATACCCACATATATACCAACAGCTATACCCACATCTATACCCACATATACACCAACATCTATACCCACAGCTATACCCACAGCTATACCAACAGCTATACCAACAGCTATACCAACAGCTATACCCACATATATACCAACAGCTATACCAACAGCTATACCCACATATATACCAACAGCTATACCAACAGCTATACCCACATATATACCCACAGCTATACCCACATATATACCAACAGCTATACCCACATATATATACCAACAGCTATACCAACATATATACCAACAGCTATACCAACATATATACCAACAGCTATACCCACATATATACCAACAGCTATACCCACATATATACCAACAGCTATACCACATATTACCACAGCTATACCCACATATAACCAACAGCTATACCCACATATATACCAACAGCTATACCCACATATACCACAGCTATACCCACATATATACCACAGCTATACCCACATATATACCAACAGCTATACCAACATTAACCAACAGCTATACCAACATTTACCAACAGCTATACCCACATATATACCAACAGCTATACCCACATATATACCAACAGCTATACCCACATATATACCAACAGCTATACCCACATATATACCAACAGCTATACCCACAGCTATACCCACATGTATACCCACATCTATACCCACAGCTATACCAACATATATACCAACAGCTATACCAACAGCTATACCCACATATATACCAACAGCTATACCAACAGCTATACCCACATATACACCAACAGCTATACCAACAGCTATACCCACATATATACCAACAGCTATACCAACATATATACCAACAGCTTTACCCACATATATACCAACAGCTATACCAACAGCTATACCCACATATATACCCACAGCTATACCCACATATATACCCACAGCTATACCAACAGCTATACCCACATATATACCAACAGCTATACCCACATATATACCAACAGCTATACCAACAGCTTTACCCACATATATACCCACAGCTATACCAACACCAATACCCACATATATACCAACAGCTATACCCACATATATACCAACAGCTATACCCACATATATACCAACAGCTATACCCACATATATACCAACAGCTATACCCACATATATACCAACAGCTATACCCACATATATACCAACAGCTATACCCACATATATACCAACAGCTATACCCACATATATACCACCAGCATATACCCACATATATACCAACAGCTATACCCACATATATATACCAACAGCTATACCCACATCTATAACCACATATACACCAACATCTACACCAACATCTACACCAACAGCTACACCAACAGCTATACCCACAGCTATACCAACAGCTATACCCACATCTATACCCACATATACACCAACAGCTATACCCACATATACACCAACAGCTATACCCACATATTCACCAACAGCTATACCCACATATACACCAACAGCTATACCCACATATATACCAAAAGCTAAACCAACAGCTATACCAACAGCTATACCCACATATACACCAACAGCTATACCAACAGCTATACCAACAGCTATACCAACAGCTATACCCACATATATACCAACAGCTATACCAACAGCTATTCCCTCACATATACCAACATCTATACCAACAGCTATTCCCTCTTATATACCAACAGCTATACCCACATATTCACCAACAGCTATACCCACATATATACCCACAGCTATATCCACAGCTATACCCACATGTATACCCACATGTATACCAACAGCTATGCCCACAGCTATACCCACAGCTATACCCACATATTTACCAACAGCTATACCCACATATATACCAACAGCTATACCCACAAAAATACCCACAAAAATACCCACATATATACCCACATATATACCCACATATATTCCAACAGCTATACCAACATATATACCAACAGCTATACCAACATATATACCAACAGCTATACCAACATATATACCAACAGCTATACCAACATATATACCAACAGCTATACCCACATATATATACAAACAGCTATACCCACATGTACACCAACAGCTATACCCACATGTATACCAACAGCTATACCCACATATAAACCAACAGCTTTACCCACATATATACCAACAGCTATACCCACATATATACCAACAGCTATACCCACATATATACCAACAGCTATACCCACAGCTATACCCACATATATACCAACAGCTATACCCACATATATACCAGCAGCTATACCCGCATATATACCAACAGCTATACCAACAGCTATACCCACAGCTATACCCACATATATACCAACATCTATACCCACATATACACCAACAGCTATACCAACATATATACCAACAGCTATACCCACATATATACCAACAGCTATACCCACATATATACCAACAGCTATACCAACAGCTATACCCACAGCTATACCCACATATATACCAACAGCTCTACCCACATATATACCAACAGCTCTACCCACATATATATACCAACAGCTATACCCACATATATACCAACAGCTATACCCACATATATACCAACAGCTATACCCACATATATACCAACAGCTATACCCACATCTATACCCAGATCTATACCCACATATACACCAACAGCTATACCAGCAGCTATACCAACAGCTATACCCACATACATACCAACAGCTATACCCACATATACACCAACAGTTATACCCACATATATACCAACATCTATACCAACAGCTATACCCACATATATACCAATAGCTATACCAACATCTATACCCACAGCTATACCAACAGCTATACCCACATCTATACCCACATACATACCAACAGCTATACCCACATATACACCAACAGTTATACCCACATATATAACAACATCTATTCCAACAGCTATACCCACATATATACCAATAGCTATACCAACAGCTATACCAACAGCTATACCAACAGCTATACCCACATCTATACCCACATATACACCAACAGCTATACCCACATATGCCAACAGCTATACCCACATATATACCAACAGCTATACCCACATCTATACCCACATATACACCAACAGCTATACCAGCAGCTATACCCACATACATACCAACAGCTATACCCACATATACACCAACAGTTATACCCACATATATACCAACATCTATACCAACAGCTATACCCACATATATACCAATAGCTATACCAACATCTATACCAACAGCTATACCAACAGCTATACCCACATCTATACCCACATACATACCAACAGCTATACCCACATATACACCAACAGTTATACCCACATATATAAAACATCTATACCAACAGCTATACCCACATATATACCAATAGCTATACCAACAGCTATACCCACATCTATACCCACATATACACCAACAGCTATACCCACATATACCAACAGCTATACCCACATATATACCAACAGCTATACCAACAGCTATACCAACAGCTATACCCACATATATACCAACAGCTATACCAACAGCTATACCCACATATTTACCAACAGCTATACCCACATATTTACCAACAGCTATACCCACATATACACCAACAGCTATACCAACATATATACCAACAGCTATACCCACATATATACCAACAGCTATACCCACATCTATACCCACATATACACCAACAGCTACACCAACATCTACACCAACAGCTACACCAACATCTACACCAACAGCTATACCAACAGCTATACCCACATCTATACCCACATATACACCAACAGCTATACCCACATACATACCCACAGCTATACCCACATATACACCAACAGTTATACCCACATATATACCAACATCTATACCAACAGCTATACCCACATATATACCAACAGCTATACCCACATATATACCAATAGCTATACCCACATATATACCAACATCTATACCAACATCTATACCAACAGCTATACCAACAGCTATACCCACATCTATACCCACATATACACCAACAGCTATACCCACATATATACCAACAGCTATACCCACATCTATACCCACATATATACCAACATCTATACCCACAGCTATACCCACATATATACCAACAGCTATACCCACATATATACCAACAGCTATACCCACATATATACCAATAGCTATACGACATCTATACCAACAGCTATACCAACAGCTATACCCACATCTATACCCACATATACACCAACAGCTATACCCACATATATACCAACAGCTTTACCCACATCTATACCCACATATATACCAACATCTATACCAACAGCTATACCCACATATACCACCAACAGCTATACCCACATATATACCAACAGCTATACCCACAGCTATACCCACATCTATACCCACATCTATACCCACAGCTATACCCACAGCTATACCAACAGCTATACCAACAGCTATACCCACATATATACCAACAGCTATACCAACAGCTATACCCACATATATACCAACAGCTATACCAACAGCTATACCCACATATATACCCACAGCTATACCCACATATATACCAACAGCTATACCCACATATATATACCAACAGCTATACCAACATATATACCAACAGCTATCCCACCATATATACCAACAGCTATACCCACATATATACCAACAGCTATACCCACATATATACCAACAGCTATACCAACATATATACCAACATATATACCCACAGCTATACCCACATATATACCAACAGCTATACCCACATATATACCAACAGCTATACCCACAGCTATACCCACAGCTATACCCACATATATACCCACAGCTATACCCACATATATACCAACAGCTATACCAACATATATACCAACAGCTATACCAACATTTATACCAACAGCTATACCCACATATATACCAACAGCTATACCCACATATATACCAACAGCTATACCCACATATATACCAACAGCAATACCCACATATATACCAACAGCTATACCCACAGCTATACCCACATGTATACCCACATGTATACCCACAGCTATACCAACATATATACCAACAGCTATACCAACAGCTATACCCACATATATACCAACAGCTATACCAACAGCTATACCCACATATACACCAACAGCTATACCAACAGCTATACCCACATATATACCAACAGCTATACCAACATATATACCAACAGCTTTACCCACATATATACCAACAGCTATACCAACAGCTATACCCACATATATACCCACAGCTATACCCACATATATACCCACAGCTATACCAACAGCTATACCCACATATATACCAACAGCTATACCCACATATATACCAACAGCTATACCAACAGCTTTACCCACATATATACCCACAGCTATACCAACACCAATACCCACATATATACCAACAGCTATACCCACATATATACCAACAGCTATACCCACATATATACCAACAGCTATACCCACATATATACCAACAGCTATACCCACATATATACCAACATCTATACCAACAGCTATACCCACATATATACCAACAGCTATACCCACATATATACCAATAGCTATACCCACATATATACCAACATCTATACCAACAGCTATACCAACAGCTATACCCACATCTATACCCACATATACACCAACAGCTATACCCACATATATACCAACAGCTATACCCACATCTATACCCACATATATACCAACATCTATACCAACAGCTATACCCACATATACACCAACAGCTATACCCACATATATACCAACAGCTATACCCACATCTATACCCACATATATACCAACATCTATACCCACAGCTATACCCACATATATACCAACAGCTATACCCACATATATACCAACAGCTATACCCACATATATACCAACAGCTATACCCACATATATACCAATAGCTATACCAACATCTATACCAACAGCTATACCAACAGCTATACCCACATCTATACCCACATATATACCAACAGCTATAACCACATCTATACCCACATATACACCAACAGCTACACCAACATCTACACCAACAGCTACACCAACATCTACACCAACAGCTATACCAACAGCTATACCCACATCTATACCCACATATACACCAACAGCTATACCCACATACATACCCACAGCTATACCCACATATACACCAACAGTTATACCCACATATATACCAACATCTATACCAACAGCTATACCCACATATATACCAACAGCTATACCCACATATATACCAATAGCTATACCCACATATATACCAACATCTATACCAACATCTATACCAACAGCTATACCAACAGCTATACCCACATCTATACCCACATATACACCAACAGCTATACCCACATATATACCAACAGCTATACCCACATCTATACCCACATATATACCAACATCTATACCCACAGCTATACCCACATATATACCAACAGCTATACCCACATATATACCAACAGCTATACCCACATATATACCAATAGCTATACCAACATCTATACCAACAGCTATACCAACAGCTATACCCACATCTATACCCACATATACACCAACAGCTATACCCACATATATACCAACAGCTTTACCCACATCTATACCCACATATATACCAACATCTATACCAACAGCTATACCCACATATACCACCAACAGCTATACCCACATATATACCAACAGCTATACCCACAGCTATACCCACATCTATACCCACATCTATACCCACAGCTATACCCACAGCTATACCAACAGCTATACCAACAGCTATACCCACATATATACCAACAGCTATACCAACAGCTATACCCACATATATACCAACAGCTATACCAACAGCTATACCCACATATATACCCACAGCTATACCCACATATATACCAACAGCTATACCCACATATATATACCAACAGCTATACCAACATATATACCAACAGCTATCCCACCATATATACCAACAGCTATACCCACATATATACCAACAGCTATACCCACATATATACCAACAGCTATACCAACATATATACCAACATATATACCCACAGCTATACCCACATATATACCAACAGCTATACCCACATATATACCAACAGCTATACCCACAGCTATACCCACAGCTATACCCACATATATACCCACAGCTATACCCACATATATACCAACAGCTATACCAACATATATACCAACAGCTATACCAACATTTATACCAACAGCTATACCCACATATATACCAACAGCTATACCCACATATATACCAACAGCTATACCCACATATATACCAACAGCAATACCCACATATATACCAACAGCTATACCCACAGCTATACCCACATGTATACCCACATGTATACCCACAGCTATACCAACATATATACCAACAGCTATACCAACAGCTATACCCACATATATACCAACAGCTATACCAACAGCTATACCCACATATACACCAACAGCTATACCAACAGCTATACCCACATATATACCAACAGCTATACCAACATATATACCAACAGCTTTACCCACATATATACCAACAGCTATACCAACAGCTATACCCACATATATACCCACAGCTATACCCACATATATACCCACAGCTATACCAACAGCTATACCCACATATATACCAACAGCTATACCCACATATATACCAACAGCTATACCAACAGCTTTACCCACATATATACCCACAGCTATACCAACACCAATACCCACATATATACCAACAGCTATACCCACATATATACCAACAGCTATACCCACATATATACCAACAGCTATACCCACATATATACCAACAGCTATACCCACATATATACCAACATCTATACCAACAGCTATACCCACATATATACCAACAGCTATACCCACATATATACCAATAGCTATACCCACATATATACCAACATCTATACCAACAGCTATACCAACAGCTATACCCACATCTATACCCACATATACACCAACAGCTATACCCACATATATACCAACAGCTATACCCACATCTATACCCACATATATACCAACATCTATACCAACAGCTATACCCACATATACACCAACAGCTATACCCACATATATACCAACAGCTATACCCACATCTATACCCACATATATACCAACATCTATACCCACAGCTATACCCACATATATACCAACAGCTATACCCACATATATACCAACAGCTATACCCACATATATACCAATAGCTATACCAACATCTATACCAACAGCTATACCAACAGCTATACCCACATCTATACCCACATATACACCAACAGCTATACCCACATATATACCAACAGCTTTACCCACATCTATACCAACAGCTATACCCACATATACCACCAACAGCTATACCCACATATATACCAACAGCTATACCCACATCTATACCCACATATACACCAACATCTATACCCACAGCTATACCCACAGCTATACCAACAGCTATACCAACAGCTATACCAACAGCTATACCCACATATATACCAACAGCTATACCAACAGCTATACCCACATATATACCAACAGCTATACCAACAGCTATACCCACATATATACCCACAGCTATACCCACATATATACCAACAGCTATACCCACATATATATACCAACAGCTATACCAACATATATACCAACAGCTATCCCACCATATATACCAACAGCTATACCCACATATATACCAACAGCTATACCCACATATATACCAACAGCTATACCAACATATATACCAACATATATACCCACAGCTATACCCACATATATACCAACAGCTATACCCACATATATACCAACAGCTATACCCACAGCTATACCCACAGCTATACCCACATATATACCCACAGCTATACCCACATATATACCAACAGCTATACCAACATATATACCAACAGCTATACCAACATTTATACCAACAGCTATACCCACATATATACCAACAGCTATACCCACATATATACCAACAGCTATACCCACATATATACCAACAGCAATACCCACATATATACCAACAGCTATACCCACAGCTATACCCACATGTATACCCACATGTATACCCACAGCTATACCAACATATATACCAACAGCTATACCAACAGCTATACCCACATATATACCAACAGCTATACCAACAGCTATACCCACATATACACCAACAGCTATACCAACAGCTATACCCACATATATACCAACAGCTATACCAACATATATACCAACAGCTTTACCCACATATATACCAACAGCTATACCAACAGCTATACCCACATATATACCCACAGCTATACCCACATATATACCCACAGCTATACCAACAGCTATACCCACATATATACCAACAGCTATACCCACATATATACCAACAGCTATACCAACAGCTTTACCCACATATATACCCACAGCTATACCCACATATATACCAACAGCTATACCCACATATATACCAGCAGCTATACCCGCATATATACCAACAGCTATACCAACAGCTATACCCACAGCTATACCCACATATATACCAACATCTATACCCACATATACACCAACAGCTATACCAACATATATACCAACAGCTATACCCACATATATACCAACAGCTATACCCACATATATACCAACAGCTATACCAACAGCTATACCCACAGCTATACCCACATATATACCAACAGCTCTACCCACATATATACCAACAGCTCTACCCACATATATATACCAACAGCTATACCCACATATATACCAACAGCTATACCCACATATATACCAACAGCTATACCCACATATATACCAACAGCTATACCCACATCTATACCCAGATCTATACCCACATATACACCAACAGCTATACCAGCAGCTATACCAACAGCTATACCCACATACATACCAACAGCTATACCCACATATACACCAACAGTTATACCCACATATATACCAACATCTATACCAACAGCTATACCCACATATATACCAATAGCTATACCAACATCTATACCCACAGCTATACCAACAGCTATACCCACATCTATACCCACATACATACCAACAGCTATACCCACATATACACCAACAGTTATACCCACATATATAACAACATCTATTCCAACAGCTATACCCACATATATACCAATAGCTATACCAACAGCTATACCAACAGCTATACCAACAGCTATACCCACATCTATACCCACATATACACCAACAGCTATACCCACATATGCCAACAGCTATACCCACATATATACCAACAGCTATACCCACATCTATACCCACATATACACCAACAGCTATACCAGCAGCTATACCCACATACATACCAACAGCTATACCCACATATACACCAACAGTTATACCCACATATATACCAACATCTATACCAACAGCTATACCCACATATATACCAATAGCTATACCAACATCTATACCAACAGCTATACCAACAGCTATACCCACATCTATACCCACATACATACCAACAGCTATACCCACATATACACCAACAGTTATACCCACATATATAAAACATCTATACCAACAGCTATACCCACATATATACCAATAGCTATACCAACAGCTATACCCACATCTATACCCACATATACACCAACAGCTATACCCACATATACCAACAGCTATACCCACATATATACCAACAGCTATACCAACAGCTATACCAACAGCTATACCCACATATATACCAACAGCTATACCAACAGCTATACCCACATATTTACCAACAGCTATACCCACATATTTACCAACAGCTATACCCACATATACACCAACAGCTATACCAACATATATACCAACAGCTATACCCACATATATACCAACAGCTATACCCACATCTATACCCACATATACACCAACAGCTACACCAACATCTACACCAACAGCTACACCAACATCTACACCAACAGCTATACCAACAGCTATACCCACATCTATACCCACATATACACCAACAGCTATACCCACATACATACCCACAGCTATACCCACATATACACCAACAGTTATACCCACATATATACCAACATCTATACCAACAGCTATACCCACATATATACCAACAGCTATACCCACATATATACCAATAGCTATACCCACATATATACCAACATCTATACCAACATCTATACCAACAGCTATACCAACAGCTATACCCACATCTATACCCACATATACACCAACAGCTATACCCACATATATACCAACAGCTATACCCACATCTATACCCACATATATACCAACATCTATACCCACAGCTATACCCACATATATACCAACAGCTATACCCACATATATACCAACAGCTATACCCACATATATACCAATAGCTATACGACATCTATACCAACAGCTATACCAACAGCTATACCCACATCTATACCCACATATACACCAACAGCTATACCCACATATATACCAACAGCTTTACCCACATCTATACCCACATATATACCAACATCTATACCAACAGCTATACCCACATATACCACCAACAGCTATACCCACATATATACCAACAGCTATACCCACAGCTATACCCACATCTATACCCACATCTATACCCACAGCTATACCCACAGCTATACCAACAGCTATACCAACAGCTATACCCACATATATACCAACAGCTATACCAACAGCTATACCCACATATATACCAACAGCTATACCAACAGCTATACCCACATATATACCCACAGCTATACCCACATATATACCAACAGCTATACCCACATATATATACCAACAGCTATACCAACATATATACCAACAGCTATCCCACCATATATACCAACAGCTATACCCACATATATACCAACAGCTATACCCACATATATACCAACAGCTATACCAACATATATACCAACATATATACCCACAGCTATACCCACATATATACCAACAGCTATACCCACATATATACCAACAGCTATACCCACAGCTATACCCACAGCTATACCCACATATATACCCACAGCTATACCCACATATATACCAACAGCTATACCAACATATATACCAACAGCTATACCAACATTTATACCAACAGCTATACCCACATATATACCAACAGCTATACCCACATATATACCAACAGCTATACCCACATATATACCAACAGCAATACCCACATATATACCAACAGCTATACCCACAGCTATACCCACATGTATACCCACATGTATACCCACAGCTATACCAACATATATACCAACAGCTATACCAACAGCTATACCCACATATATACCAACAGCTATACCAACAGCTATACCCACATATACACCAACAGCTATACCAACAGCTATACCCACATATATACCAACAGCTATACCAACATATATACCAACAGCTTTACCCACATATATACCAACAGCTATACCAACAGCTATACCCACATATATACCCACAGCTATACCCACATATATACCCACAGCTATACCAACAGCTATACCCACATATATACCAACAGCTATACCCACATATATACCAACAGCTATACCAACAGCTTTACCCACATATATACCCACAGCTATACCAACACCAATACCCACATATATACCAACAGCTATACCCACATATATACCAACAGCTATACCCACATATATACCAACAGCTATACCCACATATATACCAACAGCTATACCCACATATATACCAACATCTATACCAACAGCTATACCCACATATATACCAACAGCTATACCCACATATATACCAATAGCTATACCCACATATATACCAACATCTATACCAACAGCTATACCAACAGCTATACCCACATCTATACCCACATATACACCAACAGCTATACCCACATATATACCAACAGCTATACCCACATCTATACCCACATATATACCAACATCTATACCAACAGCTATACCCACATATACACCAACAGCTATACCCACATATATACCAACAGCTATACCCACATCTATACCCACATATATACCAACATCTATACCCACAGCTATACCCACATATATACCAACAGCTATACCCACATATATACCAACAGCTATACCCACATATATACCAACAGCTATACCCACATATATACCAATAGCTATACCAACATCTATACCAACAGCTATACCAACAGCTATACCCACATCTATACCCACATATATACCAACAGCTATAACCACATCTATACCCACATATACACCAACAGCTACACCAACATCTACACCAACAGCTACACCAACATCTACACCAACAGCTATACCAACAGCTATACCCACATCTATACCCACATATACACCAACAGCTATACCCACATACATACCCACAGCTATACCCACATATACACCAACAGTTATACCCACATATATACCAACATCTATACCAACAGCTATACCCACATATATACCAACAGCTATACCCACATATATACCAATAGCTATACCCACATATATACCAACATCTATACCAACATCTATACCAACAGCTATACCAACAGCTATACCCACATCTATACCCACATATACACCAACAGCTATACCCACATATATACCAACAGCTATACCCACATCTATACCCACATATATACCAACATCTATACCCACAGCTATACCCACATATATACCAACAGCTATACCCACATATATACCAACAGCTATACCCACATATATACCAATAGCTATACCAACATCTATACCAACAGCTATACCAACAGCTATACCCACATCTATACCCACATATACACCAACAGCTATACCCACATATATACCAACAGCTTTACCCACATCTATACCCACATATATACCAACATCTATACCAACAGCTATACCCACATATACCACCAACAGCTATACCCACATATATACCAACAGCTATACCCACAGCTATACCCACATCTATACCCACATCTATACCCACAGCTATACCCACAGCTATACCAACAGCTATACCAACAGCTATACCCACATATATACCAACAGCTATACCAACAGCTATACCCACATATATACCAACAGCTATACCAACAGCTATACCCACATATATACCCACAGCTATACCCACATATATACCAACAGCTATACCCACATATATATACCAACAGCTATACCAACATATATACCAACAGCTATCCCACCATATATACCAACAGCTATACCCACATATATACCAACAGCTATACCCACATATATACCAACAGCTATACCAACATATATACCAACATATATACCCACAGCTATACCCACATATATACCAACAGCTATACCCACATATATACCAACAGCTATACCCACAGCTATACCCACAGCTATACCCACATATATACCCACAGCTATACCCACATATATACCAACAGCTATACCAACATATATACCAACAGCTATACCAACATTTATACCAACAGCTATACCCACATATATACCAACAGCTATACCCACATATATACCAACAGCTATACCCACATATATACCAACAGCAATACCCACATATATACCAACAGCTATACCCACAGCTATACCCACATGTATACCCACATGTATACCCACAGCTATACCAACATATATACCAACAGCTATACCAACAGCTATACCCACATATATACCAACAGCTATACCAACAGCTATACCCACATATACACCAACAGCTATACCAACAGCTATACCCACATATATACCAACAGCTATACCAACATATATACCAACAGCTTTACCCACATATATACCAACAGCTATACCAACAGCTATACCCACATATATACCCACAGCTATACCCACATATATACCCACAGCTATACCAACAGCTATACCCACATATATACCAACAGCTATACCCACATATATACCAACAGCTATACCAACAGCTTTGCCCACATATATACCCACAGCTATACCAACACCAATACCCACATATATACCAACAGCTATACCCACATATATACCAACAGCTATACCCACATATATACCAACAGCTATACCCACATATATACCAACAGCTATACCCACATATATACCAACATCTATACCAACAGCTATACCCACATATATACCAACAGCTATACCCACATATATACCAATAGCTATACCCACATATATACCAACATCTATACCAACAGCTATACCAACAGCTATACCCACATCTATACCCACATATACACCAACAGCTATACCCACATATATACCAACAGCTATACCCACATCTATACCCACATATATACCAACATCTATACCAACAGCTATACCCACATATACACCAACAGCTATACCCACATATATACCAACAGCTATACCCACATCTATACCCACATATATACCAACATCTATACCCACAGCTATACCCACATATATACCAACAGCTATACCCACATATATACCAACAGCTATACCCACATATATACCAATAGCTATACCAACATCTATACCAACAGCTATACCAACAGCTATACCCACATCTATACCCACATATACACCAACAGCTATACCCACATATATACCAACAGCTTTACCCACATCTATACCAACAGCTATACCCACATATACCACCAACAGCTATACCCACATATATACCAACAGCTATACCCACATCTATACCCACATATACACCAACATCTATACCCACAGCTATACCCACAGCTATACCAACAGCTATACCAACAGCTATACCAACAGCTATACCCACATATATACCAACAGCTATACCAACAGCTATACCCACATATATACCAACAGCTATACCAACAGCTATACCCACATATATACCCACAGCTATACCCACATATATACCAACAGCTATACCCACATATATATACCAACAGCTATACCAACATATATACCAACAGCTATCCCACCATATATACCAACAGCTATACCCACATATATACCAACAGCTATACCCACATATATACCAACAGCTATACCAACATATATACCAACATATATACCCACAGCTATACCCACATATATACCAACAGCTATACCCACATATATACCAACAGCTATACCCACAGCTATACCCACAGCTATACCCACATATATACCCACAGCTATACCCACATATATACCAACAGCTATACCAACATATATACCAACAGCTATACCAACATTTATACCAACAGCTATACCCACATATATACCAACAGCTATACCCACATATATACCAACAGCTATACCCACATATATACCAACAGCAATACCCACATATATACCAACAGCTATACCCACAGCTATACCCACATGTATACCCACATGTATACCCACAGCTATACCAACATATATACCAACAGCTATACCAACAGCTATACCCACATATATACCAACAGCTATACCAACAGCTATACCCACATATACACCAACAGCTATACCAACAGCTATACCCACATATATACCAACAGCTATACCAACATATATACCAACAGCTTTACCCACATATATACCAACAGCTATACCAACAGCTATACCCACATATATACCCACAGCTATACCCACATATATACCCACAGCTATACCAACAGCTATACCCACATATATACCAACAGCTATACCCACATATATACCAACAGCTATACCAACAGCTTTACCCACATATATACCCACAGCTATACCAACACCAATACCCACATATATACCAACAGCTATACCCACATATATACCAACAGCTATACCCACATATATACCAACAGCTATACCCACATATATACCAACAGCTATACCCACATATATACCAACAGCAATACCCACCTCTATACCCACATATACACCAACAGCTATACCCACATATATACCCACAGCTATATCCACAGCTATACCCACATGTATACCCACATGTATACCAACAGCTATACCCACAGCTATACCCACAGCTATACCCACATATTTACCAACAGCTATACCCACATATATACCAACAGCTATACCCACAAAAATACCCACATATATACCCACATATATTCCAACAGCTATACCAACAGCTATACCAACAGCTATACCAACATATATACCAACAGCTATACCAACATATATACCAACAGCTATACCAACATATATACCAACAGCTATACCCACATATATATACAAACAGCTATACCCACATGTACACCAACAGCTATACCCACATATATACCAACAGCTATACCCACATATAAACCAACAGCTTTACCCACATATATACCAACAGCTATACCCACATATATACCAAGAGCTATACCCACATATATACCAACAGCTATACCCACATCTATACCCACATATATACCAACAGCTATACCCACATATATACCAGCAGCTATACCCGCATATATACCAACAGCTATACCAACAGCTATACCCACAGCTATACCCACATATATACCAACAGCTATACCCACATATACACCAACAGCTATACCAACATATATACCAACAGCTATACCCTCATATATACCAACAGCTATACCCACATATATACCAACAGCTATACCAACAGCTATACCCACAGCTATACCAACATATACACCAACAGCTCTACCCACATATATACCAACAGCTCTACCCACATATATATACCAACAGCTCTACCCACATATATACCAACAGCTATACCCACATATATACCAACAGCTATACCCACATATATACCAACAGCTATACCCACATATATACCAACAGCTATACCCACATATATACCAACAGCTATACCCACATCTATACCCACATCTATACCAACAGCTATACCCACATATATACCAATAGCTATACCAACATCTATACCAACAGCTATACCAACAGCTATACCCACATCTATACCCACATACATACCAACAGCTATACCCACATATACACCAACAGCTATACCAGCAGCTATACCAACAGCTATACCCACATACATACCAACATCTATACCCACATATACACCAACAGCTACACCAACATCTACACCAACAGCTACACCAACATCTACACCAACAGCTATACCAACAGCTATACCCACATCTATACCCACATATACACCAACAGCTATACCCACATACATACCCACAGCTATACCCACATATACACCAACAGTTATACCCACATATATACCAACATCTATACCAACAGCTATACCCACATATATACCAACAGCTATACCCACATATATACCAATAGCTATACCCACATATATACCAACATCTATACCAACATCTATACCAACAGCTATACCAACAGCTATACCCACATCTATACCCACATATACACCAACAGCTATACCCACATATATACCAACAGCTATACCCACATCTATACCCACATATATACCAACATCTATACCCACAGCTATACCCACATATATACCAACAGCTATACCCACATATATACCAACAGCTATACCCACATATATACCAATAGCTATACCAACATCTATACCAACAGCTATACCAACAGCTATACCCACATCTATACCCACATATACACCAACAGCTATACCCACATATATACCAACAGCTTTACCCACATCTATACCCACATATATACCAACATCTATACCAACAGCTATACCCACATATACCACCAACAGCTATACCCACATATATACCAACAGCTATACCCACAGCTATACCCACATCTATACCCACAGCTATACCCACAGCTATACCAACAGCTATACCAACAGCTATACCCACATATATACCAACAGCTATACCAACAGCTATACCCACATATATACCAACAGCTATACCAACAGCTATACCCACATATATACCCACAGCTATACCCACATATATACCAACAGCTATACCCACATATATATACCAACAGCTATACCAACATATATACCAACAGCTATCCCACCATATATACCAACAGCTATACCCACATATATACCAACAGCTATACCCACATATATACCAACAGCTATACCAACATATATACCAACATATATACCCACAGCTATACCCACATATATACCAACAGCTATACCCACATATATACCAACAGCTATACCCACAGCTATACCCACAGCTATACCCACATATATACCCACAGCTATACCCACATATATACCAACAGCTATACCAACATATATACCAACAGCTATACCAACATTTATACCAACAGCTATACCCACATATATACCAACAGCTATACCCACATATATACCAACAGCTATACCCACATATATACCAACAGCAATACCCACATATATACCAACAGCTATACCCACAGCTATACCCACATGTATACCCACATGTATACCCACAGCTATACCAACATATATACCAACAGCTATACCAACAGCTATACCCACATATATACCAACAGCTATACCAACAGCTATACCCACATATACACCAACAGCTATACCAACAGCTATACCCACATATATACCAACAGCTATACCAACATATATACCAACAGCTTTACCCACATATATACCAACAGCTATACCAACAGCTATACCCACATATATACCCACAGCTATACCCACATATATACCCACAGCTATACCAACAGCTATACCCACATATATACCAACAGCTATACCCACATATATACCAACAGCTATACCAACAGCTTTACCCACATATATACCCACAGCTATACCAACACCAATACCCACATATATACCAACAGCTATACCCACATATATACCAACAGCTATACCCACATATATACCAACAGCTATACCCACATATATACCAACAGCTATACCCACATATATACCAACATCTATACCAACAGCTATACCCACATATATACCAACAGCTATACCCACATATATACCAATAGCTATACCCACATATATACCAACATCTATACCAACAGCTATACCAACAGCTATACCCACATCTATACCCACATATACACCAACAGCTATACCCACATATATACCAACAGCTATACCCACATCTATACCCACATATATACCAACATCTATACCAACAGCTATACCCACATATACACCAACAGCTATACCCACATATATACCAACAGCTATACCCACATCTATACCCACATATATACCAACATCTATACCCACAGCTATACCCACATATATACCAACAGCTATACCCACATATATACCAACAGCTATACCCACATATACACCAACAGCTATACCCACATATATACCAACAGCTTTACCCACATCTATACCAACAGCTATACCCACATATACCACCAACAGCTATACCCACATATATACCAACAGCTATACCCACATCTATACCCACATATACACCAACATCTATACCCACAGCTATACCCACAGCTATACCAACAGCTATACCAACAGCTATACCAACAGCTATACCCACATATATACCAACAGCTATACCAACAGCTATACCCACATATATACCAACAGCTATACCAACAGCTATACCCACATATATACCCACAGCTATACCCACATATATACCAACAGCTATACCCACATATATATACCAACAGCTATACCAACATATATACCAACAGCTATCCCACCATATATACCAACAGCTATACCCACATATATACCAACAGCTATACCCACATATATACCAACAGCTATACCAACATATATACCAACATATATACCCACAGCTATACCCACATATATACCAACAGCTATACCCACATATATACCAACAGCTATACCCACAGCTATACCCACAGCTATACCCACATATATACCCACAGCTATACCCACATATATACCAACAGCTATACCAACATATATACCAACAGCTATACCAACATTTATACCAACAGCTATACCCACATATATACCAACAGCTATACCCACATATATACCAACAGCTATACCCACATATATACCAACAGCAATACCCACATATATACCAACAGCTATACCCACAGCTATACCCACATGTATACCCACAGCTATACCAACATATATACCAACAGCTATACCAACAGCTATACCCACATATATACCAACAGCTATACCAACAGCTATACCCACATATACACCAACAGCTATACCAACAGCTATACCCACATATATACCAACAGCTATACCAACATATATACCAACAGCTTTACCCACATATATACCAACAGCTATACCAACAGCTATACCCACATATATACCCACAGCTATACCCACATATATACCCACAGCTATACCAACAGCTATACCCACATATATACCAACAGCTATACCCACATATATACCAACAGCTATACCAACAGCTTTACCCACATATATACCCACAGCTATACCAACACCAATACCCACATATATACCAACAGCTATACCCACATATATACCAACAGCTATACCCACATATATACCAACAGCTATACCCACATATATACCAACAGCTATACCCACATATATACCAACAGCAATACCCACCTCTATACCCACATATACACCAACAGCTATACCCACATATATACCCACAGCTATATCCACAGCTATACCCACATGTATACCCACATGTATACCAACAGCTATACCCACAGCTATACCCACAGCTATACCCACATATTTACCAACAGCTATACCCACATATATACCAACAGCTATACCCACAAAAATACCCACATATATACCCACATATATTCCAACAGCTATACCAACAGCTATACCAACAGCTATACCAACATATATACCAACAGCTATACCAACATATATACCAACAGCTATACCAACATATATACCAACAGCTATACCCACATATATATACAAACAGCTATACCCACATGTACACCAACAGCTATACCCACATATATACCAACAGCTATACCCACATATAAACCAACAGCTTTACCCACATATATACCAACAGCTATACCCACATATATACCAAGAGCTATACCCACATATATACCAACAGCTATACCCACATCTATACCCACATATATACCAACAGCTATACCCACATATATACCAGCAGCTATACCCGCATATATACCAACAGCTATACCAACAGCTATACCCACAGCTATACCCACATATATACCAACAGCTATACCCACATATACACCAACAGCTATACCAACATATATACCAACAGCTATACCCTCATATATACCAACAGCTATACCCACATATATACCAACAGCTATACCAACAGCTATACCCACAGCTATACCAACATATACACCAACAGCTCTACCCACATATATACCAACAGCTCTACCCACATATATATACCAACAGCTCTACCCACATATATACCAACAGCTATACCCACATATATACCAACAGCTATACCCACATATATACCAACAGCTATACCCACATATATACCAACAGCTATACCCACATATATACCAACAGCTATACCCACATCTATACCCACATCTATACCAACAGCTATACCCACATATATACCAATAGCTATACCAACATCTATACCAACAGCTATACCAACAGCTATACCCACATCTATACCCACATACATACCAACAGCTATACCCACATATACACCAACAGCTATACCAGCAGCTATACCAACAGCTATACCCACATACATACCAACAGCTATACCCACATATACACCAACAGTTATACCCACATATATACCAACATCTATACCAACAGCTATACCCACATATATACCAATAGCTATACCAACATCTATACCAACAGCTATACCAACAGCTATACCCACATCTATACCCACATACATACCAACAGCTATACCCACATATACACCAACAGTTATACCCACATATATAACAACATCTATACCAACAGCTATACCCACATATATACCAATAGCTATACCAACATCTATACCAACAGCTATACCAACAGCTATACCAACAGCTATACCCACATCTATACCCACATATACACCAACAGCTATACCCACATATGCCAACAGCTATACCCACATATATACCAACAGCTATACCCACATCTATACCCACATATACACCAACAGCTACACCAACAGCTACACCAACATCTACACCAACATCTACACCAACAGCTACACCAACAGCTATACCAACAGCTATACCCACATCTATACCCACATATACACCAACAGCTATACCCACATACATGCCCACAGCTATACCCACATATACACCAACAGTTATACCCACATATATACCAACATCTATACCAACAGCTATACCCACATATATACCAACAGCTATACCCACATATATACCAATAGCTATACCCACATATATACCAACATCTATACCAACATCTATACCAACAGCTATACCAACATATATACCCACATATATACCAACATCTATACCAACAGCTATACCCACATATACACCAACAGCTATACCCACATATATACCAACAGCTATACCCACATCTATACCCACATATATACCAACATCTATACCAACAGCTATACCCACATATATACCAACAGCTATACCCACATATATTCCAACAGCTATACCCACATATATACCAATAGCTATACCAACATCTATACCAACAGCTATACCAACAGCTATACCCACATCTATACCCACATATACACCAACAGCTATACCCACATATATACCAACAGCTTTACCCACATCTATACCCACATATATACCAACATCTATACCAACAGCTATACCCACATATACACCAACAGCTATACCCACATATATACCAACAGCTATACCCACATCTATACCCACATATACACCAACATCTATACCCACAGCTATACCCACAGCTATACCAACAGCTATACCCACAGCTATACCCACATATATACCAACAGCTATACCAACAGCTATACCCACATATATACCCACATGTATACCAACAGCTATACCAACAGCTATACCCACATATATATACCAACAGCTATACCCACATATATACCAACAGCTATACCCACATATATATACCAACAGCTATACCAACATATATACCAACAGCTATCCCACCATATATACCAACAGCTATACCCACATATATACCAACAGCTATACCAACAGCTATACCAACATATATACCCACAGCTATACCCACATATATACCAACAGCTATACCCACATATATACCAACAGCTATACCCACAGCTATACCCACAGCTATACCCACATATATACCCACAGCTATACCCACATATATACCAACAGCTATACCAACATATATACCAACAGCTATACCAACATTTATACCAACAGCTATACCCACATATATACCAACAGCTATACCCACATATATACCAACAGCTATACCCACAATATACCCACATATATACCAACATATATACCAACAGCTATACCAACAGCTATACCCACATATATACCAACAGCTATACCCACATGTATACCCACATGTATACCCACATGTATACCCACAGCTATACCAACAGCTATACCAACAGCTATACCCACATATATACCAACAGCTATACCAACAGCTATACCAACAGCTATACCCACATATACACCAACAGCTATACCAACAGCTATACCCACATATATACCAACAGCTATACCAACATATATACCAACAGCTATACCCACATATATACCAACAGCTATACCAACAGCTTTACCCACATATATACCCACAGCTATACCAACACCAATACCCACATATATACCAACAGCTATACCCACATATATACCAACAGCTATACCCACATATATACCAACAGCTATACCCACATATATACCAACAGCTATACCCACATATATACCAACAGCTATACCCATATATACCAACAGCTTTACCAACATCTATACCCACCACTATACCCACAGCTATACCAACAGCTATACCCAAATATATACCCACAGCTATACCAACAGCTATACCCAAATATATACCCACAGCTATACCCACAGCTATACCCACAGCTATACCCAAATATATACCAACATCTATACCAACAGCTATACCCCATATATACCAACAGCTATACCAACAGCTATACCCACATATATACCAACAGCTATACCAACAGCTATACCCACATATATACCCACATATATACCAACAGCTATACCAACAGCTATACCCACATATATACCCACAGCTATACCCACATATATACCAACAGCTATACCCACATATATATAGCAACAGCTATACCAACATATATACCAACAGCTATCCCACCATATATACCAACAGCTATACCCACATATATACCAACAGCTATACCAACATATATACCAACATATATACCCACAGCTATACCCACATATATACCAACAGCTATACCCACATATATACCAACAGCTATACCCACAGCTATACCCACAGCTATACCCACATATATACCCACAGCTATACCCACAGCTTTATACCAACAGCTATACCCACAGCTATACCAACAGCTATACCCACATTTATACCAACAGCTATACCCACATATATACCAACAGCTATACCCACATATATACCAACAGCTATACCCACATATATACACATATATACCAACAGCTATACCCACATATATACCAACAGCTATACCCATATATACCAACAGCTTTACCAACATCTATACCCACCACTATACCCACAGCTATACCAACAGCTATACCCAAATATATACCCACAGCTATACCAACAGCTATACCCAAATATATACCCACAGCTATACCCACAGCTATACCCACAGCTATACCCAAATATATACCAACATCTATACCAACAGCTATACCCCATATATACCAACAGCTATACCAACAGCTATACCCACATATATACCAACAGCTATACCAACAGCTATACCCACATATATACCCACATATATACCAACAGCTATACCAACAGCTATACCCACATATATACCCACAGCTATACCCACATATATACCAACAGCTATACCCACATATATATAGCAACAGCTATACCAACATATATACCAACAGCTATCCCACCATATATACCAACAGCTATACCCACATATATACCAACAGCTATACCAACATATATACCAACATATATACCCACAGCTATACCCACATATATACCAACAGCTATACCCACATATATACCAACAGCTATACCCACAGCTATACCCACAGCTATACCCACATATATACCCACAGCTATACCCACATATATACCAACAGCTATACCAACATATATACCAACAGCTATACCAACATTTATACCAACAGCTATACCCACATATATACCAACAGCTATACCCACATATATACCAACAGCTATACCCACATATATACCAACATATATACCAACAGCTATACCAACATATATACCAACAGCTATACCCACAGCTATACCCACATGTATACCCACATGTATACCCACAGCTATACCAACAGCTATACCAACAGCTATACCAACAGCTATACCCACATATATACCAACAGCTATACCAACAGCTATACCAACAGCTATACCCACATATACACCAACAGCTATACCAACAGCTATACCCACATATATACCAACAGCTATACCAACATATATACCAACAGCTTTACCCACATATATACCAACAGCTATACCAACAGCTATACCCACATATATACCCACAGCTATACCCACATATATACCCACAGCTATACCAACAGCTATACCCACATATATACCAACAGCTATACCCACATATATACCAACAGCTATACCAACAGCTTTACCCACATATATACCCACAGCTATACCAACACCAATACCCACATATATACCAACAGCTATACCCACATATATACCAACAGCTATACCCACATATATACCAACAGCTATACCCACATATATACCAACAGCTATACCCACATATATACCAACAGCTATACCCACATATATACCAACAGCTTTACCAACATCTATACCCACCACTATACCCACAGCTATACCAACAGCTATACCCAAATATATACCCACAGCTATACCAACAGCTATACCCAAATATATACCCACAGCTATACCCACAGCTATACCCACAGCTATACCCAAATATATACCAACATCTATACCAACAGCTATACCAACAACTATACCCACATATATACCAACAGCTATACCAACAGCTATACCCACATATATACCAACAGCTATACCAACAGCTATACCAACAGCTATACCCACATATATACCAACATCTATACCCAAATATATACCAACAGCTATATCAACAGCTATACCCACATGTATACCAACAGCTATACCAACAGCTATACCCAAATATATACCAACAGCTATACCCACATATATACCAACAGCTATACCCACAGCTATACCAACAGCTATACCAACATATATACCAACAGCTTTACCAACAGCTATACCAACAGCTTTACCCACATATATACCAACAGCTATACCCACATATATACCAACAGCTATACCCACAGCAATACCCACATCTATACCCACATCTATACCCACAGCGTAGAACACATCTATACCCACATCTATACCCACAGTGTAGAACACAGCTATACCCATAGCTATACCCACAGTGTAGAACACATCTATACCCACAGCTATACACATGCTGGCGTATAAACACAAAATACACAAACACATTGTATGTTGTATGTTGTATCATCATCGGCGATCACTCAAGTCCAGTATGAATGCCCTCCAGTATGATAGCCCTCCAGTATGAAGCCCTCCAGTATGATTGTCCTCCAGTATGATTGTCCTCCAGTATGATTGCCCTCCAGTATGATTGCCCTCCAGTATGATTGCCCTCCAGTATGATTGCCCTCCAGTATGATTGTCCTCCAGGATGATTGTCCTCCAGTATGATTGTCCTCCATGGGGACTTCTATGTGTGGGTCTTCAGACAGCTGTAGAGGCTGAGGTGAGATCCTCAGGCTCTGTTACAGTGTGGGCATGTGTGAGTGATGTTTGTGATGATGGTTGGGTCTTCCTGGTGTTGAATCTGTCCTTGTGAACCTGCTGCTTGTTCTCTGTCAGAGCCCCAGGTGTTGCAAGTCCCCCATAAATAGGGAGTGTCCCTCCCTCCCTCTGAATCTGTCAGACAGGGTGCTCATTAAGATAGTACCCATATCAGGGACAAGCAAGCGGTTGGTTGGTTCAATACTAATGAGATTACAGGCTTGGCCCTGGATCAATACTAATGAGATTACAGAGTTTGGCCCTGTATAATTTCCTCCCTTAAAACCCTTCAGAAGAATCTCAATATCGAATGTTTGTTTTAGCGCGATGTTCGCAGAATTAAGGTTGTCGTTTTGTTTTGGAGCGTTCTGTGTTTTTGGTCTCGTCTCCTTCGCTCTTTCTCTGTTGTGTGTACTGTGTACCTTCCCACTCCACAGACATCAACCCCTCCTCCTCCTGCTGTGTGTACTGTGTTACCTTCCCACTCCACAGACACCAACCCCTCCTCCTCCTGCTGTGTGTACTGTGTTACCTTCCCACTCCACAGACACCAACCCCTCCTCCTCCTGCTGTGTGTACTGTCACCTTCCCACTCCACAGACACCAACCCCTCCTCCTCCTGCTGTGTGTACTGTGTTACCTTCCCACTCGACAGACATCAACCCCTCCTCCTCCTGCTGTGTGTACTGTCACCTTCCCACTCCACAGACATCAACCCCTCCTCCTCCTGCTGTGTGTACTGTCACCTTCCCACTCCACAGACACCAACCCCTCCTCCTCCTGCTGTGTGTACTGTGTCACCTTCCCACTCCACAGACACCAACCCCTCCTCCTCCTGCTGTGTGTACTGTTACCTTCCCACTCCACAGACACCAACCCCTCCTCCTCCTGCTGTGTGTACTGTCACCTTCCCACTCCACAGACACCAACCCCTCCTCCTCCTGCTGTGTGTACTGTGTCACCTTCCCACTCCACAGACACCAACCCCTCCTCCTCCTGCTGTGTGTACTGTGTCACCTTCCCACTCCACAGACATCAACCCCTCCTCCTCCTGCTGTGTGTACTGTCACCTTCCCACTCCACAGACATCAACCCCTCCTCCTCCTGCTGTGTGTACTGTGTCACCTTCCCACTCCACAGACACCAACCCCTCCTCCTCCTGCTGTGTGTACTGTGTTACCTTCCCACTCCACAGACACCAAGCCCTCCTCCTCCTGCTGTGTGTACTGTCACCTTCCCACTCCACAGACACCAACCCCTCCTCCTCCTGCTGTGTGTACTGTGTCACCTTCCCACTCCACAGACACCAACCCCCCTCCTCCTGCTGTGTGTACTGTGTCACCTTCCCACTCCACAGACACCAACCCCTCCTCCTCCTGCTGTGTGTACTGTCACCTTCCCACTCCACAGACACCAACCCCTCCTCCTCCTGCTGTGTGTACTGTCACCTTCCCACTCCACAGACACCAACCCCCTCCTCCTGCTGTGTGTACTGTGTACCTTCCCACTCCACAGACACCAACCCCTCCTCCTCCTGCTGTGTGTACTGTGTTACCTTCCCACTCCACAGACACCAACCCCTCCTCCTCCTGCTGTGTGTACTGTGTCACCTTCCCACTCCACAGACACCAACCCCTCCTCCTCCTGCTGTGTGTACTGTGTTACCTTCCCACTCCACAGACACCAACCCCTCCTCCTCCTGCTGTGTGTACTGTGTCACCTTCCCACTCCACAGACACCAACCCCTCCTCCTCCTGCTGTGTGTACTGTGTCACCTTCCCACTCCACAGACACCAACCCCTCCTCCTCCTGCTGTGTGTACTGTGTCACCTTCCCACTCCACAGACACCAACCCCTCCTCCTCCTGCTGTGTGTACTGTGTACCTTCCCACTCCACAGACACCAACCCCTCCTCCTCCTGCTGTGTGTACTGTGCACCTTCCCACTCCACAGACACCAACCCCTCCTCCTCCTGCTGTGTGTACTGTGTCACCTTCCCACTCCACAGACACCAACCCCCCCCTCCTCCTGCTGTGTGTACTGTGTCACCTTCCCACTCCACAGACACCAACCCCTCCTCCTGCTGTCTGTACTGTCACCTTCCCACTCCACAGACACCAACCCCTCCTCCTCCTGCTGTCTGTACTGTTACCTTCCCACTCCACAGACACCAAGCCCCCTCCTCCTGCTGTGTGTACTGTCACCTTCCCACTCCACAGACACCAAGCCCTCCTCCTGCTGTGTGTACTGTCACCTTCCAACTCCACAGACACCAACCCCTCCTCCTCCTGCTGTGTGTACTGTGTTACCTTCCCACTCCACAGACACCAAGCCCTCCTCCTCCTGCTGTGTGTACTGTGTTACCTTCCCACTCCACAGACACCAACCCCTCCTCCTCCTGCTGTGTGTACTGTGTTACCTTCCCACTCCACAGACACCAACCCCTCCTCCTCCTGCTGTGTGTACTGTGTTACCTTCCCACTCCACAGACACCAACCCCTCCTCCTCCTGCTGTGTGTACTCTGTACCTTCCCACTCCAAAGACATCAACCCCCCCCCCCCCTCCTGCTGTGTGTACTGTGTCACCTTCCCACTCCACAGACACCAACCCCTCCTCCTGCTGTGTGTACTCTGTACCTTCCCACTCCACAGACACCAACCCCTCCTCCTCCTGCTGTGTGTACTGTCACCTTCCCACTCCACAGACACCAACCCCTCCTCCTCCTGCTGTGTGTACTGTGTCACCTTCCCACTCCACAGACACCAAGCCCCCTCCTCCTGCTGTGTGTACTGTGTACCTTCCCACTCCACAGACACCAACCCCTCCTCCTCCTGCTGTGTGTACTGTGTCACCTTCCCACTCCACAGACACCAACCCCTCCTCCTGCTGCTGTGTGTACTGTGTCACCTTCCCACTCCACAGACACCAACCCCTCCTCCTCCTGTTGTGTGTACTGTGTCACCTTCCCACTCCACAGACACCAACCCCTCCTCCTCCTCCTGCTGTGTGCCTCGTCACCTTCCCACTCCACAGACACCAAGCCCCCTCCTCCTGCTGTGTGTACTGTGTCACCTTCCCACTCCACAGACACCAACCCCCCCCTCCTCCTGCTGTGTGTACTGTCACCTTCCCACTCCACAGACACCAACCCCCCCCTCCTCCTGCTGTGTGCACTGTCACCTTCCCACTCAACAGACACCAAGCCCCCCTCCTCCTGCTGTGTGTACTGTCACCTTCCCACTCCACAGACACCAACCCCTCCTCCTCCTGCTGTGTGTACTGTGTACCTTCCCACTCCACAGACACCAACCCCTCCTCCTCCTGCTGTGTGTACTGTCACCTTCCCACTCCACAGACACCAAGCCCCCTCCTCCTCCTGCTGTGTGTACTGTGTCACCTTCCCACTCCACAGACACCAACCCCTCCTCCTCCTGCTGTGTGTACTGTGTCACCTTCCCACTCCACAGACACCAACCCCTCCTCCTCCTGCTGTCTGTACTGTCACCTTCCCACTCCACAGACACCAACCCCTCCTCCTCCTGCTGTGTGTACTGTATCACCTTCCCACTCCACAGACACCAACCCCTCCTCCTGCTGTGTGTACTGTCACCTTCCCACTCCACAGACACCAACCCCCCCTCCTCCTGCTGTGTGTACTGTGTCACCTTCCCACTCCACAGACACCAACCCCTCCTCCTCCTGCTGTCTGTACTGTCACCTTCCCACTCCACAGACACCAACCCCCCCCTCCTCCTGCTGTGTGTACTGTGTACCTTCCCACTCCACAGACACCAACCCCTCCTCCTCCTGCTGTGTGTACTGTCACCTTCCCACTCCACAGACACCAACCCCCCCCTCCTCCTGCTGTGTGTACTGTGTACCTTCCCACTCCACAGACACCAACCCCTCCTCCTCCTGCTGTGTGTACTGTGTCACCTTCCCACTCCACAGACACCAACCCCTCCTCCTCCTGCTGTGTGTACTGTGTCACCTTCCCACTCCACAGACACCAACCCCTCCTCCTCCTGCTGTGTGTACTGTGTCACCTTCCCACTCCACAGACACCAAGCCCCCTCCTCCTGCTGTGTGTACTGTGCACCTTCCCACTCCACAGACACCAACCCCCTCCTCCTGCTGTGTGTACTGTCACCTTCCAACTCCACAGACACCAAGCCCCCTCCTCCTGCTGTGTGTACTGTGACCTTCCCACTCCACAGACATCAACCCCTCCTCCTCCTGCTGTGTGTACTGTCACCTTCCCACTCCACAGACACCAACCCCTCCTCCTCCTGCTGTGTGTACTGTGCACCTTCCCACTCCACAGACACCAACCCCTCCTCCTCCTGCTGTGTGTACTGTGTCACCTTCCCACTCCACAGACACCAACCCCTCCTCCTCCTGCTGTGTGTACTGTCACCTTCCCACTCCACAGACACCAACCCCCCCCCCCTCCTCCTGCTGTGTGTACTGTGTACCTTCCCACTCCACAGACATCAACCCCTCCTCCTGCTGTGTGTACTGTGTCACCTTCCCACTCCACAGACACCAACCCCCCCTCCTCCTGCTGTGTGTACTGTGTCACCTTCCCACTCCACAGACACCAACCCCTCCTCCTGCTGTGTGTACTGTGTACCTTCCCACTCCACAGACACCAACCCCTCCTCCTCCTGCTGTGTGTACTGTGCACCTTCCCACTCCACAGACACCAACCCCTCCTCCTCCTGCTGTGTGTAGTGTCACCTTCCCACTCCACAGACACCAACCCCTCCTCCTCCTGCTGTGTGTACTGTGTACCTTCCCACTCCACAGACACCAACCCCTCCTCCTCCTGCTGTGTGTACTGTGTCACCTTCCCACTCCACAGACACCAACCCCTCCTCCTCCTGCTGTCTGTACTGTCACCTTCCCACTCCACAGACACCAACCCCTCCTCCTCCTGCTGTGTGTACTGTGTCACCTTCCCACTCCACAGACACCAACCCCTCCTCCTCCTGCTGTGTGTACTGTGTCACCTTCCCACTCCACAGACACCAACCCCTCCTCCTCCTGCTGTCTGTACTGTCACCTTCCCACTCCACAGACACCAACCCCTCCTCCTCCTGCTGTGTGTACTGTCACCTTCCAACTCCACAGACACCAAGCCCCCTCCTCCTGCTGTGTGTACTGTGACCTTCCCACTCCACAGACATCAACCCCTCCTCCTCCTGCTGTGTGTACTGTCACCTTCCCACTCCACAGACACCAACCCCTCCTCCTCCTGCTGTCTGTACTGTCACCTTCCCACTCCACAGACACCAACCCCCCCTCCTCCTGCTGTGTGTACTGTGTACCTTCCCACTCCACAGACACCAACCCCTCCTCCTCCTGCTGTGTGTACTGTCACCTTCCCACTCCACAGACACCAACCCCCCCCTCCTCCTGCTGTGTGTACTGTGTACCTTCCCACTCCACAGACACCAACCCCTCCTCCTCCTGCTGTGTGTACTGTGTCACCTTCCCACTCCACAGACACCAACCCCTCCTCCTCCTGCTGTGTGTACTGTGTCACCTTCCCACTCCACAGACACCAACCCCTCCTCCTCCTGCTGTGTGTACTGTGTCACCTTCCCACTCCACAGACACCAAGCCCCCTCCTCCTGCTGTGTGTACTGTCACCTTCCCACTCCACAGACACCAACCCCTCCTCCTGCTGTGTGTACTGTCACCTTCCAACTCCACAGACACCAAGCCCCCTCCTCCTGCTGTGTGTACTGTGACCTTCCCACTCCACAGACATCAACCCCTCCTCCTCCTGCTGTGTGTACTGTCACCTTCCCACTCCACAGACACCAACCCCTCCTCCTCCTGCTGTGTGTACTGTGCACCTTCCCACTCCACAGACACCAACCCCTCCTCCTCCTGCTGTGTGTACTGTGTCACCTTCCCACTCCACAGACACCAACCCCTCCTCCTCCTGCTGTGTGTACTGTGTCACCTTCCCACTCCACAGACACCAACCCCTCCTCCTCCTGCTGTGTGTACTGTGTTACCTTCCCACTCCACAGACACCAACCCCTCCTCCTCCTGCTGTGTGTACTGTGTCACCTTCCCACTCCACAGACACCAACCCCTCCTCCTCCTGCTGTGTGTACTGTCACCTTCCCACTCCACAGACACCAAGCCCCCTCCTCCTGCTGTGTGTACTGTGTCACCTTCCCACTCCACAGACACCAACCCCCCCTCCTCCTGCTGTGTGTACTGTGTCACCTTCCCACTCCACAGACACCAACCCCTCCTCCTGCTGTGTGTACTGTGTACCTTCCCACTCCACAGACACCAACCCCTCCTCCTCCTGCTGTGTGTACTGTGCACCTTCCCACTCCACAGACACCAACCCCTCCTCCTCCTGCTGTGTAGTGTGTCACCTTCCCACTCCACAGACACCAACCCCTCCTCCTCCTGCTGTGTGTACTGTGTACCTTCCCACTCCACAGACACCAACCCCTCCTCCTCCTGCTGTGTGTACTGTGTCACCTTCCCACTCCACAGACACCAACCCCTCCTCCTCCTGCTGTCTGTACTGTCACCTTCCCACTCCACAGACACCAACCCCTCCTCCTCCTGCTGTGTGTACTGTGTCACCTTCCCACTCCACAGACACCAACCCCTCCTCCTCCTGCTGTGTGTACTGTGTCACCTTCCCACTCCACAGACACCAACCCCTCCTCCTCCTGCTGTGTGTACTGTGTCACCTTCCCACTCCACAGACACCAACCCCCCTCCTCCTGCTGTCTGTACTGTCACCTTCCCACTCCACAGACACCAACCCCTCCTCCTCCTGCTGTGTGTACTGTCACCTTCCAACTCCACAGACACCAAGCCCCCTCCTCCTGCTGTGTGTACTGTGACCTTCCCACTCCACAGACATCAACCCCTCCTCCTCCTGCTGTGTGTACTGTGTTACCTTCCCACTCCACAGACACCAACCCCTCCTCCTCCTGCTGTGTGTACTGTGTCACCTTCCCACTCCACAGACACCAACCCCTCCTCCTCCTGCTGTGTGTACTGTGACCTTCCCACTCCACAGACACCAAGCCCCCTCCTCCTGCTGTGTGTACTGTGACCTTCCCACTCCACAGACATCAACCCCTCCTCCTCCTGCTGTGTGTACTGTGTCACCTTCCCACTCCACAGACATCAACCCCTCCTCCTCCTGCTGTGTGTACTGTGACCTTCCCACTCCACAGACACCAACCCCTCCTCCTCCTGCTGTGTGTACTGTCACCTTCCCACTCCACAGACCCCAAGCCCCCTCCTCCTGCTGTGTGTACTGTCACCTTCCCACTCCACAGACACCAACCCCTCCTCCTCCTGCTGTGTGTACTGTGTTACCTTCCCACTCCACAGACACCAACCCCTCCTCCTCCTGCTGTGTGTACTGTGTCACCTTCCCACTCCACAGACACCAACCCCTCCTCCTCCTGCTGTGTGTACTGTCACCTTCCCACTCCACAGACACCAACCCCTCCTCCTCCTGCTGTGTGTACTGTCACCTTCCCACTCCACAGACACCAACCCCTCCTCCTGCTGTGTGTACTGTCACCTTCCCACTCCACAGACACCAACCCCTCCTCCTGCTGTGTGTACTGTGTTACCTTCCCACTCCACAGACACCAACCCCTCCTCCTCCTGCTGTGTGTACTGTCACCTTCCCACTCCACAGACCCCAACCCCTCCTCCTCCTGCTGTGTGTACTGTCACCTTCCCACTCCACAGACCCCAACCCCTCCTCCTGCTGTGTGTACTCTGCAGCCTGCTACAATAAGTGAGTCATTATTAGTGGATGTAAGTTGTTAATGATTCTGGGTACATAAAAGTCATTTTCATCGACAGATCAGTGATCTGAATTCATTAGATTATTGCTGACTGTTTGAAATGCAGTGTTTTGACCTTTAATTGTGCAACAAGGCTTATCTAGAGAGAACGTTTAAAAAAATGGAGATATATATCGGGAATCGCCCATACATAAAAAAAAAAAACAAGCTATGATTTTTAGGCCTTATGGCTCAGCCCTCAGCCTTCTGCTATTGGAGAAACAGTATCTCAATTTAATCATAATCCTCGTTGGCTTTTCTTGCAGCGGATGTGAAGGCAATTAACTCCAGATGACTCCTGTGATGACAGAACAGGCTGTCTCTCCTCAGGGGTTTAACACACTGGCATCAGTGGGATTATACAGTAACAGGACAAAGACTCTGTCTGAGCCTCCTGACTGGCGCAGCGGTCTAAGGCGCTGGAGGCGTCACTACAGATCCGGGTTCCATCCCGGGCTGTGTTGCAGCCGGCCGCGACCGGGAAACTCGTGAGGCAGCACACAATTGGCTCAGCGTCGTCCGGGTTAAGGGAGGGTTTGGCTGGCTGGGATGTCCTCGTCCCATCGCGCTCTAGCGACTCCTTGTGGAGGCCGGGCGCCTGCACACTGACTTCGGTCGCCAGCTCTCCCGAATCCGTATGGGACAAGACTGTAACTACCAAAATTGGGGAAAAAAGGGGTTAAAAAGTACCCCCCCCCAAAAAAATTAATAAAAAGACCCTGTCTTCGTCCCAAATGACACCCTATTCCTGATGGAGCAGTACTTTAGACCAGAGCCCTATGGGCCAAAGTAGTGCACTATATAGGGAAGAGGGTGCCATTTGGGGCATATATCCTTTCTATTCCTCTCAGCTAATGAGGGAGCAGGTTAGACTTTAATTGTTGGAATATTTCAGTGTGGGAGTTTCTCTGAATGGTCTCCTGAGACTGTGATGCTGACGAAGTGTGTTCCTACGGTCCACAAATGACAAGAGTTGCTGTTGTGGCATGACTGTGCAAGACTCACCAGTGGGTTTATTGTGGATGGCGTTTCTTGCTGTTGTTTACTGAAACATGAGAGGGATTAGCAGCCAACACAAAAACAAAGATCAGGGTAGCTGGGATTGGCTCCAACAGACTGTCCCAAATGATCTGCACAGTAAGGAACAGTTTATTGAAGGCTTTCAGTGGTCTGGGCTGGAGTCCAGTTTCTGACAGACCACTTCCAGCATCTTCTATTAGGCTGCTTCCCTTAGTCACTTATACTAGACCTGACACACACACACACACACACACACACACACACACACACACACACACACACACACACACACACACACACACCACACAAACGCTCACACACACACACGCTCTTTCACTCTCACACACACACACACACACACACACACACACACACACACACACACACGCTCTTTCACTCTCACACACACACACACACACACACACACACACACACACACACACACACACACACACACACACACACACACACACACACGCTCTTTCACTCTCACTCACACACACACACACACACACACACACACACACACACACACACACACACACACACACACACACACACTCCTACTGCAGTACCAGTAGTTTGTGCAGGTTGAGTAATAGAGTAATTCCCATGATGGTGAACAGAAGAAGAAAGGAACGTTTTCTTCTCTGTTTGTAACATTGAAAGAGAGGAAGAGTCCATAAGAAAGGCCTCTTGATGTCTCTTCCCTGGTTGACAACAGATCTAATTCTACAGTTATATAGGGCACAACACAGCCCTAATTGATTGGTTGACAACAGATCTAATTCTACAGTTATATAGGGCACAACACAGCCCTAATTGATTGGTTGACAACAGGTCTAATTCTACAGTTATATAGGGCACAACACAGCCCTAATTGATTGGTTGACAACAGGTCTAATTCTACAGTTATATAGGGCACAACACAGCCCTAATTGATTGGTTGACAACAGATCTAATTCTACAGTTATATAGGGCACAACACAGCCCTAATTGATTGGTTGACAACAGATCTAATTCTACAGTTATATAGGGCACAACACAGCCCTACTTGATTGGTTGACAACAGATCTAATTCTACAGTTATATAGGGCACAACACAGCCCTAATTGATTGGTTGACAACAGATCTAATTCTACAGTTATATAGGGCACAACACAGCCCTAATTGATTGGTTGACAACAGATCTAATTCTACAGTTATATAGGGCACAACACAGCCCTAATTGATTGGTTGACAACAGATCTAATTCTACAGTTATATAGGGCACAACACAGCCCTAATTGATTGGTTGACAACAGATCTAATTCTACAGTTATATAGGGCACAACACAGCCCTAATTGATTGGTTGACAACAGGTCTAATTCTACAGTTATATAGGGCACAACACAGCCCTAATTGATTGGTTGACAACAGGTCTAATTCTACAGTTATATAGGGCACAACACAGCCCTAATTGATTGGTTGACAACAGATCTAATTCTACAGTTATATAGGGCACAACACAGCCCTAATTGATTGGTTGACAACAGGTCTAATTCTACAGTTATATAGGGCACAACACAGCCCTAATTGATTGGTTGACAACAGATCTAATTCTACAGTTATATAGGGCACAACGCAGCCCTACTTGATTGGTTGACAACAGGTATAATTCTACAGGATCGAAAACAGGGGCATTTTTATCTGAGTGGGATCGAAAACGGGCATTTTTGCAATGTTTTTCCCACTGCCGTCTATTCAGTTTGACTGTGGCAGTCCGACGAAATCTCCCAAAATCCTGTGTGTGTGTGTGTGTGTGTGTGTGTGTGTGTTTTGTGTGTGTGTGTGTATGTATGTATATCTGGCCACTGTCTCCAAATGCTAACTTTTTAGCATTTGTGGCACAAAACCCAAAGCAAGTTAATATCCCCAATATTTGAATGTTTTATTTGAGGTGAACTATCCCTTTATACATAGTAATTTGAAGTCGGGTTCAGCGGAGTTCTCAGCACAGATTTGTTCTTTAACCTAATTAAAGTGGTTAGTATTATACTGCAAATGAGCCTCTGATCACTCGTTGTGGTGAATACAAAATGTTTGTTTGTCTGGAGTTTAGTAGGGGCAAATCTCTGTTCTTCTGTTGTCTCCTCCCTCCCTGAGTGTGAGAAACCGGCTAGGTTTTGTGGCGGTGCAAATCAACTTACTTTCTTTCTGCTTAGGCCTAACCCCAGGGCCTGTGTCCCTCTTCACAGGAATCATGACCCTTCTCAACAGGCTAAATTTATACTGTACCAGTATTTTTTCATTTAACCTTTATTTAACTAGGCAAGTCAGTATAGAAAACATTATTATTTACAATGACAGCCTACCTCGGCCAAACCCGGACGACGCTGGGCCAATTGTGTGCCGCCCTATGGGACTCCCAATCACGGCCAGTTGTGATACAGTCTGGAATTGAACCAGGCTCTGTAGTGACGCCTCAAGCACTGAGACACAGTGCCTTAGACCGCTGCGCCACTCAGGAGCCCTGAAAGTATCTTTGTGCAGGTGGTGAATGAGATTGTATAGCCTCACATGCAGTTTCTTTTCTTCAACAGTGTACCTCACTGATCTACATTTATAGGGGTGGGTTGTGGAAATTTAGCTCGCTAGTGTTTTTTCCACCAAATAAATGTTTCTCTCTAGCACCAGTCATTATGCTAGAATTTGCCTTATTGATGTAAAATGACATCTCTGGTACTTTTGAGACTGACTGGGTTTGAACCTGGGTCTCCTGTGCACCACAACATTGTGTTAGCCCACTGAGCTGAAGCCACTGAATGATGCTGGGAGGTCTTCAAGTTGAGACAGTTCTCACCTCATTTGCTCACTTTGTATATAGACTTATTTTTCTACTGTATTATTGACTGTATGTTTGTTTTACTCCATGTGTAACTCTGTGTTGTTGTATGTCGAACTGTTTTGCTTTATCTTGGCCAGGTCGCAGTTGTAAATGAGAACTTGTTCTCAACTTGCCTACCTGGTTAAATAAAGGTGAAATAAAATAAATAAACAGTTATGGTCAATGGAACGGCTTTTAAAGCAGATCACTTTTGGAGCGTTGATGGCCAGACGCAAAGATCTATTGAAGTTGCCTTTCTAGGCACAACCCACGCCAGATACATGAAGTCATGCAGGCTTGTTGTTTCTATGGATGCATCACAAATGGTACCCTATTCCCTATATAGTGCACTACTTTTGACCAGGACCCTATGGGATGCAGCCTGTGTCATCATGCCAGCTAGTGTTCAGCCTGGCCCTACGTAGAAAAGTCGGAAAACAAAATGTGTCTAATAATAGCTCAGTTTTCTCCCCATGTGATCACAATTAGATTATGTGTAGATGGTTTTTGTCATATGATGCCCCCTGAAAAAATAAGATGCCTCATTCTGTACCCTTGGAGTTTAACCCTGACTTTAAACCAGGGCCTTCAGTGTAACCCTGACTTTAAACCAGGGCCTTCAGTGTAACCCTGACTTTAAACCAGGGCCTTCAGTGTAACCCTGACTTTAAACCAGGGCCTTCAGTGTAACCCTGACTTCAAAACATGGCCTTCAGTGTGACCCTGACTTTAAACCAGGGCCTTCAGTGTAACCCTGACTTTAAACCAGGGCCTTCAGTGTAACCCTGACTTTAAACCAGGGCCTTCAGTGTAACCCTGACTTTAAACCAGGGCCTTCAGTGTGACCCTGACTTTAAACCAGGGCCTTCAGTGTAACCCTGACTTTAAACCAGGGCCTTCAGTGTAACCCTGACTTTAAACCAGGGCCTTCAGTGTAACCCTGACTTTAAACCAGGGCCTTCAGTGTAACCCTGACTTCAAAACATGGCCTTCAGTGTGACCCTGACTTTAAACCAGGGCCTTCAGTGTAACCCTGACTTCAAAACATGGCCTTCAGTGTAACCCTGACTTTAAACCAGGGCCTTCAGTGTGACCCTGACTTTAAAACATGGCCTTCAGTGTGACCCTGACTTCAAAACATGGCCTTCAGTGTAACCCTGACTTCAAAACATGGCCTTCAGTGTAACCCTGACTTCAAAACATGGCCTTCAGTGTGACCCTGACTTCAAAACATGGCCTTCAGTGTGACCCTGACTTCAAAACATGGCCTTCAGTGTAACCCTGACTTCAAAACATGGCCTTCAGTGTAACCCTGACTTCAAAACATGGCCTTCAGTGTAACCCTGACTTCAAAACATGGCCTTCAGTGTGACCCTGACTTTAAACCAGGGCCTTCAGTGTGACCCTGACTTTAAACCAGGGCCTTCAGTGTGACCCTGACTTCAAAACATGGCCTTCAGTGTGACCCTGACTTTAAACCAGGGCCTTCAGTGTGACCCTGACTTTAAACCAGGGCCTTCAGTGTAACCCTGACTTCAAAACATGGCCTTCAGTGTAACCCTGACTTTAAACCAGGGCCTTCAGTGTAACCCTGACTTTAAACCAGGGCCTTCAGTGTGACCCTGACTTTAAACCAGGGCCTTCAGTGTAACCCTGACTTCAAAACATGGCCTTCAGTGTAACCCTGACTTCAAAACATGGCCTTCAGTGTAACCCTGACTTCAAAACATGGCCTTCAGTGTGGTCTTAAGCCCCTGACACCAGACCACGTTAGGCCCTCTGTCTATGCTCCTACTATCTGTCTCCTTTCTCCTTGAAATTCCGACCCTCTTTAAAGAATAATAAAATAAAACAGGGCATTCACCATGGTTGAATCTCTCCACCGTACCTCTACCTGCTGCACCCGCTCCTCCAGAGGCTCCTCGAAACCAGCCCAAATGAATGGCCTTTCCTTTGACCCAGTTGGCACTCTTCAAAGTTCACTTCTTTTTTGGGCTTTTTTAGTTGCCCCATTGATCACGTCATTGCTGGCAAATGAAAATATATCGGGAGGAGAGGAGAGTCACACTGTTTTTATGAAACCACTTAAGACATCGTCCCCTCATCGTCCCCTCATCGTCCCCTCATAGTCCCATCTTAACTTGTTTTCTCTGCTGGGTCTTTGACTCAAGCTGTCAGACTAAATGGGGACTAGAGAATGGCCTGTGGTTTGCGGGGAAAGGTCCTAGCTAAGTAGGTGAATGGAAAAGAGCAACAGAGAAAACGGAAGCATTAATGAGGCTGAAGCGTGGCTGAACACCTAGTCGAGACAGAATAACATGGTGATGGTCTGAGTCAGTTGTTGTGTCTCCATTGGTCGCTCGCAGGGGTGTTGGTTTTGCTTTTTGATGGCTGGGCAAATCAGGTGGCCTGCTGGCAGTTATTGGTGCAGAAAGGCTTGGAATGAGCAGAGACACGGTGTCTGAGACAGTGTTGTTTTGATTTTGTGTGTTTGCATGCGTGCCAGCAAAACAACCGACAAAAGGGACACATTAGATAGAAGAGAGAATTAGAGTTACTGCGGGAAAACCAAAGGAGCTATTGAGAAAGAGAGAGCTAGCATACACAGGAAGATAAAAGGAGAGAGAATAAACAAGGGGGGGCAGGGGGAGAGAGGGAGGGGTTGTGTGTGCACGAGAGAGCAGAAGACAGAACAGAATGCGAGAGAGAGAGAGAGAGAGAGAGAGAGAGAGAGAGAGAGAGAGAGAGAGAGAGAGAGAGAGAGAGAGAGAGAGAGAGAGAGAGAGAGAGAGAGAGACTCGTGCTCTCCAGCACGCTGTCTCTCGTTCCCTCTCCCTCCTCTCCAGTGTGTGTGAGAGAGCTCAGTTGTTGGTCGTACCAGGGCTAGTCCTGTCACGCAGCAGCAGCCACGTCACCGCCAGGCAGCCCTCACAAGGTATGCATTTCCTCTCCTCTCTCAGAGCAAAACTAACACTGCCTTTCTGTCAAAGAAACACAAGAAAGAACAGTGCTTAGCGGAAGCTTTGGGTTGTCTTGGATTGATATGTCAGTGGGTGTGTTCCTCTGCTTTCTTTGTTTGCAGTTTGTATGCCACATACCGAGAATTGTAGTTCCACTAGTAATGTAATTATTATTTTGCTACTGAACATGGGGTGTTGAGTTGTTCCACTGTATCTGCTTGTTTGTTGATGACTGTGTGGACACTGACTGCCTTCAGATCACAAACTTGGAAGAGTGCTCAGCTAGCCTAGGCATGCTAGTATGTGTACCCTGCTAGCATCTGAAGCTAACAGAGATCCTGTCATCTGGACAGCACAGCTGTGCGCTAACAATGTTGTCAGTGTTATCGTGTAGCAACGTTAGCATCACTCTGTTCAGTCCATTTCCTTTGTATGCTGTTGGGGAAATGCTGAATGGGGATGGCTGGGCTGAGAACTGATTGCCAAGAAGTTGTGGATTAATCATAGACTGAACTTCCCTGTGGCTTGTTTACTAGCGAGGTCATGGAAGCAAGGTAGAAACAGAGAGAGTATTATACCTTACAGAACTATCTATAAGACGAGCTACTCCCAGGTACAAAGTGTGTGGACCCATGCTTGTAGAACATCTTATTCCTAAGTCATGGGCGTTAATATGGAGTTGTTCCCCCCTTTGCTGCTATAACAGCCTCTACTCTTCTGGGAAGGCTTTCCACTAGATGTTGGAACATTGCTTCAAGGACTTGCTTCCATTCAGCCAAGAGCATTAGTGAGTTCTGGTGCTGATGTTGGGCGATTAGGTCTGGTTCGCAGTCGGCGTTCCAATTCATCCCAAAGTTGTTCGATGGGGTTGAGTTCAGGGCTCTGTGCAGGCCTGTCAAGTACATTCACACGATCTCGACAAACCATTTCTGTATGGACCTCGCTTTGTGTACGGGGGCATTGTCATGCTGAAACAGGAAAGGGCCTTCCCCAAACTGTTGCCACAAACTGTTGCCACAAAGACATTATTGGGCACAGACAACAGCACAAAGGGCAAGAAGGTAGAGACAACAATACATCACACAAAGCAGCCACAACAGTATGGGCCATTCAACTGCCAATGTTTGTCTATGGAGATTGCATGGCGGTGTGCTCGATTTTAGACATCTGTCAGCAACGGGTGTGGCTGAAATAGCCGAATTCACTCATTTGAAGGGGTGTCCACATACATAACTATCTAGAAGACTATTTACTCTGTGTCAATCAGTTACTTTATAAGGAGTTTATCACCATGAGGATGTAGTTTTGGGGTCTCCGTTACTCACGAATGCCGTTCATTAGTGCTGTCCCAGCAATGGCTGCTGCTAAGACCCAACCGGAAGGGAGTTTTGGCTGTGGCTCAGCAGAGACATTGGTTACCTCCAAAATGTCACCCTATTCCCAATATAGTGCCCTACTTTTGACCGGTGTCTATAAGCACTATGTAGGGAATAGGGTGTCATTTAGGACGATACCAACAGTCTGGGTCTGAGTGTGTGTAATCAGATTGTTAGCATTAGGTCGGTTGCACTGTGTACATTTTATTTTATTTTTTATTTACTTCACCTTTATTTAACCAGGTAGGCAAGTTGAGAACAAGTTCTCATTTACAATTGTGACCTGGCCAAGATAAAGCAAAGCAGTTCGACACATACAACAACATAGAGTTACACATGGAGTAAAACAAACATACAGTCAATAATACGATACAAAAATAAGTCTATATACAATGTGAGCAAATGAGGTGAGATCAGGGAGGTAAAGGCAAAAAAGGCCATGGTGGCGAAGTACATACAATATAGCAAGTAAAACACTGGAATGGTAGATTTGCAGTGGAAGAAAGTGCAAAGTAGAAATAATGGGGTGCAAAGGAGTAAAATAAATAAATACAGTAGGGGAAGAGGTAGTTGTTTGGGCTATGTACAGGTGGAGTGATCTGTGAGCTGCTCTGACAGCTGGTGCTTAAAGCTAGTGAGGGAGATAAGTGTTTCCAGTTTCAGAGATTTTTGTAGTTCGTTCCAGTCATTGGCAGCAGAGAACTGGAAGGAGAGACGGCCAAAGAAGGAATTGGCTTTGGGGGTGACCAGAGAGATATACCTGCTGGAGCGCGTGCTACAGGTGGGTGCTGCTATGGTGACCAGTGAGCGGAGATAAGGGGGAACTTTACCTAGCAGGGTCTTGTAGATGACCTGGAGCCAGTGGGATTGGCGACGAGTATGAAGCGAGGGCCAACCAACGAGAGCGTACAGGTCGCAGTGGTGGGTAGCATATGGGGCTTTGGTGACAAAACGGATGTCACTGTGATAGACTGCATCCAGTTTATTGAGTAGGGTATTGGAGGCTATTTTGTGACATCGCCAAAGTCGAGGATCGGTAGGATGGTCAGTTTTACGAGGGTATGTTTGGCAGCATGAGTGAAGGATGCTTTGTTGTGAAATAGGAAGCAAATTCTAGATTTAACTTTGGATTGGAGATGTTTGATGTGAGTCTGGAAGGAGAGTTTACAGTCTAACCAGACACCCAGGTATTTGTAGTTGTCCACATATTCCAAGTCAGAACCGTCCAGAGTAGTGATGCTGGACGGGCGGGCAGGTGCAGGCAGCGATCGGTTGAAGAGCATACATTTAGTTTTACTTGTATTTAAGAGCAGTTGGAGGCCACGGAAGCAGAGTTGTATGGCATTGAAGCTCGTCTGGAGGGTTGTTAACAGTGTCCAAAGGAGGGCCAGAAGTAGACAGAATGGTGTCGTCTGCGTAGAGGTGGATCAGAGACTTACCAGCAGCAAGAGCGACATGATTGATCTATACAGAGAAAAGAATTGGCCCAAGAATTGAACCCTGTGGCACCCCCATAGAGACTGCCAGAGGTCCGGACAACAGGCTCTCCGATTTGACACACTGAACTCTGTCAGAGAAGTAGTTGGTGAACCAGGTAAGGCAATCATTTGAGAAACCAAGGCTGTTGAGTGTGCCGATGAGGATGTGGTGATTGACAGAGTCGAAAGCCTTGGCCAGGTCAATGAATACGGCAGCACAGTATTGTTTCTTATCGATGGCGGTTACGATATCGTTTAGGACCTTGAGCGTGGCTGAGGTGTCCCCATGACCAGCTCGGAAACCAGATTGCATAGTGGAGAAGGTGTGGTGGGATTCGAAATGGTCGGTAATCTGTTTGTTGACTTGGCTTTCGAAGACCTTAGAAAGGCAGGAAAGGATAGATATAGGTCTGTAGCAGTTTGGGTCAAGAGTGTCCCCCCCTTTGAAGAGGATCAGTTTTGCATTTCCCCCACTCTTTGTTAATGTTAGGATTGGGGGAGGGGGAAGCTGATCCAAGATCTGTACCTAGGGGGAACTTCACCTCAGAGCCTCACCAGGCACCCTATGGCGGCGGGTGTTGATCTGAAGACACCACCCTCCGCTCGTCCCTCATAAAAGATGGAACACCGGAGGAGGAACTGACCCCCGTCCCATAGGGAGGGATATTCTACACATTGGCCTCTTGGTCTCCCCTTCCACCTTCCCCAGAGCCTGGGTCGTGACTCGTGTTCATCATACACCATACGGAAGAAAACGTACTGAAACAGGGAGGGACTACCTGAACTTCTCCAATTAGAAACGTTCCTTTTCGTTTTCTTTTGCAAACTGTTTTCAAGCATTCTCCGCTGCCTTCCCTAATAAACACAACCCTGGACAAGAGGCCTGAAATCTTCAGGTTCATTTCAGATAGAAGAAAAGAGACGTTTGTGGTTTGTTGGCTGGCGTGTACTAGATTAGCCTGGTTTTCCTGGAGCTACTGTGTCTGTTTGTGGGTTTCCTGCTCCACCATGTTGGGCTGATTTCCCTTCCTCCACCGCCTTGTCCCAGTTGCTCTGAGGTCAATCATAACATGCCTCTGTCTGCAATCTGATAAACACTGTTCCAACTAGGAATACGTCCCAGATAACTGTGTCCTCACTATTTGGCCATGCTAGTAAGTTCAGTCCCTAACAGTAACTCATAACTCCTGTCCTTGGTAGCGTTGGCCATTTAGTGATTGACACCCACAGCCCGTGAAACACGGATAACACCTTTCGTCCGAGGCACCATGACCTAAATCTGTCACCCTGGGAAGCAGGTCGATGATGCATCACCTCCTCCGCCAGACGGTTTCAGGCACATCCCCAATTCCCACTTTGCCAGCCTCCCTCCCTGTTGGCTATAGGCCTTAATATCCAGTTCATCTCCCTCCTCAGGGTCGACGGTGTGGAGCTCTCTGCTCGCTCTCCACGGCTTGTCCCCTGTGTGATAGCTCTCCTCTGGGTTATCAGACGTGTGGAGTGAGATTGTTGCTGACACCTCACCACACACCATCAGTTCTCTCTTACAGCCATGAGCAGTCCCAGGTTGCATCTGAAATGGCACCCTATTCCCTTCTGTCTAGAGCCCCATGGCCCCTGGTCATAAGTAGTGCACTACGTAAGGAATAGGGTGCAATTTGAGATGAAGTACTAGTCCCATCATCTCAGTGTCAACACCTATCTCTCTCTTTATGGCCCTGCCTGGACTTCCTGTCTAGGCCTGCCCCCACAGTCAGGAAGCTCTTCTAAAGGTTTTAAGGTGAGCTCCCACTTCTGGACTTTCTCAGTGAGAGATTATTCAAATTCAACAGGAGCTCAATGAGTCAGCGCTTGTCGAGACATTTCAAGTAAACTTTTTTGTTCAAATTTTTTTATTCCTCACCATTGTGTGGGACGTTGAAATGTCATTTGATATAATGATACAGTACCGCCATGTCCAGTCAAAGTCAAACAGAGAATTTTTTTACTTTGTGCATTGTGTTTTTTCAATTGTGTTTGTTGACTGGTGCTTGGCTCTGGTGGTGGCTGTGGACAGTATCTTGGCTGGCGTGCTGGGTGTCGGTGACTGAGGGCCTCCCTGTCACGTGTGTTGAGTGCTTTTATTTATGGGGGCAGTCGGTGCTTTTCTACACCGGCTGTAAATCAGGAGAGTAACCCTTCCCCCTGCTCAGTGGCCAAGCCAGCCTGAGTCAGACCCTCCAGCCTCCTGTCCCCAGGCTCCAGCCCTCCTCTCCCCAGGCTCCAGCCCTCCTCTCCCCAGGCTCCAGCCCTCCTCTCCCCAGGCTCCAGCCCTCCTCTCCCCAGGCTTCAGCCCTCCTCTCCCCAGGCTCCAGCCCTCCTCTCCCCAGGCTCCAGCCCTCCTCCACCAACAGGATATCTGTAATTTCCCATGAAGAGAAAACGTCCCTTACATTAATGCTTGCTCTTCCACTGGTTTCTCACTCTAAAGCACTGCAATAGAGAGATCATTGGATAGTGGATGCACTTCAGTATCTCCAAACCTTTCCAAATCACTATTATCTGGCTTTAGAGTTAGCCTTGAGTATATTGACCTCTAACTTTAGAGGTCAGCTTAGCCTTTTAGATGTTCCCTCGCCTTCTAGGCTTTAAAAAATCCCTGCCCTTTTGTACCTGCTGACATAAATGTTTAGTCTGGTGGTGCTGACCAGGCTTGATGTAAATGTTTAGTCTGGTGGTGCTGACCAGGCTTGATGTAAATGGTTAGTCTGGTGGTGCTGACCAGGCTTGATGTAAATGGTTAGTCTGGTGGTGCTGACCAGGCTTGATGTAAATGGTTAGTCTGGTGGTGCTGACCAGGCTTGATGTAAATGGTTAGTCTGGTGGTACTGACCAGGCTTGATGTAAATGGTTAGTCTGGTGGTACTGACCAGGCTTGATGTAAATGGTTAGTCTGGTGGTGTTGACCAGGCTTGATGTAAATGGTTAGTCTGGTGGTACTGACCAGGCTTGATGTAAATGGTTAGTCTGGTGGTGTTGACCAGGCTTGATGTAAATGGTTAGTCTGGTGGTGCTGACCAGGCTTGATGTAAATGGTTAGTCTGGTGGTGCTGACCAGGCTTGATGTAAATGGTTAGTCTGGTGGTGCTGACCAGGCTTGATGTAAATGGTTAGTCTGGTGGTGCTGACCAGGCTTGATGTAAATGGTTAGTCTGGTGGTACTGACCAGGCTTGATGTAAATGGTTAGTCTGGTGGTGCTGACCAGGCTTGATGTAAATGGTTAGTCTGGTGGTGCTGACCAGGCTTGATGTAAATGGTTAGTCTGGTGGTGCTGACCAGGCTTGATGTAAATGGTTAGTCTGGTGGTGCTGACCAGGCTTGATGTAAATGGTTAGTCTGGTGGTGCTGACCAGGCTTGATGTAAATGGTTAGTCTGGTGGTGTTGACCAGGCTTGATGTAAATGGTTAGTCTGGTGGTGTTGACCAGGCTTGATGTAAATGGTTAGTCTGGTGGTGTTGACCAGGCTTGATGTAAATGGTTAGTCTGGTGGTGCTGACCAGGCTCCAATGCCTCTCCTGCCTTACTGCGGCGCCAGAGTGTTGACTTTGCAGTCCTGCGGATCGCTGACCCGTGTGGATCCATTTGTCTAATGTTTGACGGAGAAGCTTCTTGAGTGTTTTTTCACGAGGCTGACCGCGGCAGTCTGGAAAGCACATGAACCTGCTGAGGGAGGGGTTTTGACTAGCGTTTAACTAGCGACCACAGGCACAGTCTGTCTGCTTTGTTTGGCCTTCTGAGGTCATTACCACAGCTCTAAATGTCCTGTTAAACCACATACACATGGTACAGAATGGTCCTGAGAGGAGTTCAGGAGCCGTATGTATCAACCTCCTTCAGTAGAAGTGCTGATCTAGGATCATATGTATCAACCTCCTTCAGTAGAAGTGCTGATCTAGGATCATATGTATCAACCTCCTTCAGTAGAAGTGCTGATCTAGGATCATATGTATCAACCTCCTTCAGTAGAAGTGCTGATCTAGGATCATATGTATCAACCTCCTTCAGTAGAAGTGCTGATCTAGGATCATATGTATCAACCTCTTTCAGTAGAAGTGCTGATCTAGGATCATATGTATCAACCTCCTTCAGTAGAAGTGCTGATCTAGGATCATATGTATCAACCTCTTTCAGTAGAAGTGCTGATCTAGGATCAGGTGCCTCCTGTCTACTGAACGCAAACTTGAACGTTGTGAAAATTCTGTGCAACTTCCGGCTCTGTACCTGCTTTAAGTTACAGTTTTAACGGTGGCCAAGTAGGCTACTGTGGCTATTTGATTATAATGTTGGCCTACCGGAGTGGCCTACCATCAAAAACAATGGAGAAATATGCATCCCATTAAATGTTTATATGGAATTAATGTTCTATCGTTCTGCCTAAAGTAACAGCCAATGTGTGGGGTTCAATATAGGCCTACATTCCATGAGACTTTTGAAAAAATAACATGCAGGGCTTGACATTAACCTCTTTATCCACTTGTCCTTCAGACAAAGTGGTGAGTGAAAATGTTGTTTGATGCATGATAATTTATTGTTAAAACAAGAGGCTGCCTGGATCTTTAACTTAAAGACCCTTGCTCCCTTCGGTCTCAACATAGACTTTGATCTGAAGCCATTCTTGGGATTATTGTGATTTTGCCATTGTAATTGTTTGTTAGATACATTTTAGACTACAAATGCTATGATCGTATGCTATCCATTTGTTTGTCTTTTTGTATGTTCTTTGTATGCCATTTTTTTTTAAATATTTGAGTTAACCAATGATATTAGGCCATACTTGGCCATGATTACAAACACCTGTGTCTCTTGACACTATATAAATGACTCATCTCGCAGTGTTTGTGATGATACCCTGACGAAGACAGCTTTGCTGTCGAAACGTTGGTTATTAGGTTATTACATTTTTGCATCTGAGCTCTTAGAGTGTGCGGCTTTCCCTTCCTTTCCCTTCCCTACAACAAAATATCTTGCACAGTTCATTTTGCATGATAAGTCTTGCATATTTTTTTTTTTTCGGTATATTACATTGAAAGTGACTAATTGCGTTGATTCGATCACATTTCCCACAGTATAGCGAAACGTTGATAGTGTTAACTAAAGGGGAATATAATAAGATGTCATTTGGGAAGGAGTTTTGTTACTTTGATGGGGTGTGTTTTCAGGCTCCGTTGCCAGCGTTCCATCACGCCCAAGTGGGCATGGAGAGACAAAGGAAGCACCACAGGAAGCAATGGAAAGTGGTCAGGACTCTGGGCAAAGGATCCTGGGATAGATAGGGTCGATAGGCCCCCAACCAACGTGGCGTTCAGAACATTCAATAGGAGCGGGCGGTGGAAACCTGACCAGCAGGGCCACGGGAATGTACATCAATCTAACACTCTCACCCGCTGGCACTCTCCAGTCCCTAAGAAACCTCTCTCTCACGACTCCTACAATCTCCCAGAAAATATAGCATGCTATCAAAGTTTGTTTATAACAAGAAGGACATTAACCACGACAATAACAAGCTATTTTGACTTTGGCGAGCAGCACCGCTACTGATTAACCAAATGAAAGACACTTTGTCAGAAAATTCTTTCTACAAGCCACATCAGGACAAGTCCTTCAGATGGTTTCCATGTGTTTGATAACGTTCCGATCCCTCCATTCCAGACATTATTATAAGCTGTCCTCCCCTCACCAGCCTCTGAAAGCAGTACACTAACAACAAGTACAAGCTGTGGTGCTGGCCTTATTGCCTCCTTGTCCAGGAATGTTTACAGGAAGTTCATTACACATTAATGACACCAACCCAGAGGGGAACACTATCTGGCTGGCCTGGCTGCAGGCATGTGATGACTGAGTCCTCCGTTCAGAGGCTTGAGAAAAGCCAGGGCCTCTGGTGTTTCCAGCCACTCAGAAACTAAAGCACATGACCATTTTTATTAGAACCTCTTCTTTTATGTGATTTAGGTGTTTAGGGACATTTTGGAATGAGAGAGACAGGAAGTGAACCAAGCCTTTCTGTGTTTCATCCTGAGCCATACAGCCTTGTTAGGTATCCCTGCTCTGGATAGGGTGCACGCTAGCTGTTGAGTGAAGACGCTGATCTTGCGTCAGTTTTGCATTTTCCCCACTTATGGTTAAGGTTCGAATTGGGGAAGGGGACACTGATCCTAGATCTGTACCTAAGAGAAACTTAAACCCGGAGCATGCACAGTAATGGTGCCTGATAAACATCTGACAAATTACTTGTGGTTAGTTTCCTTGATCCTGGACGAGCCCCAAATATGTTACGGCCTAAGTTATCTACGTTACAATACATGAACCACACAACAAACCATTGGCCTATATGAAGAAACGCCACCCAACCCTGGCTGAGTAAGATGGATGCACCTCTGGCCTTGCTCCCACACACACACACACACTTTCTTCCCTGGAGGGACTCACACACCGTTAACTTGTACACAGCCCCTGGGAGGAAGAGTAGCCATGCCCTATCACTCTCACTGGGCTCTGCCATAGCAGACAGCTGCTGATGACTCTGCTGGTTGTAGCATTCTGTGTTGCTAGCGAACCCTGCACCTCTAGCGCTTCATTTGATCTCTCTTCCTACAGAGAACAACTAGAAATATTCCTTCCGTTCCTCTCTTTTCCTCTCGCTTTCCTTCTGTCTCACCCTCTTTCATCCTATTCCCAGTGTTTGGACTACTTCTGACCAGCCCATATATAAATTGTGCACTGTATAGGAGATAGGGTGCATCCTGGGCCACTGCTGATGAGTGAGGGGAGCGTCATTGGACGGTCCGCCGTGGGTTGTCTAAGACGATTATAAATCAAATCAAATGTATTTATAAAGCCCTTCTTACATCAGCTGATATCTCAAAGTGCTGTACAGAAACCCAGCCTAAAACCCCAAACAGCAAGCAATGCAGGTGTAGAAGCACGGTGGCTAGGAAAAACTCCCTAGAAAGGCCAGAACCTAGGAAGAAACCTAGAGAGGAACCAGGCTATGAGGGGTGACCAGTCCTCTCCTGGCTCTGCCGGGTGGAGATTATAACAGAACATGGCCAAGATGTTCAAACGTTCATAGATGACCAGCATGGTCAAATAATAATAATCACAGTAGTTGTCGAGGGTGCAACAGGTCAGCACCTCAGGAGTAAATGTCAGTTGGCTTTTCATAGGCGATCATTGAGTGTATCTCTACTGCTCCTGCTGTCTCTAGAGAGTTGAAAACAGCAGGTCTGGGACAGGTAGCACGTCCGGTGAACAGGTCAGGGTTCCATAGCCGCAGGTAGAACAGTTGAAACTGGAGCAGCAGCATGGCTAGGTGGACTGGGGACAGCAAGGAGTCATCAGGCCAGGTAGTCCTGAGGAATGGTCCTAGGGCTCAGGTCCTCCGAGAGAGAGAAAGAGAGAATTAGAGAGAGCATACTTAAATTCACACAGGACACTGGATTAGACAGGAGAAATACTCCAGATATAACAGACTGACCCTAGCCCCTTGACACAAACTACTGCAGTATAAATACTGGAGGCTGAGACAGAAGGGGTCAGGAGACACTGTGGCCCCTTCCGATGATACCCCCTTGACAGGGCCAAACAGGCAGGATATAACCCCACCCACTTTGCCAAAGCACAGCCCCCACACCACATTATACAATGGCTTCGTCTCAAATGCCACACTATTCCCTACAAAGTGCACTATATAGGAAGGAAATCGGGTGGGACGTATCAATCCTTAGATTAGATCAACATTATCATCCCATCAGGGGGTCAAAGAAAAAAGACTAAAGACACAATACATAAAGACTGAATGAAGGACAATAACATTCATATGAATAGTGCAATAGGCCACATCACTCCAAGTTTACGTCATCATTGTTTACATCACTCTATTGTTTACCTTGCTCCATGTTTACATCACTCTATTGTTTACATCACTCTATTGTTTACCTCGCTCCATGTTTACATCACTCTATTGTTTGCCTCGCTTCATGTTTACGTCACTATTGTTTACGTCACTCTATTGTTTACATCACTCTATTGTTTACCTCGTTCCATGTTTACGTCACTATTGTTTACATCGCTCTATTGTTTACATCACTCTATTGTTTACATCACTATTGTTTACCTCGCTCCATGTTTACATCACTCTATTGTTTATCTCGCTCCATGTTTACATCACTCTATTGTATAGCTCGCTCCATGTTTACAACACTCTATTGTTTATGTAGCTCTATTGTTTACCTCGCTCCATGTTTACATCACTCCAAGTTTACATCACCATTGTTTACATCGCTCTATTGTTTACCTTGCTCCATGTTTACATCACTCTATTGTTTACGTCACTCTATTGTTTACATCACTCTATTGTTTACCTCGCTCCATGTTTACATCACTCTATTGCTTATGTCACTCTATTGTTTGCCTTGCTCCATGTTTACATCACTCTATTGTTTACGTCACTCTATTGTTTACATCACTCTATTTTTTTACATCAGTCTATTGTTTACCTTGCTCCATGTTTACGTCACTATTGTTTACCTTGCTCCATGTTTACATCACTCTATTGTTTACATCGCTCCATGTTTACATCACTGTATTGTTTATCTCGCTCCATGTTTACATCACTCTATTGTTTACATCACTTTATTGTTTACGTCACTCTATTGTTTACATCACTCTATTGTTTACCTCGCTCCATGTTTACATCACTCTATTGCTTATGTCACTCTATTGTTTACCCTGTTCCATGTTTACATCACTATTGTTTACATCACTCCATGTTTACATCACTCTATTGTTTACCTCGCTTCATGTTTACATCACTCTATTGTTTACATCACTCTATTTTTTTACATCAGTCTATTGTTTACCTTGCTCCATGTTTACGTCACTATTGTTTACCTTGCTCCATGTTTACATCACTCTATTGTTTACATCGCTCCATGTTTACATCACTGTATTGTTTATCTCGCTCCATGTTTACATCACTCTATTGTTTACCTCGCTTCATGTTTACATCACTCTATTGTTTGTCGGTCTATTGTTTACCTCGCTCCATGTTTACATCACTCTATTGTTTACATCACTCAATGTTTACATCACTCTATTGTTTATGTCGCTCTATTTATCTCGCTCCATGTTTACATCACTCTATTGTTTACATCACTCTATTGTTTACATCACTCTATTGTTTACATCCCTCTATTGTTTATGTCACTCTATTGTTTATGTCGCTCTATTGTTTACCTCGCTCCATGTTTACATCACTCTATTGTTTACCTTGCTCCATGTTTACATCACTCTATTGTTTACTTCGCTCCATGTTTACATCACTCTATTGTTTGTCGCTCTATTGTTTACCTCGCTCCATGTTTACATCACTCTATTGTTTACATCGCTCTATTGTTTACCTCGCTCCATGTTTACATCACTCAATTGTTTACATCACTCTATGTTTATGTCGCTCTATTGTTTACCTCGCTCCATGTTTACAACACTCTATTGTTTGTCGCTCTATTGTTTACCTCGCTCCATGTTTACATCACTCTATTGTTTACTTCGCTCTGTTGTTTACCTCACTCTATTGTTTACCTCACTCTATTGTTTACATTTCTCCGTGTTTACATTGCTCCGTCTTTCTGTTTACAACACTCGATTGTTTACCTCGCTCTATTGTTTACGTTTTTGTTGTCGGCCCTGTCTTTGACGGTATGAACATCTTACAGCGTGACATTACAGACTACCTCTCACACTGTCGGTGGATCATCTCTGTGTTGATGTTGTAAAATCACTAGACTTGGCTTTCAGAAAAGATGTGCATTTTTAAGATACAGTGGAAAGATGCCTCAGTGGGTGATCATAGTGAACCAAGGGAAATGGGTCAGAGATATGCTCCGAGTCATGTTTAAACATTATGTAATATGCCATGGTGTTCTGTCTCACAAGTTCCTGTTCATCTGTTCTGGGGCAGGATGGAGGAAAACCGTTCAAGCCTAAGCCCTGAGATATTCACTCTCTCCCTGTGCTTGGGAAAATGCTAGGCTACACATCGGGATGAAATGGGAAGTTTAAAGGAAATGCTGTGATGGAAGACAAAGGCTAGAAGCTACAGGATTGTGTCTAAATAGTCTCCTGAAGCAACACCACAGGTAGAGATGATACTGTTTTCATAAGTGAGGTAACGTTGGCCCCAGGCCTGGACACTGATCTTGGGCCAGTTTTTAATTCCCACTTATGGGAATTGGGGGAGGGGAAGCTGATCCTAGATTTGTACCGAGGGGAAACTCTGCTCAGTATCATTCTCTCTTATTTGCTGAATTTCAGTAGATGATAAATCCTAACAAATAGGTTAACCCAATGATTCCCACCGCGACACCGGCGCCATTTGGACTTCTTAACCCCTTTTAAACCTACAGACTTCTGGGTACCATTGGATTAGTAACTTCTGCATCCATTGGTACCAGCCGTTAATTAGTCTGTGGTCAACGGGGGCTGAGCTAGAGCGGTGTTTGTGAGACAAGATCTTTTTACAGAAACATCTATAGAGTCTGAATGGTTTGAGCTGCAAACTATTAAAAGCTATCTATGAAAACGAATCTCATGAACACGCACATGTAACATGTTTTGCTCTATGATGCTCACAAGCTACACCAGTGATTAGAAGGTAATGTGTTCTTCTACATAGAAGATCATAGGAAATCCCAGGACATACTGTCTGTAAAACTATGATAAGCTCACATAGTTGATGTCACAAACTCCAAACTCCACCCAGTTGTCACTGCCTAGTTGGCAGAGAATGTAATGTTAATGTGTGTACCATGAGCTGCCTCCAACGTCGTTTTAGAGAATTTGGCAGTACTTCCAACTGGCCTCACAACCGCAGATCAAGTGTAACTGAGGAGTATTTGTGGGGGAAAAACACACTCTGATTTGCTGGGCCTGGCTCCCCAGTAGGGGGGGGGGGGGGGCCTGGCTCCCCAATGGGTGGGCCTATGCTCTCCCAGGCCCACCCATGGCTACGCCCCTGCCCAGTCATGTGAAATCCATAGATTAGGGCCTAATGAATTTATTTTAATTGACTGATTTTTTTATATGAACTGTAACTCAGTAAAATCTTTGAAATTGTTACATGTTGCTTTTTATATTTTTTCAGTATATAAGGGCTGGACATGCAGATGAATGAAAAGCAGATTTGTTTTCTGGAGTCTCAGATAGGGTTAACATCTGACTTTTTATTTAATATTTAGTTTGGCATCTCTGGACTGATAGGGTTAACATCTGACTTTTTATTTAATATTTAGTTTGGCATCTCTGGACTGATAGGGTTAACAACTGACTTTATTTAATATTTAGTTTGTCGTCTCTGGACTGATAGGGTTAACATCTGACTTTATTTAATATTTAGTTTGGCATCTGTCAGTGTCGGCACAGAATGTTGTTATTCTGCTTGTCTCTGCAGGGGAAATCTTGGTTCCACATCCTAACCCACTTTCCCTAAAAGGCACCCTACTCTGTTTATTGTGCACTACTTATAGTGCACTACCATATGGATCCTGGTCAAAAGTAGTGCACTATATATAAAATAGAGTACTATTTATGACATTTATTTTCTCCCCTGGCGGTCACTGAACCCCCCCTCCCCTTCAGATGAAAGCTCAAAAAACAGACACAGAAAATGGCACCATGTCTGGGAAAATATGGCTTTCATGTTTTCTCTCTCACATCATATCAGGCAGGAACAAGCTTTCACTTCAGAATGAGATAGGGTGTGATTCTAGACAGATGTAATGGGTCTATTGTGGATTACTCATATACTGTAGTGCATTGACAGTATCAGGCCTGTTGTATTGTACATATGGGAACTGAATACATTGGCAACACCATGAGCTTATTTATATAGAGCCCACAGTGTTATTTATATAGGGTCCGCAGTGTTATGTATATAGGGCCCGCAGTGTTATGTATATAGAGCCCGCAGTGTTATTTATATAGAGCCCGCAGTGTTATTTATATAGAGCTGTAGTTACAGTGGTCCCATTGTAATTCACCAGCTGGACAGCTCCAGTTACAGTGGTCCCATTGCCATTCACCAGCTGGACAGCTCCAGTTACAGTGGTCCCATTGTCATTCACCAGCTGGACAGCTCCAGTTACAGTGGTCTCATTGTAATTCACCAGCTGGACAGCTCCAGTTACAGTGGTCCCATTGTCATTCACCAGCTGGACAGCTCCAGTTACAGTGGTCTCATTGTAATTCACCAGCTGGACAGCTCCAGTTACAGTGGTCCCATTGTAATTCACCAGCTGGACAGCTCCTGTTACAGTGGTCCCATTGTCATTCACCAGCTGGACAGCTCCAGTTACAGTGGTCTCATTGTCATTCACCAGCTGGACAGCTCTAGTTACAGTGGTCCCATTGTCATTCACCAGCTGGACAGCTCCAGTTACAGTGGTCCCATTGTCATTCACCAGCTGGACAGCTCCAGTTACAGTGGTCCCATTGTCATTCACCAGCTGGACAGCTCCAGTTACAGTGGTCCCATTGTAATTCACCAGCTGGACAGCTCCAGTTACAGTGGTCCCATTGTCATTCACCAGCTGGACAGCTCCAGTTACAGTGGTCTCATTGTAATTCACCAGCTGGACAGCTCCAGTTACAGTGGTCCCATTGTAATTCACCAGCTGGACAGCTCCAGTTACAGTGGTCCCATTGCAATACACCAGCTGGACAGCTCCAGGTACAGTGGTCCCATTGCAATTCACCAGCTGGACAGCTCCAGTTACAGTGGTCCCATTGCAATTCACCAGCTGGACAGCTCCAGTTACAGTGGTCCCATTGTAATTCACCAGCTGGACAGCTCCAGTTACAGTGGTCCCATTGCCATTCACCAGCTGGACAGCTCCAGTTACAGTGGTCCCATTGTCATTCACCAGCTGGACAGCTCCAGTTACAGTGGTCCCATTGCAATTCACCAGCTGGACAGCTCCAGTTACAGTGGTCCCATTGTCATTCACCAGCTGGACAGCTCCAGTTACAGTGGTCCCATTGTCATTCACCAGCTGGACAGCTCCAGTTACAGTGGTCCCATTGTCATTCACCAGCTGGACAGCTCCAGTTACAGTGGTCTCATTGTAATTCACCAGCTGGACAGCTCCAGTTACAGTGGTCCCATTGTAATTCACCAGCTGGACAGCTCCTGTTACAGTGGTCCCATTGTCATTCACCAGCTGGACAGCTCCAGTTACAGTGGTCTCATTGTCATTCACCAGCTGGACAGCTCTAGTTACAGTGGTCCCATTGTAATTCACCAGCTGGACAGCTCCAGTTACAGTGGTCCCATTGTCATTCACCAGCTGGACAGCTCCAGTTACAGTGGTCTCATTGTAATTCACCAGCTGGACAGCTCCAGTTACAGTGGTCTCATTGTAATTCACCAGCTGGACAGCTCCAGTTACAGTGGTCCCATTGTCATTCACCAGCTGGACAGCTCCAGTTACAGTGGTCCCATTGTCATTCACCAGCTGGACAGCTCCAGTTACAGTGGTCCCATTGTCATTCACCAGCTGGACAGCTCCAGTTACAGTGGTCCCATTGTAATTCACCAGCTGGACAGCTCCAGTTACAGTGGTCCCATTGTCATTCACCAGCTGGACAGCTCCAGTTACAGTGGTCTCATTGTAATTCACCAGCTGGACAGCTCCAGTTACAGTGGTCTCATTGTCATTCACCAGCTGGACAGCTCTAGTTACAGTGGTCCCATTGTCATTCACCAGCTGGACAGCTCCAGTTACAGTGGTCCCATTGTCATTCACCAGCTGGACAGCTCCAGTTACAGTGGTCTCATTGTAATTCACCAGCTGGACAGCTCCAGTTACAGTGGTCTCATTGTAATTCACCAGCTGGACAGCTCCAGTTACAGTGGTCCCATTGTCATTCACCAGCTGGACAGCTCCAGTTACAGTGGTCCCATTGTCATTCACCAGCTGGACAGCTCCAGTTACAGTGGTCCCATTGTCATTCACCAGCTGGACAGCTCCAGTTACAGTGGTCCCATTGTAATTCACCAGCTGGACAGCTCCAGTTACAGTGGTCCCATTGTCATTCACCAGCTGGACAGCTCCAGTTACAGTGGTCTCATTGTAATTCACCAGCTGGACAGCTCCAGTTACAGTGGTCCCATTGTAATTCACCAGCTGGACAGCTCCAGTTACAGTGGTCCCATTGCAATACACCAGCTGGACAGCTCCAGGTACAGTGGTCCCATTGCAATTCACCAGCTGGACAGCTCCAGTTACAGTGGTCCCATTGCAATTCACCAGCTGGACAGCTCCAGTTACAGTGGTCCCATTGTAATTCACCAGCTGGACAGCTCCAGTTACAGTGGTCCCATTGTAATTCACCAGCTGGACAGCTCCAGTTACAGTGGTCCCATTGTAATTCACCAGCTGGACAGCTCCAGTTACAGTGGTCCCATTGTAATTCACCAGCTGGACAGCTCCAGTTACAGTGGTCCCATTGTAATTCACCAGCTGGACAGCTCCAGTTACAGTGGTCCCATTGTAATTCACCAGCTGGACAGCTCGAGTTACAGTGGTCCCATTGCAATACACCAGCTGGACAGCTCCAGTTACAGTGGTCCCATTGCAATTCACCAGCTGGACAGCTCCAGTTACAGTGGTCCCATTGTAATTCACCAGCTGGACAGCTCCAGTTACAGTGGTCCCATTGTCATTCACCTGCTGGACAGCTCCAGTTACAGTGGTCTCATTGTAATTGACCAGCTGGACAGCTCCAGTTACAGTGGTCCCATTGTAATTCACCAGCTGGACAGCTCCAGTTACAGTGGTCCCATTGTCATTCACCAGCTGGACAGCTCCAGTTACAGTGGTCCCATTGTCATTCACCAGCTGGACAGCTCCAGTTACAGTGGTCCCATTGTCATTCACCAGCTGGACAGCTCCAGTTACAGTGGTCCCATTGTAATTCACCAGCTGGACAGCTCCAGTTACAGTGGTCTCATTGTAATTCACCAGCTGGACAGCTCCAGTTACAGTGGTCCCATTGTAATTCACCAGCTGGACAGCTCCAGTTACAGTGGTCCCATTGCAATACACCAGCTGGACAGCTCCAGGTACAGTGGTCCCATTGCAATTCACCAGCTGGACAGCTCCAGTTACAGTGGTCCCATTGTAATTCACCAGCTGGACAGCTCCAGTTACAGCTGTCCCATTGCAATACACCAGCTGGACAGCTCCAGGTACAGTGGTCCCATTGCAATTCACCAGCTGGACAGCTCCAGTTACAGTGGTCCCATTGCAATTCACCAGCTGGACAGCTCCAGTTACAGTGGTCCCATTGTAATTCACCAGCTGGACAGCTCCAGTTACAGTGGTCCCATTGTAATTCACCAGCTGGACAGCTCCAGTTACAGTGGTCCCATTGTAATTCACCAGCTGGACAGCTCCAGTTACAGTGGTCCCATTGTAATTCACCAGCTGGACAGCTCCAGTTACAGTGGTCCCATTGTAATTCACCAGCTGGACAGCTCTAGTTACAGTGGTCCCATTGTAATTCACCAGCTGGACAGCTCCAGTTACAGTGGTCCCATTGCAATACACCAGCTGGACAGCTCCAGTTACAGTGGTCCCATTGCAATTCACCAGCTGGACAGCTCCAGTTACAGTGGTCCCATTGTCATTCACCAGCTGGACAGCTCCAGTTACAGTGGTCTCATTGTAATTGACCAGCTGGACAGCTCCAGTTACAGTGGTCCCATTGTCATTCACCAGCTGGACAGCTCCAGTTACAGTGGTCCCATTGTAATTCACCAGCTGGACAGCTCCAGTTACAGTGGTCCCATTGTAATTCACCAGCTGGACAGCTCCAGTTACAGTGGTCTCATTGTAATTCACCAGCTGGACAGCTCCAGTTACAGTGGTCCCATTGTAATTCACCAGCTGGACAGCTCCAGTTACAGTTGTCCCATTGCAATACACCAGCTGGACAGCTCCAGGTACAGTGGTCCCATTGTAATTCACCAGCTGGACAGCTCCAGTTACAGTGGTCCCATTGTAATTCACCAGCTGGACAGCTCCAGTTACAGTGGTCCCATTGTAATTCACCAGCTGGACAGCTCCAGTTACAGTGGTCCCATTGCAATACACCAGCTGGACAGCTCCAGGTACAGTGGTCCCATTGCAATTCACCAGCTGGACAGCTCCAGTTACAGTGGTCCCATTGTAATTCACCAGCTGGACAGCTCCAGTTACAGCTGTCCCATTGCAATACACCAGCTGGACAGCTCCAGGTACAGTGGTCCCATTGCAATTCACCAGCTGGACAGCTCCAGTTACAGTGGTCCCATTGCAATTCACCAGCTGGACAGCTCCAGTTACAGTGGTCCCATTGTAATTCACCAGCTGGACAGCTCCAGTTACAGTGGTCCCATTGTAATTCACCAGCTGGACAGCTCCAGTTACAGTGGTCCCATTGTAATTCACCAGCTGGACAGCTCCAGTTACAGTGGTCCCATTGTAATTCACCAGCTGGACAGCTCCAGTTACAGTGGTCCCATTGTAATTCACCAGCTGGACAGCTCGAGTTACAGTGGTCCCATTGCAATACACCAGCTGGACAGCTCCAGTTACAGTGGTCCCATTGCAATTCACCAGCTGGACAGCTCCAGTTACAGTGGTCCCATTGTCATTCACCAGCTGGACAGCTCCAGTTACAGTGGTCTCATTGTAATTGACCAGCTGGACAGCTCCAGTTACAGTGGTCCCATTGTCATTCACCAGCTGGACAGCTCCAGTTACAGTGGTCCCATTGTAATTCACCAGCTGGACAGCTCCAGTTACAGTGGTCTCATTGTCATTCACCAGCTGGACAGCTCCAGTTACAGTGGTCTCATTGTCATTCACCAGCTGGACAGCTCCAGTTACAGTGGTCCCATTGTCATTCACCAGCTGGACAGCTCCAGTTACAGTGGTCCCATTGTCATTCACCAGCTGGACAGCTCCAGTTACAGTGGTCTCATTGTAATTCACCAGCTGGACAGCTCCAGTTACAGTGGTCCCATTGTCATTCACCAGCTGGACAGCTCCAGTTACAGTGGTCCCATTGTCATTCACCAGCTGGACAGCTCCAGTTACAGTGGTCCCATTGTCATTCACCAGCTGGACAGCTCCAGTTACAGTGGTCCCATTGTCATTCACCAGCTGGACAGCTCCAGTTACAGTGGTCCCATTGTAATTCACCAGCTGGACAGCTCCAGTTACAGTGGTCCCATTGTAATTCACCAGCTGGACAGCTCCAGTTACAGTGGTCTCATTGTAATTCACCAGCTGGACAGCTCCAGTTACAGTGGTCCCATTGTAATTCACCAGCTGGACAGCTCCAGTTACAGTGGTCCCATTGCAATACACCAGCTGGACAGCTCCAGGTACAGTGGTCCCATTGCAATTCACCAGCTGGACAGCTCCAGTTACAGTGGTCCCATTATAATTCACCAGCTGGACAGCTCCAGTTACAGTGGTCCCATTGTAATTCACCAGCTGGACAGCTCCAGTTACAGTGGTCCCATTGTAATTCACCAGCTGGACAGCTCCAGTTACAGTGGTCCCATTGTAATTCACCAGCTGGACAGCTCCAGTTACAGTGGTCCCATTGTAATTCACCAGCTGGACAGCTCCAGTTACAGTGGTCCCATTGCAATACACCAGCTGGACAGCTCCAGTTACAGTGGTCCCATTGCAATTCACCAGCTGGACAGCTCCAGTTACAGTGGTCCCATTGCCATACACCAGCTGGACAGCTCCAGTTACAGTGGTCCCATTGTCATTCACCAGCTGGACAGCTCCAGTTACAGTGGTCCCATTGTCATTCACCAGCAGGACAGCTCCAGTTACAGTGGTCTCATTGTAATTCACCAGCTGGACAGCTCCAGTTACAGTGGTCCCATTGTAATTCACCTGCTGGACAGCTCCAGTTACAGTGGTCTCATTGTCATTCACCAGCTGGACAGCTCTAGTTACAGTGGTCTCATTGTCATTCACCAGCTGGACAGCTCTAGTTACAGTGGTCCCATTGTCATTCACCAGCTGGACAGCTCCAGTTACAGTGGTCCCATTGTCATTCACCAGCTGGACAGCTCCAGTTACAGTGGTCCCATTGTAATTCACCAGCTGGACAGCTCCAGTTACAGTGGTCCCATTGTAATTCACCAGCTGGACAGCTCCAGTTACAGTGGTCCCATTGCAATACACCAGCTGGACAGCTCCAGTTACAGTGGTCCCATTGCAATTCACCAGCTGGACAGCTCCAGTTACAGTGGTCCCATTGCAATTCACCAGCTGGACAGCTCCAGTTACAGTGGTCTCATTGTAATTCACCAGCTGGACAGCTCCAGTTACAGTGGTCTCATTGTAATTCACCAGCTGGACAGCTCCAGTTACAGTGGTCTCATTGTAATTCACCAGCTGGACAGCTCCAGTTACAGTGGTCCCATTGTCATTCACCAGCTGGACAGCTCCAGTTACAGTGGTCCCATTGTCATTCACCAGCTGGACAGCTCCAGTTACAGTGGTCCCATTGTCATTCACCAGCTGGACAGCTCCAGTTACAGTGGTCTCATTGTAATTCACCAGCTGGACAGCTCCAGTTACAGTGGTCCCATTGTAATTCACCAGCTGGACAGCTCCTGTTACAGTGGTCCCATTGTCATTCACCAGCTGGACAGCTCCAGTTACAGTGGTCTCATTATCATTCACCAGCTGGACAGCTCCAGTTACAGTGGTCTCATTGTCATTCACCAGCTGGACAGCTCCAGTTACAGTGGTCCCATTGTCATTCACCAGCTGGACAGCTCCAGTTACAGTGGTCTCATTGTAATTCACCAGCTGGACAGCTCCAGTTACAGTGGTCCCATTGTCATTCACCAGCTGGACAGCTCCAGTTACAGTGGTCCCATTGTCATTCACCAGCTGGACAGCTCCAGTTACAGTGGTCCCATTGTCATTCACCAGCTGGACAGCTCTAGTTACAGTGGTCCCATTGTCATTCACCAGCTGGACAGCTCCAGTTACAGTGGTCTCATTGTAATTCACCAGCTGGACAGCTCCAGTTACAGTGGTCCCATTGTAATTCACCAGCTGGACAGCTCCAGTTACAGTGGTCCCATTGTAATTCACCAGCTGCATTGTCAGTAACTCTAATAATGTCAGTTAATGTAGTTCCCATCATTGTATTCAGGGGGCAGCTGTGTTGTCGGTTATCTCTCTCTCTATCTCTCTATCTCCATCTCCATTCAGTTGTGCTGTGAGGTCTGGTCATCTTGGACAGTTGGCCCAGCCCTGTGGGTTGAGGTTATGCCAGTGCTGTGCTGGTGTGAATTGGACATTGGTTAGCAGTGTGCTGAGATGCCTGCTACAGTGTGAGAGAAGGAATGTGTCCAATGACGGTGATCAAGTCTGACTTATGACCTGGATGTAAAATCCCAGCTGATGCTGTTTCCAACGCTGCCTAGTTTCCCTAAGGTACATATTGACGATCAGCTTCCCCTCCCCCAATCCTAACCTTACAGCTGGAATCCGTAGCGGTGAAACCGCCATGTCCATTTCTGATATTACAACAACAGAGACGTGTTTTTCCTCCTGACATCATTGTGCATCATCGCACGCTCACGATAGAACACCACGATGCAGGATACTCCTCTGCCCCGATTCCACTGGAGGATGTGGATCTCAGCTTTAACTAATAGTTAGGGAAATGCCAAACTGACCCAGGATCAGCATCTAGGGGCAACTTCACCTATCTCTGTTTCAAACATACTGTAAGACAGAGGCCACTGATGACACTATAGCACGTCACATACACACATAATGTACCCCCCCCAAATCACTCACTCAACCTCGTCTGCAAAACGAATCAACAGTAATCACCTGGTAAGACCAGCCTTATTTGAAGAGCACCTGCCTTGGGGGCTTCTAACACCAGGGAGAGTGGCGGCACCCTTACTATGTCCTGCAGTGGGAGAGTGGCGGCACCCTTACTATGTCCTGCAGTGGGAGAGCAGCAGGCACCATTAGTATGCCCTGCAGTGGGAGAGCAGCAGGCACCATTAGTATGCCCTGCAGTGGGAGAGCAGCAGGCACCCTTACTATGTCCTGCAGTGGGAGAGTAACAGGCACCCTTACTATGTCCTGCAATTGGAGAGCAGCAGGCACCATTAGTATGCCCTGCAGTGGGAGAGCAGCAGGCACCCTTACTATGTCCTACAGTGGGAGAGCAGCAGGCACCCTTACTATGTCCTACAGTGGGAGAGCAGCAGGCACCCTTACTATGTCCTGCAGTGGGAGAGCAGCAGGCACCCTTACTATGTCCTGCAGTGGGAGAGCAGCAGGCACCATTAGTATGTCCTACAGTGGGAGAGCAGCAGGCACCATTAGTATGTCCTACAGTGGGAGAGCAGCAGGCACCATTAGTATGTCCTGCAGTGGGAGAGCAGCAGGCACCCTTACTATGTCCTGCAGTGGGAGAGCAGCAGGCACCATTAGTATGTCCTGCAGTGGGAGAGCAGCAGGCACCATTAGTATGTCCTGCAGTGGGAGAGCAGTAGGCACCCTTACTATGTCCTGCAGTGGGAGAGCAGTAGGCACCCTTACTATGTCCTGCAGTGGGAGAGCAGCAGGCACCCTTACTATGTCCTGCAGTGGGAGAGCAGCAGGCACCATTAGTATGCCCTGCAGTGGGAGAGCAGCAGGCACCCTTACTATGTCCTACAGTGGGAGAGCAGCAGGCACCCTTACTATGTACTACAGTGGGAGAGCAGCAGGCACCCTTACTATGTCCTGCAGTGGGAGAGCAGCAGGCACCCTTACTATGTCCTGCAGTGGGAGAGCAGCAGGCACCATTAGTATGTCCTACAGTGGGAGAGCAGCAGGCACCATTAGTATGTCCTGCAGTGGGAGAGCAGCAGGCACCCTTACTATGTCCTGCAGTGGGAGAGCAGCAGGCACCATTAGTATGTCCTGCAGTGGGAGAGCAGTAGGCACCCTTACTATGTCCTGCAGTGGGAGAGCAGTAGGCACCCTTACTATGTCCTACAGTGGGAGAGCAGCAGGCACCATTAGTATGTCCTGCAGTGGGAGAGCAGTAGGCACCCTTACTATGTCATGCAGTGGGAGAGCAGTAGGCACCCTTACTATGTCCTACAGTGGGAGAGCAGCAGGCACCATTCGTATGTCCTGCAGTGGGAGAGCAGCAGGCACCCTTACTATGTCCTGCAGTGGGAGAGCAGTAGGCACCCTTACTATGTCCTGCAGTGGGAGAGCAGTAGGCACCCTTACTATGTCCTGCAGTGGGAGAGCAGCAGGCACCCTTACTATGTCCTGCAGTGGGAGAGCAGCAGGCACCATTAGTATGCCCTGCAGTGGGAGAGCAGCAGGCACCCTTACTATGTCCTACAGTGGGAGAGCAGCAGGCACCCTTACTATGTACTACAGTGGGAGAGCAGCAGGCACCCTTACTATGTCCTGCAGTGGGAGAGCAGCAGGCACCCTTACTATGTCCTGCAGTGGGAGAGCAGCAGGCACCATTAGTATGTCCTACAGTGGGAGAGCAGCAGGCACCATTAGTATGTCCTGCAGTGGGAGAGCAGCAGGCACCCTTACTATGTCCTGCAGTGGGAGAGCAGCAGGCACCATTAGTATGTCCTGCAGTGGGAGAGCAGTAGGCACCCTTACTATGTCCTGCAGTGGGAGAGCAGTAGGCACCCTTACTATGTCCTACAGTGGGAGAGCAGCAGGCACCATTAGTATGTCCTGCAGTGGGAGAGCAGTAGGCACCCTTACTATGTCCTGCAGTGGGAGAGCAGTAGGCACCCTTACTATGTCCTACAGTGGGAGAGCAGCAGGCACCATTCGTATGTCCTGCAGTGGGAGAGCAGCAGGCACCCTTACTATGTCCTGCAGTGGGAGAGCAGCAGGCACCATTAGTATGTCCTGCAGTGGGAGAGCAGCAGGCACCATTAGTATGTCCTGCAGTGGGAGAGCAGCAGGCACCATTAGTATCATCCATCACAACTCTCTATAACTGTATCATCCATCACCCCCTCTCTAAATTAATCATCCATCACAACTCTCTATAACTGTATCATCCATCACAACTCTCTATAATTGTATCATCCATCACAACTCTCTATAACTGTATCATCCATCACAACTCTCTATAACTGTATCATCCATCACAACTCTCTATAACTGTATCATCCATCACTCCTCTCTCTAGCTGTATCATCCATCACAACTCTCTATAACTGTATCATCCATCACAACTCTCTATAACTGTATCATCCATCACAACTCTCTATAACTGTATCATCCATCACCCCCTCTCTAAATTAATCATCCATCACAATTATCTATAACTGTATCATCCATCACAACTCTCTATAACTGTATCATCCATCACTCCTCTCTCTAGCTGTATCATCCATCACTCCTCTCTATAACTGTATCATCCATCACTCCTCTCTCTAGCTGTATCATCCATCACTCCTCTCTCTAGCTGTATCATCCATCACTCCTCTCTCTAGCTGTATCATTCATCATTCCTCTCTCTAAATTAATCATCCATCACCCCTCTCTAAATTAATCATCCGTCACTCCCCTCTATAACTGTATCATCCATCACTCCTCTCTATAACTGAATCATCCATCACTCCTCTCTATAACTGTATCATCCATCACCCCTCTCTATAACTGTATCATCCATCACTCCTCTCTATAACTGTATCATCCATCACTCCTCTCTATAACTGTATCATCCATCACTCCTCTCTATAACTGTATCATCCATCACAACTCTCTAAATTAATCATCCATCACAATTCTCTATAACTGTATCATCCATCACTCCTCTCTCTCGCTGTATCATCCATCACTCCTCTCTCTAGCTGTATCATCCATCACTCCTCTCTCTAGCTGTATCATCCATCACTCCTCTCTCTAGCTGTATCATCCATCACTCCTCTCTATAACTGTATCATCCATCACTCCTCTCTCTAGCTGTATCATCCATCACTCCTCTCTCTAGCTGTATCATCCATCACTCCTCTCTCTAAATTAATCATCCATCACCCCTCTCTCTAAATTAATCATCCGTCACTCCCCTCTATAACTGTATCATCCATCACTTCTCTCTATAACTGTATCATCCATCACTCCTCTCTATAACTGAATCATCCATCACTCCTCTCTATAACTGTATCATCCATCACTCCTCTCTATAACTGTATCATCCATCACTCCTCTCTATAACTGTATCATCCATCACTCCTCTCTATAACTGTATCATCCATCACTCCTCTCTATAACTGTATCATCCATCACTCCTCTCTATAACTGTATCATCCATCACTCCTCTCTATAACTGTATCATCCATCACTCCTCTCTATAACTGTATCATCCATCACTCCTCTCTATAACTGTATCATCCATCACTCCTCTCTATAACTGTATCATCCATCACTCCTCTCTATAACTGTATCATCCATCACTCCTCTCTATAACTGTATCATCCATCACCCCCTCTCTATAACTGTATCATCCATCACTCCTCTCTATAACTGTATCATCCATCACTCCTCTCTCTAAATTAATCATCCATCACCCCTCTCTATAACTGTATCATCCATCACTCCTCTCTATAACTGTATCATCCATCACTCCTCTCTATAACTGTATCATCCATCACTCCTCTCTATAACTGTATCATCCATCACTCCTCTCTATAACTGTATCATCCATCACCCCTCTCTATAACGCTGTCATTAACCACAGGACGACCTTTGAACTCCTCTTAGCTGGCCTTGTGCTTTATCATTAAACAGGTAGTTGATGGGACTGACTGAGCATGTAGCAAAACGTATTGAGCTGCAGAGTTGAAGACAATGTACTCACCGCTCAGTCAGCTTTGATTGAATTAAAAAGTAAATCTAAGACTGCTTGCCTCTAAAGCTTTATTAATCAAAGCTGAGCCACCCCTCAGCTTTCTCTAATCAGCTCTCCTTGTATGGGTCCTGGTCAACAATAGTGCTCTATAATGGTAATGGGATGCCATTAGGGACACAGCCACAGTGTACATACTCTCAACCTATTACAGCACAGCTGTGGCCTCTCCCTGAGGCCAGAGCCAATGGAATGCATCGGTTGCTATTTGTGCTCTTGACGGGCGGGGATGGAGGCCGATTGGTGCTTAGCGGGAAAGACGCCCAAACCGCCCACCCAGTGCTGTGTGTTGTCTCTGGATGATCCCTCCTCATCCCTGGTACTCCTGTAATCTCAGCTAATCCAGGCTGCTCCCGGTGTGTGTGGATTGTGGTAGGCGCCACTGGTGTGTGTGTGTGAGTGCATGTGTTAATTTGTCACTGGGTGTTATGTTACCCCACCCCTTCTGGTGACCTGAGCAGACTCCTCCTCATCCATTCAGTCACCATGCTTTTGTCAGTATGGTGTTGTGGTCTGGTGTTGTCAGTATGGTGTTGTGGTCTGTTGTCAGTATGGTGTTGTGATCTGTTGTCAGTATGGTGTTGTGATCTGTTGTCAGTATGGTGTTGTGATCTGTTGTCAGTATGGTGTTGTGATCTGTTGTCAGTATGGTGTTGTGGTCTTGGTGTTGTCAGTATGGTGGTGTGATCTGTTGTCAGTATGGTGTTGTGGTCTGTTGTCAGTATGGTGTTGTGGTCTGGTGTTGTCAGTATGGTGGTGTGATCTGTTGTCAGTATGGTGTTGTGGTCTGTTGTCAGTATGGTGTTGTCAATATGGTGTTGTGGTCTGTTGTCAGTATGGTGTTGTGGTCTGTTGTCAGTATGGTGTTGTCAGTAGGGTGTTGTGATCTGTTGTCAGTATGGTGTTGTGATCTGTTGTCAGTATGGTGTTGTGGTCTGGTGTTGTCAGTATGGTGTTGTGATCTGTTGTCAGTATGGTGTTGTGGTCTGGTGTTGTCAGTATGGTGTCGTGATCTGTTGTCAGTATGGTGTCGTGATCTGTTGTCAGTATGGTGCTGTGTTCTGTTGTCAGTATGGTGCTGTGTTCTGTTGTCAGTATGGTGCTGTGTTCTGTTGTCAGTATGGTGCTGTGGTCTGTTGTCAGTATGGTGTCGTGATCTGTTGTCAGTATGGTGCTGTGTTCTGTTGTCAGTATGGTGCTGTGTTCTGTTGTCAGTATGGTGCTGTGTTCTGTTGTCAGTATGGTGTTGTGGTCTGTTGTCAGTATGGTGTTGTGGTCTGTTGTCAGTATGGTGTTGTGGTCTGTTGTCAGTATGGTGTTGTGGTCTGTTGTCAGTATGGTGTTGTGATCTGTTGTCAGTGTGGTGGTGTGGTCTGTTGTCAGTATGGTGTTGTGATCTGTTGTCAGTATGATGCTGTGGTCTGTTGTCAGTATGGTGTTGTGATCTGTTGTCAGTGTGGTGTTGTCAGTATGGTGTTGTGGTCTGTTGTCAGTATGGTGTTGTCAGTGTGGTGTTGTGGTCTGTTGTCAGTATGGTGTTGTCAGTATGGTGTTGTGATCTGTTGTCAGTATGGTGTTGTGGTCTGTTGTCAGTATGGTGTTGTGATCTGTTGTCAGTATGATGCTGTGGTCTGTTGTCAGTATGGTGTTGTGCTCTGTTGTCAGTGTGGTGTTGTGGTCTGTTGTCAGTATGGTGTTGTCAGTATGGTGTTGTGGTCTGTTGTCAGTATGGTGTTGTCAGTGTGGTGTTGTGGTCTGTTGTCAGTATGGTGTTGTCAGTATGGTGTTGTGGTCTGTTGTCAGTGTTGTGGTCTGTTGTCAGTATGGTGTTGTCAGTGTGGTGTTGTGGTCTGTTGTCAGTATGGTGTTGTCAGTATGGTGTTGTGGTCTGTTGTCAGTGTGGTGTTGTGGTCTGTTGTCAGTATGGTGTTGTGATCTGTTGCCAGTGTGGTGGTGTGATCTGTTGCCAGTATGTTGTTGTGGTCTGTTGCCAGTGTGGTGTTGTGGTCTGTTGTCAGTATGGTGGTGTGATCTGTTGCCAGTATGTTGTTGTGGTCTGTTGCCAGTATGGTGGTGTGATCTGTTGCCAGTATGTTGTTGTGGTCTGTTGTCAGTGTGGTGTTGTGGTCTGTTGTCAGTATGGTGTTGTGGTCTGTTGTCAGTATGGTGCTGTGGTCTGTTGTCAGTATGGTGCTGTGGTCTGTTGTCAGTATGGTGTTGTGGTCTGTTGTCAGTATGGTGTTGTGGTCTGTTGTCAGTATGGTGTTGTCAGTATGGTGTTGTGGTCTGTTGTCAGTATGGTGTTGCCAGTAGGGTGTTGTGGTCTGTTGTCAGTATGGTGTTGCCAGTATGGTGTTGTCAGTATGGTGTTGTCAGTATGGTGTTGTGGTCTGTTGTCAGTATGGTGTTGTGGTCTGTTGTCAGTATGGTGTTGTCAATATGGTGTTGTGGTCTGTTGTCAGTATGGTGTTGTGGTCTGTTGTCAGTATGGTGTTGTCAGTAGGGTGTTGTGGTCTGTTGTCAGTATGGTGTTGTGGTCTTTATTTTTTTTACTAACGTCTGTTCTCCTTTTTTGTCTTTTGTCTTCTTCTTTTTCATCATCCTCTGTTTCTGCTGCTGTGTCCTTCACCACCACCACCACTGCTGCACACAAACTGACCAACATCACTCTGGTCACCTTGACCACTTGACTACCTGGATGGACTCCCTACCCCCCCTCCTCTTTCCCCCTCTTTCTGCCCTCTCTCTCTCTCTTTCTCTCGCTCTCTCTCCCCATCTCTCTCTCTCTCTCCCCATCTTTCTCTCTCTCTCTCTCTCTCTCCCCATATCTCTCTCTCTCTCTCTCTCTCTCCCCCATCTCTCTCTCTCACTCTCTCTCCCCATCTCTCTCTCTCACTCTCTCTCCCCATCTCTCTCTCTCGCTCTCTCTCCCCATCTCTCTCTCTCTCCCCATCTCTCTCGCTCTCCCCATCTCTCTCTCGCTCTCCCCATCTCTCTCTCGCTCTCCCCATCTCTCTCTCGCTCTCCCCATCTCTCTCTCGCTCTCCCCATCTCGCTCTCCCCATCTCTCTCTCTCTCTCTCTCTCTCTCTCTCCATCTCTCTCTCTCTCGCTCCTCATCTCTTTCTCTCCCCATCTCTCTCTCACCCATCTCTCTCCCCATCTCTCGCTTTCTCACCCATGTCTCTCTCTCTCTCTCTCTCCCCCATCTGTCTGCCTGTCCCCACCCTTCCCCATACCAGCTCCATGCAGAGATCAGAGAGCACCCCACCACATCAGGTAAGCCACTGACCTTTGGAAGGGACAGGAAAGGGTGATGGGGCGGGAGAGGAGGGGTGTGGCAGGGGTGAGAGGGCTCACGGGGAAACAGGCTCATGTCCTCCAACTCAACACCTCAATAGGACAGGGATGCATTTGAAGGTTGTGTTACAGTAGCCAGTATTTTGTGTTTACCTTAAACGAATGTCATGAATTCCAAGTTATAGGAAAGGATTTCTCTGGGTAGGCCAAAGGTTTGGAGTGGGTGAAAGTTGTCTGTAACTTTGATATTGTTCATCATGTATGGCTGGACAGTGCTGATCTAGTTTCACACTAGCTTTATGGTTCTACAGTGCCCTGTTTTGGTGAGCCACAATATTTCCAATAGTCACTGACTTACTGAAATGTCACTTGCAGTTGTTGAGTTCACTATCTAGGCCTTCGGCTGGCTGTGTCCCGTATGTCTTTGAGTTTCCTGGTGATGGCGTTGACTTTCTTAGTGATGGCGTTGACTTTCTTAGTGAAGGCGTTGACTTTCTTAGTGAAGGCGTTGACTTTCTTAGTGATGGCGTTGACTTTCTTAGTGAAGGCGTTGACTTTCTTAGTGAAGGCGTTGACTTTCTTAGTGAAAGCGTTGACTTTCTTAGTGAAGGCGTTGACTTTCTTAGTGAAGGCGTTGACTTTCTTAGTGAAAGCGTTGACTTTCTTAGTGAAGGCGTTGACTTTCTTAGTGAAGGTGTTGACTTTCTTAGTGAAGGCGTTGACTTTCTTAGTGATGGCGTTGACTTTCTTAGTGATGGCGTTGACTCTCTTAGTGATGGCGTTGACTTTCTTAGTGAAGGGGTTGACTTTCTTAGTGAAGGCGTTGACTTTCTTAGGGGTGGCGTTGACTTTCTTAGGGGTGGCGTTGACTTTCTTAGTGAAGGCGTTGACTTTCTTAGTGAAGGCGTTGACTTTCTTAGTGAAGGCGTTGACTTTCTTTGGGAAGGCGTTGACTTTCTTAGTGAAGGCGTTGACTTTCTTTGGAAAGGCGTTGACTTTCTTAGTGAAGGCGTTGACTTTCTTTGGGAAGGCGTTGACTTTCTTAGTGAAGGCGTTGACTTTCTTAGTGAAGGCGTTGACTTTCTTAGTGAAGGCGTTGACTTTCTTAGTGAAGGCGTTGACTTTCTTAGTGAAGGCGTTGACTTTCTTTGGGAAGGCGTTGACTTTCTTTGGGAAGGCGTTGACTTTCTTAGTGAAGGCGTTGACTTTCTTAGTGATGGCGTTGACTTTCTTTGGGAAGGCGTTGACTTTCTTTGGGAAGGCGTTGACTTTCTTAGTGAAGGCGTTGACTTTCTTAGTGAAGGCGTTGACTTTCTTAGTGAAGGCGTTGACTTTCTTAGGGGTGGCGTTGACTTTCTTAGTGAAGGCGTTGACTTTCTTAGGGGTGGCGTTGACTTTCTTAGGGGTGGCGTTGACTTTCTTAGGGATGGCGTTGACTTTCTTAGTGAAGGCGTTGACTTTCTTAGTGAAGGCGTTGACTTTCTTTGGGAAGGCGTTGACTTTCTTTGGGAAGGCGTTGACTTTCTTAGTGATGGCGTTGACTTTCTTAGTGAAGGCGTTGACTTTCTTTGGGAAGGCGTTGACTTTGTTAGTGAAGGCGTTGACTTTGTTAGTGAAGGCGTTGACTTTCTTAGTGAAGGTGTTGACTTTCTTAGTGAAGGCGTTGACTTTCTTTGGGAAGGCGTTGACTTTCTTTGGGAAGGCGTTGACTTTCTTTGGGAAGGCGTTGACTTTCTTTGGGAAGGCGTTGACTTTCTTAGGGGTGGCGTTGACTTTCTTAGTGAAGGCGTTGACTTTCTTAGGGGTGGCGTTGACTTTCTTAGGGATGGCGTTGACTTTCTTTGGGAAGGCGTTGACTTTCTTAGTGAAGGCGTTGACTTTCTTAGTGAAGGCGTTGACTTTCTTAGTGATGGCGTTGACTTTCTTTGGGAAGGCGTTGACTTTCTTAGTGAAGGCGTTGACTTTGTTAGTGAAGGCGTTGACTTTCTTAGTGATGGCGTTGACTTTCTTTGGGAAGGCGTTGACTTTCTTAGTGAAGGCGTTGACTTTCTTAGTGAAGGCGTTGACTTTCTTAGTGAAGGCGTTGACTTTCTTTGGGAAGGCGTTGACTTTCTTTGGGAAGGCGTTGACTTTCTTAGGGATGGCGTTGACTTTCTTAGTGAAGGCGTTGACTTTCTTAGTGAAGGCGTTGACTTTCTTTGGGAAGGCGTTGACTTTCTTTGGGAAGGCGTTGACTTTCTTTGGGAAGGCGTTGACTTTCTTTGGGAAGGCGTTGACTTTCTTTGGGAAGGCGTTGACTTTCTTTGGGAAGGCGTTGACTTTCTTTGGGAAGGCGTTGACTTTCTTTGGGAAGGCGTTGACTTTCTTTGTGAAGGCGTTGACTTTCTTTGTGATGGCGTTGACTTTCTTAGTGAAGGCGTTGACTTTCCTAGGGCTGGCTTTGAGTTTCCTAGGGATGGCATTGTGACGGGTATACAGAGATAAGCAGTTTACAGAGGAGTAGAGAGTGAGGTGATGTGTTCTGTAACGAGCATTGGTGGCAAATCTGATGGCCGAATGGTAAAGAACATCTAGCTGCTCGAGAGCACCCTTACCTGCCGACTGGTGCACTGTAACAGTAGACTGCTGCACTAAGATTCAAATCAAATCAAATGTATTTATAAAGCCCTTCTTACATCAGCTGATATCTCAAAGTGCTGTACAGAAACCCAGCCTAAAACCCCAAACAGCAAGCAATGCAGGTGTAGAAGCACGGTGGCTAGGAAAAACTCCCTAGAAAGGCCAGAACCTAGGAAGAAACCTAGAGAGGAACCAGGCTATGAGGGGTGACCAGTCCTCTTCTGGCTGTGCCGGGTGGAGATTATAACAGAACATGGCCAAGATGTGCAAATGTTCATAGATGACCAGCAGGGTCAAATAATAATAATCACAGTAGTTGTAGAGGGTGCAACAGGTCAGCACCCCAGGAGTAAATGTAAGTTGGCTTTTCATAGTCGATCATTCAGAGTATCTCTACTGCTCCTGCTGTCTCTAGAGAGTTGAAAACAGCAGGTCTGGGACAGGTAGCACGTCGGGTGAACAGGTCAGGGTTCCATAGCCGCAGGCAGAACAGTTGAAACTGGAGCAGCAGCATGGCCAGGTGGACTGGGGACAGCAAGGAGTCATCAGGCCAGGTAGTCCTGAGGCATGGTCCTAGGGCTCAGGTCCTCCGAAAGAGAGAAAGAAAGAAAGAGCAAAAGAAAGAGCGAGAGAAAGAGAGAGAATTAGAGAGAGCATACTTAAATTCACACAGGACACCGGATAAGACAGGAGAAATACTCCAGGTATAACAGACTGACCCTAGCCCCCCGACACATAAACTACTGCAGCATAAATACTGGAGGCTAAGACTCACTGGAAACCTTATTGACTGGTGGACTGTAACAGTAGACTGCTGCACTAAGACTCACTGGAAACCTTATTGACTGGTGGACTGTAACACAAGACTGCTGCACTAAGACTCACTGGAAACCTTATTTTGTGGATTTTCCCTTTAACCTCTTACATCTAGACGTTCCGCTAGCGGAACACCTGCTCCAATATCCAATGATAGGGCGTGGCGCGAATTACAAATTCCTCAAAAATACAAAAACTTCAATTTTTCAAACATATGACTATTTCACAGCATTTTAAAGACAAGACTCTCCTTTATCTAACCACACTGTCCGGCTTTACAGCGAAAGCAAAACATTAGATTATGTCAGCAGACTACCCAGCCAGAAATAATCAGACACCCATTTTTCAAGCTAGCATATAATGTCACAAAAACCCAGAAGACAGCTAAATGCAGCACTAACCTTTGATGATCTTCATCAGATGACACACCTAGGACATTATGTTATACAATACATGCATGTTTTGTTAAATCAAGTTCATATTTATATCAAAAAACAGCTTTTTACATTAGCATGTGACGTTCAGAACTAGCATACCCCCCGCAAACTTCCGGGGAATTTACTAACAATTTACTAAATTACTCACGATAAACGTTCACAAAAAGCATAACAATTATTTTAAGAATTATAGATACAGAACTCCTCTATGCACTCGATATGTCCGATTTTAAAATAGCTTTTTGGTGAAAGCACATTTTGCAATATTCTAAGTACATAGCCCAGCCATCACGGGCTAGCTATTTAGACACCCGGCAAGTTTAGCCTTCACCAAAATCAGATTTACTATAACAAAAATGTTATTACCTTTGTTGTCTTCGTCAGAATGCACTCCCAGGACTGCTACTTCAATAACAAATGTTGGTTTGGTCCCAAATAATCCATCGTTATATCCGAATAGCGGCGTTTTGTTCGTGCGTTCCAGAAACTATCCGAAATGGTAAATCAGGGTCGCACGCATGGCGCAATTCGTGACAAAAAAATTCTAAATATTCCATTACCGTACTTTGAAGCATGTCAACCGCTGTTTAAAATCAATTTTTATGCAATTTATCTCGTAAAAAAGCGATAATATTCCGACCGGGAATCTCCTTTTCGGCAAACAGAGGAAAAATCACAAAGACGGGGGCGGCCAGGGCACGCGCCTAAGCCCACAGTCCCTTGATCGGCCACTTGAGAAAGGCGATAATGTGTTTCAGCCTGGGGCTGGGATGACGACATTCAGGTTTTTCCCGGGCTCTGAGCGCCCATGGAAGACGTAGGAAGTGTCACGTTAGAGCAGAGTTCCTTTGTAAAAGATAGAGATGGCAAAGAAGTTCAAGAAATGGTCAGACAGGCCACTTCCTGTAAAGGAATCTCTCAGGTTTTGACCTGCCATTTGAGTTCTGTTATACTCACAGACACAATTCAAACAGTTTTAGAAACTTTGGAGTGTTTTCTATCCAAAGCCAATAATTATATGCATATTCTAGTTACTGGGCAGGAGTAGTAACCAGATTAAATCGGGTACGTTTTTTATCCAGCCGTGAAAATACTGCCCCCTAGCCATAACAGGTTAAGAGTGCTTCTAGATAGTATCTCAGTGAATTTCCCACTTAAGAGCGCTATTAGATCGTTTCTGAGTGCATTTTCCCTTTTAAGAGCGCTACTAGATAGTTTCTGATTGAATTTTCCCTTTAAGAGAGCTGCTAGGCACAATGTGTTCTCTTCCTAGGATGTTGTTCATTAAATATGCTGTGTGTGCTTCACATACACTAAACCAAATCTAGTTAACCCTTAGCCATAGAGTGAAGTGTTCTTACTACACTGAGATATTCTCTGCTTTAATATGTTATAACGCTGCAGGGTGATGTTTACGCTAGGTACAGATCTAGGATCAGCTTCCCCTCCCCCAATCCTAACCTTAACAATTAGTGGGGGAAATGCAACTGTCGGGGCAACTTCACCCTACTCCTCGTTAGATGGAGTCTTTGCAGCCGTGCCACTAGAGGGCACCGTGTAGTCATCACGGTGACCTCTGCTGCGCAGCCTGTTGGTCAGCAGATAAAAATGAATCTCTCTCTCTCTCTCCCTTTTCTCCCCCCTCTCTCTCTCTTTCCCTTTTCTCCCCCCTCTCTCTCTTTCCCTTTTCTCCCCCCTCTCTCTCTTTCCCTTTTCTCCTCCTCTCTCTCTCTTTCCCTTTCTCCCCCCTCTCTATCTTTCCCTTTCTCCTCTCTCTCTTTCCCTTTTCTCCCCCCTCTCTCTCTCTTTCCCTTTCTCCCCCCTCTCTCTCTTTCCCTTTTCTCCTCTTCTCTCTCTCTTTCCCTTTTCTCCCCCCTCTCTCTCTCTTTCCCTTTTCTCCCCCCTCTCTCTCTCTTTCCCTTTTCTCCCCCCTCTCTCTCTTTCCCTTTTCTCCCTCCCTCTCTCTTTCCCTTTTCTCCTCCTCTCTCTCTCTTTCCCTTTTCTCCCTCCCTCTCTCTTTCCCTTTTCTCCCCCTCTCTCTCTTTCCCTTTCTCCCCCCTCTCTCTCTTTCCCTTTCTCCCCCCTCTCTCTCTTTCCCTTTCTCCCCCCTCTCTCTCTTTCCCTTTTCTCCTCCCTCTCTTTCCCTTTTCTCCCCCCTCTCTCTCTTTCCCTTTTCTCCTCCTCTCTCTCTCTTTCCCTTTTCTCCCTCCCTCTCTCTTTCCCTTTTCTCCCCCTCTCTCTCTTTCCCTTTTCTCCCTCCCTCTCTCTCTTTCCATTTTCTCCCCCTCTCGCTCTCTTTCCCTTTTCTCTCTCCCTCTCTCTCTCTCTTTCTCGCTTTTGCTCTCTTCCAGCTGCCTTAATTCCCAGTGATGACCCCATCCTATTGACCCCAGGGAGGATGAGCCAGCGAAGCCAGGGGAAGGAGCGAGAGAAGAGGGAGGAGAAGGAGCGAGAGAAGGAGAAGGAGCGAGAGAAGAGGGAGGAGAAGGAGCGAGAGAAGAGGGAGGAGAGGGAGAAGGACAGAGAGAAGGAGAAGGATGGGAGCCTCCACACCCCCAGCAGAGATCACCTCGCCAGCCCCTCTTCCCTCAGCCCGGGGCTCAGCTACACCCATGGTAAGACCACCTTCTTCTTCCAGGCACACTTTGCCCTCTAAGCACAGACCCAGGGTCAGGTATCTCTCAACCTCTGTACTAACCTCAATATTCCTGAACCACGGTGTCCTCTGGAGGTTGATGGGCTCTGCCAGGCACCATGCAACCTTCATGGTTGAAGCAGATACCATGGGAAGCAAAGAGGTAACCAATGCTCTAAGCAAAAGGATCTGATGTTTTTATTTAAAATTTGAGACTTGTATATGACAAGGCATGGGTGTGTTTTAAGGTGGTTTGGGAAGATTTTTACCCTTCAAATCTCAATAATGGTTCATTCCACACTACAGTACTTTCCTTCTGGGATGTTCCATTATCTACCACCAGGGGGAGCAGAAGCTAAAAAGAAAAATAAATATTTTTCTCTACTCATTCTAGAGCACCTTCAAATCAAATGTGTCTGCATTCTATCAGAACAAGCAACACTTCTCTCCAAAGAGACCTGAGTGGTGCGGTTGGGGGGACTTATACAACTGGGTAACCAGTCATTGCACAAAAGGAAATAATTCTGGGATAGAACCAAAATAATAAAAAAAACCTTCCTTGAGTATATGAGAGGCAGATGGTTGCATTGATATTGCTAGTACCTAGGCCTCTATACAGCTCTGGGATGTAGGCTGGTAAATGACAGAAATGATTTTTATTAGCTAACTCTAAGCCAATACATCCAGTGTTATTTTCCTAGTGTCAGTTTCTCAGTTGTGGTTGTTGCTGGTTTGCTCTTCTGAATATAAGAATGTAGGCCGAGCGCTTCACAGGTAATGCCGTCCCAAAGGGCAGAGAATCCAATAAGGATGAAAGGCTGGGAGGCAACAATGCCGGTGGTCTGTATCCTTCATTCAGGGTGAACAGACAGGCGATGAACACGTGTGACGGCCATCGTGACATTTACCAGTCTGTTGTTGGTCCAACGTCACTATACCCTCAGTTTATCATGACACCACATTGGATGCATCTCAAATGGCACCCTATTCTCTATTTAGTGCCATAGTAGTGCACTAAATGGGACGCAGCCTTTAACTCTCTCATATTGTGTTCTCGGATATCGTTTATTCAGAGGCATCAGACTATCAGTAGAGATAATCATGGTGGTCTTCTTAAGGTCTCACAATTTGGAATATTTCCTGCTGTTCAATGGCCATTTCAACTGTTGATTCTTAAAGAATATAACTTAGAAATGCCTTTTGACCTTCGTACAGCTGTCTCATCAGATCAGAACCCTGCATTAAAGGTACCATTGTTCCATTGTTTGTGTTTCATTTTGTTGTCTTTGGAAACAAGCGATGTAGTCTATAACTTCAAACTATAATGCTGTGCTCGTGTATTGTCTGTCCCTGGTGGGGCTGCCGTCAGGCTGAAACATAAACTCCTGATTGGGGCTTAAAAGGCCATAAAGTCCCTCCCCTCTTCAGATTATGCCAAGTGTTCCTACTTACTTAAAAGAGGGGATGTGAATTCCTGTCCTAGTTCCACAACAAACGTTCTCTGTGAGAAGAATATGGTTCTGATAGGTTAAACTCTGAAACCTTCGGAACTGTTAAACCCTGGTCCAGGTTTCCATGGTAACCCCCACTGCCTCAAGTAGACTCTTTATATTGTGAGGGAAATGATGCTGTATTGGTCTCAAATAGAGGTAGACCGATTATGATTTTTCAACCCCGATACCAATTATTGGAGCACCCAAAAAGCCGATACCGATTAATCGGCCGATTTTATTTTTTTTATTTTTTTGTAATAATGACAATTACAACAATACTGAATTAACACTTATTTTAACTTAATATAATTCATCAATAAAATCAATTTAGCCTCAAATAAATAATGAAACATGTTCAATTTGGTTAAAAAAATGCAAAAAGAAAGTGTTGGAGAAAAAAGTAAAAGTGTAATATGTGCCATGTAAGAAAGCTAACGTTTAAGTGCCTTGCTCAGAACATGAGAACATATGAAAGCTGGTGGTTCCTTTTAACATGAGTCTTCAATATTCCCAGGTAAGAAGTTTTAGGTTGTAGTTATTATAGGAATTATAGGACCATTTCTCTCTATACCATTTGTATTTCATATACCTTTGACTATTGGATGTTCTTATAGGCACTTTAGTATTGCCAGTGTAACAGTATAGCTTCCGTCCCTCTCCTCGCTCCTACCTGGGCTCGAACCAGGAACACATCGACAACAGCCACCATCAAAGCAGTGTTACCCATGCAGAGCAAGTGACGTTTGAAATGCTATTAGCGCGCACCCCGCTAACTAGCTAGCCATTTCACATGGGTTACACCAGCCTAATCTCGGGAGTTGATAGGCTTGAAGTCATAAACAGCGCAATGCTTGAAGCATTGCGAAGAGCTGCTGGCAAAACGCACGAACGTGCTGTTTGAATGAATGCTTACGAGCCAGCTGCTGCCTACCATCGCTCAGTCAGACTGCTCTATCAAATCATAGACTTAATTATAACATAATAACACACAGAAATAGGAGCCTTAGGTCATTAATATGGTCGAATCCGGAAACTATCACGTTTAGAAATACGGAACCATTCCGTATTTTATCTAACGGGTGGCATCCCTAAGTGTAAATATTGCTTTTACATTGCACAACCTTCAATGTTATGTCATAATTACGTACAATTCTGGCAAATTAGTTCGCAACGAGCCAGGCAGCCCAAACTGCTGCATATACCCTGACTCTGCGTGCAATGAACGCAAGAGAAGTGACACAATTTCACCTGGTTAATATTGCCTGCTAACTTGGATTTCTTTTAGCTAAATATGCAGGTTTAAAAATATATACTTCTGTGTATTGATTTTAAGAAAGGCATTGATGTTTATGGTTAGGTACACGGTGGAGCAACGTGTACCTAAGCGATTACATGCAACGCAGGACAGGCTAGATAAACTAGTAATATCATCAACCATGTGTAGTTAACTAGTGATTATGATTGATTGATTGTTTTTTATAAGATAAGTTTAATGCTAGCTAGCAACTTACTGTGGCTTCTTACGGCATTCACGTAACAGGCAGGCTCCTCGTGGAGTGCAATGTAAAGCAGGTGGTTAGAGCGTTGGACTAGTTAACCGTTAGGTTGCAAGATTGAATCCCCAAGCTGACAAGGTAAAAATCTGTTGTTCTGTCCCTGAACAAGGCAGTTAACCCACCGTTCCTAGGTCGTCATTGAAAATAAGAATGTGTTCTTAACTGACTTGCCTAGTTAAATAAAGGTGTAAAAAAACAACAACAAAAAACAACTCGGCCAAATCGGTGTCCAAAAATACCGATTTCCGATTGTTATGAAAACTTGAAATCGGCCCTAATTAATCGGCTATTCCGATTTAATCAGTCGACCTCTAGTCTCAAACAGTGTTTTATTGTGAGGGAAATGATGCTGTATTGGTCTCAAACAGTGTTGTATTGTGAGGGCAAGGATGCTGTTTTGGTCTCAAACAGTGTTGTGTGATGCATTCCATTTCAGCTTCTCTTGACCGGTTGAATGTCCTCCAACTTGCATGTTGTCGGCATATGTTTTTCTCATGACCTCACAAAACTGATATTTATTCTGAATAGTACAGACCTGGGTCATCAAAGCTTAGATAGTCTATAGACAGCAATAATGCCAAAAACACATTGTATGAGGCTAGATTCCCTCTGCAGATAAGGGACAGCTAAATGCTGAGCTTGTTCATGCACTGTCTGCCTCAGTCTCTGCCTGGCTGTAGGGAGCTGCCTGCTGTGCTGCAGCTAAGACAGTCTGTACATGGACAGCCTACTAAGCAAGGCCTTTCTCCCTGCCCTGGCACTGTTACACTAAAATAGACTCGGACCCACCATGTTGACTCTCATGGCAATACAAATCTGCTTTCCAGACACTCTCTCTTTAACTGTCTCTATCTCCTCTCTCACCCTGGCCAGGTAGATGGACAGCAGGAGAGGAGGAGGAGGAGGAGGGAGGGAGGGAGCAGGTGGGGACAACCCGGATTTAGGCTCAGCCTCAGGGATTACGCCTGTCACCCGGGGTTAACATGGACGGGGACACCCGTCTGAACCAATCGCAGCCCTTTCCTACTTCCTGCCTGGCCCTCCACCAACGGGAGGCGGTGTCTGGGGAGCTCAGTGTTTTTGCAGGGCCAGTTGGAAATCAGGAGAACCGGATGGACGATCTGGGGGTCTCTGGGCCTGGGCTCGCACTGGATGTCTGTAGGTTGGGAAAGCACAGCTGGTGGGGAGACTTGTAAGTATATATGTAGAGAGAGAGAGAGAGAGAGAGAGCGGTTTCAGTTCACTGGTAAGGACCTTTGTCTCCAATTGACCTTGGTTGGCGTTCTCCTTACGTCGCCACGACGGCGGAAGGCAAGTACGGCCGAGTCATATTAAGATGGTCGTGTCTCTGTAGCTTAGCAGCTGCTAACGGATATATGCAGCTTTGGCAGTGATGTAGCATTAGGAGCTAGCAGAGAGATGCAGCATTAGGAGCTAACAGAGATATGCAACATTAGGAGCTAACAGAGATATGCAACATTAGGCGCTAACAGAGAGATGCAGCATTAGGAGCTAACAGAGAGATGTAGCATTAGGAGCTAACAGAGAGATGCAGCATTAGGCGCTAACAGAGAGATGTTGCATTAGGAGCTAACAGAGAGGTGCAACACTAGGAGCTCACAGCGAGATGCAACATTAGGAGCTAGCAGGGAGATGTAACATTAGGAGCTAACAGAGAGATGTAGCATTAGGAGCTAACAGAGAGATGTAGCATTAGGAGCTAACACAGAGTTGCAGCATTAGGCGCTAACAGAGAGATGTAACATTAGGAGCTAACAATGAGATATAACTTCAGGAGCTAACAGAGAGAGGTAGCATTTGGAGCTAACAGAGAGATGTAGCATTAGGAGCTAACAGAGAGTTGCAGCATTAGGAGCTAACAGAGAGATGTAACATTAGGAGCTAACAATGAGATATAACTTTAGGAGCTAACAGAGAGAGGTAGCATTTGGAGCTAACAGAGAGAGGTAGCATTTGGAGCTAACAGAGAGAGGTAGCATTTGGAGCTAACAGAGAGATGTAGCATTAGGAGCTAACAGAGAGTTGCAGCATTAGGAGCTAACAGAGAGATGCAACTTTGACAGTGGAGATGTAGCATTAGGATCCTTATTTTGGTCCCTCCCATGCTTCTCCATCTGAAAGATCTGCCCTTCCTTTTAGAACCTGTGTTTTGTTATGCTAGAATACTGTGTGTGCGGCTTAAACCTGTCCGGTGGGGATAGAATGAATGCAAGTAAAACCGAGTCAAACAGCTATGCTTCAGCCATGTGCGCTGAAGCATAGCATGGATCTATATTCCCCAGCTCATCATAGACAACTATAGGTAGCCTAGTGGTTAGAGCGTTGGGCCAGTAACTGAAAGGTTGCTGGATCGAATCCCTGAGCTGACAAGATAAAAAATATGTAATTCTGCCCCTGGGCAAGGCAGTTAACCCACTGTGCCCCGGGCGCCGAAGACGTGGATGTCGATTAAGGCAGCCCCCCGCACCTCTCTGATTGAGGGGTTAAATGCCAAAGATACATTCAGTTGGACAACTGACTAGGTAGCCCCTTTCCCTTAAATACTGTAGAAGGATACAGTAAGGTACATAGCATGGATCTATATTCCCCAGCTCAGCATTGACTACTATATACTGTAAAGGAAGGATACAGTAGGGTACATCATAGATTACTATATACTGTAAGGGAAGGATACAGTAAGGTACATCATAGACTACTATATCCTGTAAGGGAAGGATACAGTAAGGTATATAGCATGGATCTATATTCCCCAGCTCAGCATTGACTATTATATACTGTAAGGGAAGGATACAGTAGGGTACATCAGACTACTATATACTGTAGAAGGATACAGTAACGTATATAGCATGGATCTATATTCCCCAGCTCAGCATAGACTACTATATACTGTAAGGGAAGGATACAGTAAGGTACATCATAGACTACTATATACTGTAAGGAGAGGATACAGTAAGGTACATCATAGACTACTATATCCTGTAGAAGGATACAGTAAGGTATATCATAGACTACTATATATTGTAGAAGGATATAGTAGGGTACATCATAGACTACTATATACTGTAGAAGGATACAGTAAGGTATATCATAGACCACTATATACTGCGGTTGCGGGCGGTACAGTTGCCGTACCAGGCGGTGAAACAGCCCAACAGGATGCTCTCGATGGTGCATCTGTAAAGGTTTATGAGGTCTCTTTGCGTATAAGACGTCTTGATGATGAATACACCAATAATGATTGGCATTGTCTGTCTTTTGGGTACTTCACTGGGTCTGGCATTCACTGGAGTGGCTTTATCTCAGTGTGGCTCTCTGTACAGAGACCCCCCAGACCCTCTAGGAATACTAACACCAGTGTTGTGTTACTGGTCATCTCGGATCCCAGACCCAAATCTTACGTGTTCTAGCCTACTACTCGATGTATAGTCTGTCATGAGAGACTATGTTGTTCCTAGGGCCGGGACGATACCAGTATCGCAATATTTTGCTAACATGAAACAGACCTGCTGTATGTAACATATTGTGTCCTATAGCTTGGAAAATAAATGTGATTCTAGATGACAACATAATGGTGTTTGTTTCCAACAGTAGGGCTGTTTTCCTAAAGAAGTTAAATCCTCTCTGTGTTTTGTTTCCTTGCCACGATACTCAGGAATATAGTGATACTGGTATGATCCCGACCCTGATACACTCCAGGGCTGCGGCCCTAATGGAACCCTATTAGAACCCTACCTATATAGTGTACTACTTTTGACCAGGGCACATGGGGCTCTGGTCAAACGTAGTGCACTTTTCTAGGGAATGGGGTGCCATTTGGGATGCTGTCTAGATGATGCAGGTATTGGAACAGAGCACTTTAACCCTAATTGCTCCATGGTCGCCGGCAGTAATGGCTGATCCCTGTCCGTGACCCTACTCTCCAAGGATGTCTCAGGGGGAATGGGTTATGCAAAAAATACATTTCTTTTTCACACTACACAGGTTGCACACTTGTACATGTGTGAAACAGGAAAAATATAAGCACCCTCTATTTGACCTTTGACTTTGCTGCATAGTGACTACATCAAGTGAACTGGGCCGTAGAGGTTGTATTCAGAGAGGCTTGTGGTGACAGGATTCATAGTCTAGAGAGGGACCAAAGTTGTGGGGACTAAGGTTGCTTTGAGAGAAAGAGCCGTAAGCCCCTTTGTTCAACTTGCCATGGTTCATTCCAGGAACATATCTGAATAGATTTGACGAAATGCCACTTACCCTCAGTTTGGCTTTTAAATGTTCCCATTCAGAAAGGGAAAATGTCACTATTTCTGCTCTGAAATCAGTGGTTATTTAGTCTGACTGTTATGCTGGTGAGTCTGAGTGCTACAGATGTAGGCTCTTAATTTGATAACTTTTGTTGCAGGAAATGCAAACTTGTAGTGTATTCGAGGGTTAAAATGGCTTCTAATGCTTCTAAATTCCACTTATGTTTCAACCCCCACAAAAAATGTCCATTAATTATAATCCAGATAATAATTCACATTATTACATTACTGTTGCTGCAGGATTATGTTCTTGCTGTAGCAAACTGGCTCAAATTAAGATCATACATCTGTAGTTAAAAGCACTGAAATTAAATGGATGTTAATCGATGACAGCACTGTTGACCTATGAGGAGATTAAAAGCCTGTTGTAAAGTACTTGAGGATATTGTGTCTACGCATCTCAAAATTAGTATTAATGAATAGCATACCAGTTTATAGTGTGCTCATACGGCCATATGCCTACACATTGACCTTTACCATAAATATCTACAGTGTTGATTCTTTCTTCTTCAGTGGTATATCTACCTGCACATTTTGCAGGCTGTAGCTAGAGTTTCTTTGGCTGTGTACCAGGATTAACTCATCGCTGCTCTTTCTGTTGGCCTGGGGCTGGGTAGGGGGGATCATCAAGCACCCAAAGAGCTATGCATGCCTGCTGCTAATATCTCCCTTCTCCGGAAGCTGTGGCAGATGAGCCTGCCCCACTACCCAGCTTTACTTGATTAAAGGGTTAGGTCACTGAAAACCTGCAAAACGCATCATCACAGTTTATGCTCTGTACTGAAAGTGCCTTAACTTGACTGCTGACATGAAACATTTCCCGGGGTTGTATTTACAGTGGACTAATGAACAAAATACAAAAATACCGTTTTTTGAGTGAACTATCCTTTTAAGAAAGAAAAACATACTGTTATTAACCCTTCCCCATTTCCCCCACCTAAACCTGTTCTCTATGGATACGTTTTTGGCTAGCTGTCATTACATTACAGTAATTAGCGAACAATACCAATACCAGGTCAAGACTTCAATCAACATTTGTTGACATTAGTTAATGTAGCCTGAATGTAAACATAGCAGTGCACTCTACCCAGGAAATGCCAACCATTGAACCCCTATTTACTCAGGATTGCATTGCCCATCCAACGTGACACAGTATTGAGCTAATATGACCATATATATGGTCATTGGTGCCGAGATGGTTCGTGTTGAGTTCTTTGAGGTAAGTACCAGAACGTATCCATTGTTGCCACAACATTTCCTATTAAATACTAGAAACTATCCATTGTTGCCACACTGTTTCCTATTAAATACCAGGTAAGTACCAGTGGAAACATCACCTACTGTAAAATAAAGTGCTCCCTGTTGGTGCTCTACTTCCTGATATGCAGATTCCATGTGGTGTACTGTAATGGAGAACCATTGTTTCTTTCATCTTAATCCTGCATGCAGGGGCTAGTGTTACACACAGGGAGATGTGATAGCTAGCCGTCTGTGTAAAAATACAGTGGAGACTGTGGTCCGGTCACAGTCTAGGGTAAAGTTGCTCTAGATGCTGATCTTGGGTCAGTTTTGCCTTTTTCCCCACTATCTGACTATGGTTGGGGGAGGGGGAAGGAAACTTCGCTCCAGAGCGACTAGTGTGGTCAGTCGCTAAAATGCTAATCTGTTCGAGGCACATTAGCTGACGACTGTCCAGTCACTTAATGCAGATGTTTCTGTATACATGCATCATGTATTATGTGTTGGCCTGGACTATCTTTATCTCCTGATATGTTGACCCAGGCTATTGACCTGGACTATCTTTATCTCCTGATACGTTGACCCAGGCTATTGACCTGGACTATCTTTATCTCCTGATATGTTGACCCAGGCTATTGACCTGGACTATCTTTATCTTCTGATATGTTGACCCAGGCTATTGACCTGGACTATCTTTATCTTCTGATATGTTGACCCAGGCTATTGACCTGGACTATCTTTATCTCCTGATACGTTGACCCAGGCTATTGACCTGGACTATCTTTATCTCCTGATACGTTGACCCAGGCTATTGACCTGGACTATCTTTATCTCCTGATATGTTGACCCAGGCTATTGACCTGGACTATCTTTATCTCCTGATATGTTGACCCAGGCTATTGACCTGGACTATCTTTATCTCCTGATACGTTGACCCAGGCTATTGACCTGGACTATCTTTATCTCCTGATACGTTGACCCAGGCTATTGACCTGGACTATCTTTATCTTCTGATATGTTGACCCAGGCTATTGACCTGGACTATCTTTATCTCCTGATACGTTGACCCAGGCTATTGACCTGGACTATCTTTATCTTCTGATATGTTGACCCAGGCTATTGACCTGGAGTATCTTTATCTTCTGATATGTTGACCCAGGCTATTGACCTGGACTATCTTTATCTTCTGATATGTTGACCCAGGCTATTGACCTGGACTATCTTTATCTCCTGATACGTTGACCCAGGCTATTGACCTGGACTATCTTTATCTCCTGATACGTTGACCCAGGCTATTGACCTGGACTATCTTTATCTCCTGATATGTTGACCCAGGCTATTGACCTGGACTATCTTTATCTTCTGATATGTTGACCCAGGCTATTGACCTGGACTATCTTTATCTCCTGATATGTTGACCCAGGCTATTGACCTGGACTATCTTTATCTGCTGATATGTTGACCCAGGCCAATAGTGTGGATATGGTGGACACATGCAGAATGCCTGGGGACTTTGTTTGGCTGACCCAATATTTGTCTGCAAACACTGACCTAATGTGGGTACTCCCTAAATACCCTCACGCACTATTTCCTGACATGACAGCGACATGCCTGATGCTTCCGGGTCCACTTCTGGCCTTCTGATGCTTAGACTACTACTTTTACCCTAATGGAGGTTGGAGACCGAACCTAACCCAGGGTATTAAGCAAAACACCTCAACTGTTTGTCACATTTTTGGCCCAACATCTTTGTGAAGTTTCTTTACTCTGTTGTTTGATTCGTTTCTTAAAAATGGCATTTATTAATTTGCACCAGCTGAACTTTCCTTTGAGGGAGCAGGGTTAATTAGGCCTAGGATTTTGAATTATACATACTCCAGAACGTCTTAATTACCTGTGTTAATTAGCCTGTTTGCTCAGTGATCTGTGTTTGTGTCCCAAATGGCTCCCTATTCCCTGTAAAGTGCACTACTGTTGATCTGGGCCTATAGGAGTCTGGTCAGAAGTAGTGCACTATGTCAGAAATAAGGTAACATTTGGGGACACACATTTTTCCTTCCAAATGTCGCCGAGCAACGCTGTGACATCACCGCTCGCTCACAGAACTCGGGAGCTGTTATCAACGCGGTTGTTCGCCTCGTCTCTAAACAGACAGGGATGGAATGATGCCTTCCATTCTGAAAATATAGATAACACGCCTTAATTGGCCAGAGGGCACTGAAGGGCCGCAGCTGTTGACAGAACAAACAAGGAAACATTAGGAGGGAAGGGTCAGTTGAATGGGATGGGAGGATGCCAGGAATCTTGCTCTGGAGATTCTATGTCGACGATAAGGACCAGGTGGGGCATATTGGTTTTCACAGAGATAACCATTGGTGCTCTTTGAGACTCTTTTCTCAATGCACCTACTTCTCTTGTACCCTTTTGTTCTGGACCTGCAACAAACCTTTCTTATGGACAAAATGTTCTTACAGCGTTGTCAGGGTGACTGGGGCAGCTCAATCTTCTTAACCTGTTCCTGGTGCCAGTCGCGGTGCCAGTCTTCTCCTAGCTGAGCGTCTGAACTGTCCCCTTGAGATTGCAGTCCCAGAGATCAATATCTAGAGCGGGGGAAATTTTGATCAACTGTCCCATAGCCATTTCTGTTGTGTGACCTTGGTCTGTTATCCATTAGTTCTCTCCAAATGCTACTCATGTCATGCTGGTTGCTAGTGGACTGACCAATAGCAAGCCACAAATTGTGAACTACAGGTCAGAAAATGGCTTTTTGATCCTTCAACATACAATGTTTTTGACAGGTAGAATGGGCTGTGGTCCTGAAATATAAACGGCCTTGATTGCAGTGCACGGAGCTACAGATGAGAAAAATAGGGAAGTAAATAAAAGCCACTTATGGCTCAGGATTTTACAGTAACAGGCTTGGTATTCTACCTGAGGGGCTCAGTAACAGGCTTGGTATTCTACCTGTGGGGCTCAGTAACAGGCTTGGTATTCTACCTGAGGGGCTCAGTAACAGGCTTGGTATTCTACCTGAGGGGCTCAGTAACAGGCTTGGTATTCTACCTGAGGGGCTCAGTAACAGGCTTGGTATTCTACCTGAGGGGCTCAGTAACAGGCTTGGTGTTCGACCTGTGGGGCTCAGTAACAGGCTTGGTATTCTACCTGTGGGGCTCAGTAACAGGCTTGGTGTTCTACCTGAGGGGCTCAGTAACAGGCTTGGTGTTCGACCTGTGGGGCTCAGTAACAGGCTTGGTGTTCTACCTGAGGGGCTCAGTAACAGGCTTGGTGTTCTACCTGAGGGGCTCAGTAACAGGCTTGGTGTTCTACCTGAGGGGCTCAGTAACAGGCTTGGTGTTCTACCTGAGGGGCTCAGTAACAGGCTTGGTGTTCTACCTGAGGGGCTCAGTAACAGGCTTGGTGTTCTAGGGGCTCAAAGGAATTGATTGGCCAGACAAGCATTGGGGAAGTCAACTGGCCAGTTTGGTCTTTGCGTCTGTGGAATACGATAGGGCATGCAGAGAGTTTGTCCAAGAGAGACTTCATTCCGTCCTCACAGGCAGGGTCAATAGAGACTGGCTGTATTACATTAGTGTGTGTGTGTGTGTGTGTTAGTGTCTAGTGTGTGTGTTTAGTATGTGGTAGCAGGTGTCTGAGTGCTGTAGCTGGAGTGGCCAATCAGACGTGCAGGATTATGACACACACTCACACACTGTGAGAAAGACAGTGAGCAGGAAGAGAGGGGTGATATTAATCTGAGCTGTGTTGTTCAAGGAGAAGGGAAAGAGATTTAGGAGAGATACCGTGAGAGGAGATACCGCGACAGAGCAGCAGGTAGCCTAGCGGGTAAGAGCTTTGGGCCAGTAACCGAAAGGTTGCTGGTTCGAATCCACGAGCCGACCAGGTGAAAAAATGTGCCCTTGAGCAAGACACTTAGCCTTAATTGCTTCTGTAGGTTTGCTGTGGATAAGAGCGTCTGCTAAATTATTACAATGTAAATGTAAAAATGAGGAGATGCCACACAGAGAAATACACAGTGTACAGAGAGGAGAAAATGAAAGACTTACAAAAAACAAGAGGGAAAGAGAGGACAGGAGGAGGGAGGAGGGAGACAGGAGGAGGGAGACTGGTTGGCAGTGAGAAAAGTAGAGCTATTCATTGAAAGAAGGAAAGAGAAAGAGGGGTAGCAGGCTGTTGCATGGAGTAGGCTAGATAATATGCAACTCTTCTGTACACTGCTGGTGCATGGAGTAGCAGGGGTAGGGACTCTGCTGATTCGTCAGCGTAGTACTCAGAGCTTCCTCCCCTTGCACTCACTCTCTCACACACGCACAGAGAGCGGGAGAAAGAGAGGGTGGGAACAAGAGAGAGGGAGGGAGAAAGCGATAAATTTTGCTGCACTGCTTTGAGTGCCTTGAGACTGAGTTGCTGTGCTTGCTGTGTCCTGTGTGTGTGCCTGGCTGCGGGCGATCAGATCTGAGCATTTCGCGGTCAGCGGCTTCGCCCTGCTTGGCCCCCGCTGATCCCCAGCAGGCCCTCCTCAGGCCCCCCCGGGCTCTCGCCGGCCCCATGATGAAGGAGGAGGGAGCGCTGTGCCGTCGCCGCTTCTCAACGTGCGGCACGACCAGCTCGCCGCGGCCCCCACACCCCGACGGACGCAAGCTCATCCGCAACGCTTCTTTCGGGGGCTACAACGAGCTGTCGCCCCTCTCGCTGCCAGGTGGGTGTGGTAGTTGAGGCGGTGTTGGACCCCTCACCCTTCCCCTCCAGTCTGATGAGGAGCCTGCCCTGCCGCGGGCTCTTCTACACCCAGCTAGTTGTAGGCTAGCTGTTGCTTTGAGTAGTACCCTCTGTGCTGTAGCCAAGTGACCTGTGTGCTTGTTCCCTATAGAGTCGTAACCACTAGATACTGGTTGTGGACGGTGACTGTGCTGTTATTTGAAGGTCTATTGTGTTCTAGATGGACACAGTAGAAATATTGGAACTACAGGTCCACTGTTGCTGTAGTGGTGTCCCTGTAGCAGAGTTACCTGTGTGCTTGTTCCCTGTAGAGGCAGAGTCGTAACCCCTAGATACTGGTTGTGGACTGTGACTGTTATTTCAGACACTAATGTGCAGGAGGTTATTGTTCTCAGTATACTGTCACAGTACTGGAGCAATTCTCTTGCTGTTCCTTTTTGCGTTGCCTGATGCAGATTCTGATGTTGAACCTGTCGTATCTATTTCTCCTTAGAGTTTTGAATTCTTATATTAGAATATACTTTTAATACATCTTTTTCCTTGTATAGAAATGTACTCGGTCATATACAAACGTATTATATCGTACTCGGTAGCCCGAGTAACTGTGCGCTGCTTTGGAGTGGCCGTCCACCTGAGCGTGAGATCAGCAGAACTTTCACAGAACGTCAAGTGAGGTGAATTAGACCTAAAGCTTCTGTAGTGAGTGTCATGTTTTTAACCTGTCAGCCTGTCAGCCTCCCAGCCACAGAGCCGACACAGCCTCCATTCATCTCTGTTGAAGACTGTCTAAGAAGCTCTCATCCTGCCAGGAGAGCCGCAGGCTTTTCACAAAGATTGCCGATTCACCGGAGACGGCTGGTACAGGCTGGTTGTATTCTCTCTTTCTCTTCAGCCAAATGTAATCTCAATAAAAATAGGTACGTGATACTATTTCCTTATTATCAACCACATTACATTTCAGAATCAGGTTTATCAGGTTGTATACAGCTTAATCTATCAAAAGTATATCTGCCATTTTGGAGACGATCTCCACACAGTTTCATCGGTGCTCCAGCTTCTCTGCCAATAGATCATTGTGACTGTATGGCTGGGGCCTGTTGGCTGGGCTCTGGTCCCCCCCTCTTTCAGGGTTACCTGGGGCTAGCTTCTCCACAGGAGGTGCCAGTGAGGGGCCAATGACTCAGCAGATTAACCTGGGCGGCAGCCTATTAATAGACCAATCACGTGCACCAAAAAGACAGACAGGAAATATCGGTGTCCTAATAGCTCCTAGCCCACGACCACTCGTTTGAAATATTATCCACCCCAAAGATTAAGTGGCTTTGTCTGGCCAGCAACAGTGGCAGCGTAGCCGAGGAGGATCCGGTCCATGCCGACTGCCAATGAACACTCCCCTGTTTGTGTTGTTGTTGTTGCTAGCCGTTGTTTGCAGGCTGAACATTAATTGGTTTTGGAGGTCATGAATGGAGAAAGGGTGGAATTGCGGTGCTCTGCTAGCTCTGTTGACAACGGAATGGCAGTACGGATTTATTTTTAATGAACCTTTATTTAAGCTGGGAGTCATGCTGAGACCACGGTCTCTTTCGCAGATGAGCCCTGCAGCAGATGAGCCCTGCAGCAGATGAGCCCTGCAGCAGATGAGCCCTGCAGCAGATGAGCCCTGTAATTTGGATCACTCCTGGGTCAGAGTAACCATTGCAGCACGTCATCACAGGGGTGCATCCCAAATGGCACCCTATTCCCTATTAATTGGTCAAAAGTAGTGCACTATATTGTGAATAGGGTGCCATTTGGGACCATTGCCAGTCTCGCGATGTGATGACACTGTATCGCTTGCTTCCTTAAAGGGGTAATCTGCAGTTCAAACACTAACAAAGAGGACACCCCACCACTGTTTTGGTTAGAATGCTGAGGGATGGGGCTGGTGAAATGGAACCACTCTCAAATTCATAGACAGAGCTATGGATTCAAGGACTGACCATCCATGAGATCAAAATGATAGTTTTAACCTTGTCTTCTGGCTATACATCAGAAATGATAGTTTTAACCTTGTCTTCTGGCTATACATCAGAACCCAAAAGCTTATATTTGTGGTTCTGATGGGGTAAGAGAGTTGAACTATGCTCATGAGGCATTTGTACATTTATATCCTTCAACAATCAATGGACACACATTCTCATTCAAGGGTTTTTCTTTACTTTTACATTTTTCTACATTGTATAATAATAGTGAAGACATCAAAACTATTAAGTAACACATGTAATAACCATACAAGTGTTAAACAAATCAAAATATATTTTATTTTTGAGATTATTCAAAGTAGCCACCCTTTGCCTTGATGACAGCTTTGCACACTCTTGGTGTCTTCACTATTATTCCACAATGTAGAAAATAAATGAGTAGGTGTGTCCAAACTTTTGACTGGTACTGTATATCATTCATTCAAAAGTCAAAAAGTGGGTGTAGTGATTGCCCGTTTATTGTCCGTTTTGTAAAGGAAATGTGTATTTTCCTGTGTATATGTGTATATTCCTGTGGACGTGGTACAATGACCTCTGATGTTCTGTAGTAAATGGTGCAACAGGTTTTAGGAGTAATACCGGTCTCTTTAAAAACTCCAGAGATGCACCATGCTATCCCACTGTAGCACTGCACCATGCTATCATGCTGTAGCACTGCACCATGCTATCCCACTGTAGCACTGCACCATGCACTGCACCATGCTATCATGCTGTAGCACTGCACCATGCTATCCCACTGTAGCACTGCACCATGCACTGCACCATGCTATCCCACTGTAGCACTGCGCCATGCTATCCCACTGTAGCACTGCGCCATGCTATCCCACTGTAGCACTGCGCTATGCTATCCCACTGTAGCACTGTGCCATGCTATCCCACTGTAGCACTGCGCCATGCTATCCCACTGTAGCACTGCGCCATGCTATCCCACTGTAGCACTGTGCCATGCTATCCCACTGTAGCACTGCGCCATGCTATCCCGCTGTAGCACTGCGCCATGCTATCCCGCTGTAGCACTGCGCCATGCTATCCCGCTGTAGCACTGCGCCATGCTATCCCGCTGTAGCACTGCGCCATGCTATCCCACTGTAGCACTGCACCATGCTATCATGCTGTAGCACTGCACCATGCTATCCCACTGTAGCACTGCACCATGCACTGCACCATGCTATCCCACTGTAGCACTGCGCCATGCTATCCCACTGTAGCGCTGCGCCATGCTATCCCACTGTAGCGCTGCGCCATGCTATCCCACTGTAGCACTGCGCCATGCTATCCCGCTGTAGCACTGCGCCATGCTATCCCGCAGTAGCACTGCGCCATGCTATCCCGCTGTAGCACTGCGCCATGCTATCCCGCTGTAGCACTGCGCCATGCTATCCCGCTGTAGCACTGCGCCATGCTATCCCGCTGTAGCACTGCGCCATGCTATCCCGCTGTAGCACTGCGCCATGCTATCCCACTGTAGCACTGCGCCATGCTATCCCACTGTAGCACTGCACCATGCTATCCCGCTGGGCAAAATTAAGAACATGATAATTTTTTCTGTTTGTAATCTGGTTTTCTGATTGAGAATGTCTAATGATGTCATGCAGATTATAGCCAACTGGTCTCTGTTACAACCAGAGAAAGATGTCATATTTAGTTTATCTGGTCAGATTACAACCAGATAGAGATGTCTTTTTCTGGTTGCTAAATAGACTGTTTACCAAAAGATGTCTTAATGACATCATTGCAACCACTTTGGCACACAGCTCCGTGCTGCTCCTTCCTGCTTCATCCTACTCTATCCTGCTCCGTGCTGCTCCATCAGACCCAGAGTTAAAATGGTGATGGTGATCTTGTTGCCATGGCAAATGTAAAGCAAACAGCATACCTGCCTGCACACTGATTTATGCCCCCAAAACTCAAAATTGAGGCTTTATCCTAGTGCGTATAGCAGGTAATGTTTTCACCCTTCCCCAATTTTCGTCAGGCCAGCTGTTGCTAGGAAACCTTTCTGTTCTTCCCGAGAACATGGCGACAGTGTCAGTGTTCGTCAAAGCTCCCTGGTTTATGCTCCCTAAGTATAAGGCCTTATCAACCACTGGTTTATGCTCCCTAAGCATAAGGCCTTATCAACCACTGGTTTATGCTCCCTAAGCATAAGGCCTTATCAACCACTGGTTTATGCTCCCTAAGCATAAGGCCTTATCAACCACTGGTTTATGCTCCCTAAGTATAAGGCCTAATAAACCACTGGTTTATGCTCCCTTTGCAATCACTTGGGCTTGTCTCTCTCCCCAGTTTTATTTCTAGTCAGATTAACTTTTCATTACCAAATTCATTGTGAAATAATGAATTTTAGCCTATTCAATGGCGATTTTAGCATGTCAATCTTGGTGGGGCAAACTGCCAGCAAAGCCTTTACACAGCACAACACAACAATAAACAATACATTAATTGCACTACAACGGTGACAAACAGTGCCCACAATCTGTTAGGGCCTACATAAAGCTGTCCCAACAGCAGTCCCATCATTTTACCACTACTACACCTGGCTATCAGCGGAGCCTTGTCTGGCAGCCAAACAGTTCATTCAGCCCCATTTACTGCCTTTAAAAAAAACATAATTTAGCCTACTAACTAGCCTTTTATAGGACTAATATAATGTAGCTTACTGACTAGCCTTTTATTGGACTAATATAATGTAGCTTACTGACTAGCCTTTTATAGGACTAATATCTAGACTACTGACTAGCCTTTTATAGGACTAACATCATGTAGCCTACTGACTAGCCTTTTATAGGACTAACATCATGTAGCTTACTGACTAGCCTTTTATAGGACTAATATAATGTAGCCTACTGACTAGCCTTTTATAGGACTAACATCATGTAGCCTACTGACTAGCCTTTTATAGGACTAACATCATATAGCCTACTGACTAGCCTTTTATAGGAGTAAAATAGAAATGTTGTCCCACTTCTACTCTGTTATAAAGCAATATTACCCAGTCCTTTAGTGTTTTTATTTTTTTATTTAACCTTTATTTAACCAGGTAGGCTAGTTGAGAACAAGTTCTCATTTGCAACTGCAACCTGGCCAAGATAAAGCAAGCAATTCGACACATACAACAACACAGAGTTAAACATGGAATAAACAAACATGCAGTCAATAATACAGTAGAACAAAATAAAACAAAAAGTCTATATACAGGGAGTGCAAATGAGGTAAGATAAGGGAGATAAGGCAATAAATAGGCCATGGTGGCGAAGTAATTACAATATAGCAATTAAACACTGGAATGGTAGATGTGAAGAAGATGAATGTGCAAGTAGAGATACTGGGGTGCAAAGGAGCAAGATAAATAAATACAGTATGGGGATGAGGTAGGTAGATAGCTGGGCTGTTTACAGATGGGCTATGTACAGGTGCAGTGATCTGTGAGCTGCTCTGACAGCTGGTGCTTAAAGCTAGTGAGGGAGATATGAGTCTCCAGCTTCAGTAATTTTTGCAGTTCGTTCCAGTCACTGGCAGCAGAGAACTGGAAGGAAAGGCGACCAAAGGAGGAATTGGCTTTGGGGGTGACCAGTGAGATATACCTGCTGGAGCGCGTGCTACGAGTGGGTGGTGCTATGGTGACCAGTGAGCTGAAATAAGGCGGGGCTTTACCTAGCAGAGACTTGTAGATAACCTGGAGCCAGTGGGTTTGGCGACAAGTATGAAGCGAGGGCCAACCAACGAGAGCGTACAGGTCGCAGTGGTGGGTAGTATATGGGGCTTTGGTGACAAAACGGATGTCACTGTGATAGACTGCATCCAGTTTGTTGAGTAGAGTGTTGGAGGCTATTTTATAGATGACATCACCGAAGTCGAGGATCGGTAGTATGGTCAATTTTACGAGGGTATGTTTGGCAGCATGAGTGAAGGATGCTTTGTTGCGATATAGGAAGCCGATTCTAGATTTAATTTTGGATTGGAGATGCTTAATGTGAGTCTGGAAGGAGAGTTTACAGTCTAACCAGACACCCAGGTATTTGTAGTTGTCCACGTATTCTAAGTCAGAGCTGTCCAGAGTAGTGATGCTGGACGGGCGAGCAGGTGCGGGCAGTGATCGATTGAATAGCATGCATTTAGTTTTACTTGCGTTTAAGAGCAGTTGGAGGCCACGGAAGGAGAGTTGTATGGCATTGAAGCTCGTCTGGAGGTTAGTTAACACAGTGTCCAAAGAGGGGCCAGAAGTATACAGAATGGTGTCGTCTGCGTAGAGGTGGATCAGAGAATCACCAGCAGCAAGAGCGACATCATTGATGTATACAGAGAAGAGAGTCGGCCCGAGAATTGAACCCTGTGGCACCCCCATAGAGACTGCCAGAGGTCCAGACAACAGGCCCTCCGATTTGACACACTGAACTTCAGAGAAGTAGTTGGTAAACCAGGCGAGGCAATCATTTGAGAAACCAAGGCTGTCGAGTCTGCCAATAAGAATGTGGTGATTGACAGAGTCGAAAGCCTTGGCCAGGTCGATGAATACGGCTGCACAGTAATGTCTCTTATCGATGGCGGTTATGATGTCGTTTAGGACCTTGAGCGTGGATGAGGTGCACCCATGACCAGCTCTGAAACCAGATTGCACAGCGGAGAAGGTACGGTGGGATTCGAAATGGTCGGTAATCTGTTTGTTAACTTGGCTTTCGAAGACCTTAGAAAGGCAGGGTAGGATAGATATAGGTCTGTGGCAGTTTGGGTCAAGAGTGTCACCCCCTTTGAAGAGGGGGATGACCGCAGAGGACATTTGGTAATGCATGATAAGACATCAATATTACCCAGTCCCTTATTGAGGACATTTGGTAATACATGATAAGACATAGATATTACCCAGTCCCTTAGTGAGGACATGTGATGGTATGTGATAAGACATCAATATTACCCAGTCCCTTATTGAGGACATTTGGTAATACATGATAAGACATAGATATTACCCAGTCCCTTAGTGAGGACATGTGATGGTATGTGATAAGACATCAATATTACCCAGTTTCTTATTGAGGACATGTGATGGTATGTGATAAGACATCAATATTACCCAGTCCCTTAGTGAGGACATTTGGTGATACATGATAAGACATCAATATTACCCAGTCCCTTAGTGAGCACATGTGATGGTATGTGATCAGTAAAAGGGGCGAAAATAAGTGATTGTGCTGTTCTTGCATGACCTCACTCACTCTAACACACACACACACACACACACACACACACACACACACACACACCACACACACACACACACACACACGCACTGGGTCTTTCTCCGTCCACACTGTTCTTCATCACAGAAAAAGCAACTGTGGTCAGCACCTCTGGATTTAATGCTTGCCGCTAAACCACAGCTCACTTTAATCTCCAATCCACGTCACACACACAGACCACACACACCACACCACACACAGACTAGCACGGACATCCCAATTCAGCCATTATTTTAGGACAAACTTCTCCAAAAGAGGGCAAGATATTGGCCCAGTCCCAAATCAACTTGATATAGGCCCAGTTCCAAATCAGATCTTAGATATAGGCCCAGTCCCAAATCAACTCGATATAGGCCCAGTCCCAAATCAGATCTTAGATATAGGCCCAGTTCCAAATCAACTCCTAGATATAGGCCCAGTTCCCTATCAACTCCTGGATATAGTCCCAAATCAACTCCTAGCTTCCAGGCCAAGATATATGCCCAATCCCAAATCAACTCCTAGCTCCCAGCCCATTACCCCTGATAGATCTGAAAAGATTGGATGGGTGTATGCAACAGGGTTAAAGTGACTTTAAACAGCACGTCAAATTTAAGGGTCATGTGACACCTCATTATCCTCACTTTGTCCTGTTGTCTAAAGGAGAACTCACCAGACCCATTGTCAGTTTGCACAGTAAGCAAGCAGCCTTTTCATTTGCCGTTAGTTCGTTTGTTGTCGGAGCTTTGTGTTGTAGTTACCAGCCGTTGGCGACTGACGGCCGTCATTTTTGACCTTTTCTAAAAGTAGAAGCGGTTTGCAAGTTACGACCAGCACTCTGTTGAGAGGTGCTGATTACTCTCGGCCGGTAGACACTCGACAATCCTAGCGGTCTGTCCGTGCCTTTTTGTGTGTGTGTGTGTGTGTGTGTGTGTGTGTGTGTGTGTGTGTGTGTGTGTGTGTGTGTGTGTGTGTGTGTGTGTGTGTGTGTGTGTGTGTGTGTGTGTGTGTGTGTGTGTGTGTGTGTGTGTGTGTGTGTGTGTGTGTGTGTGTGTGTGTGTGTGTGTGTGTGTGTGTGTGTGTGTGTGAATTGTCTGTCTGCACAGTAAGGCAGGCAAGACAGCAGTGAATAGGCTTTGAGTAGCCTGATTACCCAAGAGCCTCTCCTTCAAGCCTAAACTCATCTCTCTCTCTCTCTCCCCTTTCTCTGTGTTTTGGTAATGAGATGGTGTTCGTTGCATAACCAATTTCCTTTTTGAAGATGGAGGAGACAAACCCTAGAGAGTCTCACTGAGTGTGCCCCGACCCAACCCTAGTGCCCTAGACCATATATTGGAAATAGGAAGGGTCCTTGTAAGTGCACTTGGGGCCACTTATCTACCTTGTCTCCATGGAGATGAGCTTGTTGAGTGGGTTCTGAGGATGTGTGGGGCCTGGAGGAGCCTCTCAAGGTCCCCTCTCCAGTCTGTCGTCTTTTCATCCCACGACATTGTCCTCGGATCTCCACAAAACGAGACATGTTGTTTAAAACGTCCATATATATTACATAACGTGTTGTTTTGAAACCCAACAGCAGCTTTTGAATCTGCTTGTGAGATGATCAATCTTGTAATAATCATTCTATTTCATAGGCCTAATATATATTGTAATTGTTGACATCCCTCAATAGTAGCTCTTGATTGTGCTGCGTATGTTGAGGTGGTTGTGGTAGGAGATCTCAGGAGACATATCATAAGCCCTTATGTCTAATAGAATTGGTAGTCCGTGAATCGTCTTAAGTCATTTGTATTCATGGTATTGATGGTGATGAGTACAGTCGTGGCCAAAAGTTTTGAGAATGACACATATATTAATTTCCACAAAGTTTGCTGCTTCAGTGTCTTTAGATATTTTTGTCACATGTTACTATGGAATACTGAAGTATAATTACAAGCATTTCATAAGTGTCAAAGGCTTTTATTGACAATTACATGAAGTTGATGCAAAGAGTCAATATTTGCAGTGTTGACCCTTCTTTTTCAAGACCTCTGCAATCCGCCCTGGCATGCTGTCAATTAACTTCTGGGCCACATCCTGACTGATGGCAGCCCATTCTTGCATAATCAATGCTTGGAGTTTGTCAGAATTTGTGGGTTTTTGTTTGTCCACCCGCCTCTTGAGGATTGACCACAAGTCTCTGGGGAGTTTCCTGGCCATGGACCCAAAATATTGATGTTTTGTTCCCCGAGCCACTTAGTTATCACTTTTGCCTTATGGCAAGGTGCTCCATCATGCTGGAAAAGGCATTGTTCATCACCAAACTGTTCCTGGATGGTTGGGAGAAGTTGCTCTCGGAGGATGTGTTGGTACCATTCTTTATTCATGGCTGTGTTCTTAGGCAGAATTGTGAGTGAGCCCACTCCCTTGGCTGAGAAGCAACCCCAAACATGAATGGTCTCAGGATGCTTTACTGTTGGCATGACACAGGACTGATGGTAGTGCTCACCTTGTCTTCTCCGGACAAGCTTTTTTCTGGATGCCCCAAACAATCGGAAAGGGGATTCATCAGAGAAAATGACTTTACCCCAGTCCTCAGCAGTCCAATCCCTGTACCTTTTGCAGAATATCAGTCTGTCCCTGATGTTTTTCCTGGAGAGAAGTGGCTTCTTTGCTGCCCTTCTTGACACCAGGCCATCCTCCAAAAGTCTTCGCCTCACTGTGCGTGCAGATGCACTCACACCTGCCTGCTGCCATTCCTGAGCAAGCTCTGTACTGGTGGTGCCCTGATCTCGCAGCTGAATCAACTTTAGGAAACGGTCCTGGCGCTTGCTGGACTTTCTTTGGCGCCCTAAAGCCTTCTTCACAATAATTGAACCGCTCTCCTTGAAGTTCTTGATGAACCGATAAATGGTTGATTTAGGTGCAATCTTACTGGCAGCAATATCCTTGCCTGTGAAGCCCTTTTTGTGCAAAACAATGATGACGACACGTGTTTCCTTGCAGGTAACCGTGGTTGACAGAGGAAGAACAATGATTCCAAGCACCACCCTACTTTTGAAGCTTCCAGTCTGTTATTCGAACTCAATCAGCATGACAGAGTGATTTCCAGCCTTGTCCTTGTCAACACTCACACCTGTGTTAACGAGAGAATCACTGACATGATGTCAACTGGTCCTTTTGTGGCAAGGCTGAAATACAGTGGAAATGTTTTTGGGGGATTCAGTCAATTTGCATGTCAAAGAGGGACTTTGAAATTAATTGCAATTCATCTGATCACTCTTCATAACATTCTGGAGTATATACAAATTGCCATCATACAAACTGAGGCAGCAGACTTTGTGAAAATTTATATTTGTGTCATTCTCAAAACTTTTGGCCACAACTGTAGAATCTATACCAGAGCATTGGCCTCTGATGCTCAACGTGTCCCTTCTCCACTTGTTAATGATGTAAGGTGCGTTTTACAGTGGCAATAATTTGACAGATAAAGACAGGGGCCCTGTCTCTGTTTGTTTTATAGCAGGAGAGCTGCTTCGTGCTGGAGCCAGACGAATGATTTGAAGCTTGTTACCACACTGATTTATCCTTGTAATACAGCGGTGGAATGCTCAGAACGAGCAGTAAATCTCTCCTCGTAAAATGTAATATATAGCGTTGAGCGGTAGCTGTGATACCCTGCTGCTTTCCAGCCCGGGACCACAGTATGCTATGAATGATTATCTACACCGCTGCAGTCCATCTTTAAAAGCTTTAGAATTCCTCACTAATGGACCTTTTCACAGAGTAACGGATTGACTACTTAATAATAATCCCCTTAGTTTGAAGTTTGTCAACCGAAAGGCATTTAGCGATAAATCCCTGAAGAGGACCTGTCTAGTTCGACAGAAGATGTAAATGTCAGATCTCAGATCAGATGTTGACGTTGATCTATGCACTGTTTGAATCCAGGCTGGTTGTTTGAGCAGCTTAACCTTGGATGTCTCTCATAGTCGTCTCTTAATGGCAATGTTCCTCCTGTTAGTGTTCTGGCAATCTGCTTTAGCACAGACAAGGTCCTATTTCTCTCTCTGTGTGTGAGAGTGAGAGAGAGAGAGAGAGAGAGAGAGAGAGAGAGATTGGCACCAGCGGGCTGTGTCAATCACAGCTCATTTTCTATCAGATGTTGTGAGTCAGAAACAACACTTTAAGACAGCTGTCATACTGATGTGCTTTTCAGACTGCTGAGATCTAGGATGCATCCCTACTCCCTATATAGTGCACTACATTTTACCAGAGTCATATGGGCCCTAAAGAGAATTTGGGACGCAGTCCTAATGAATTATTCACAAGCTCCCTTGCTGTGCAACATGCAGGTGATTGAACTCACACATGTGGTGAACACACTTGAACTTCCCCTACTTTCATCTTAGTGGGATCGTTTAGACATAAGGAACCTGGATTAGATTTAGTGGGCTATTTGGTTCTATTATCAGGGCCAGGTGTTTAGCCCCTGAGAGAGAAATCCCATGTAATCTCTGAAAGTGCAGTAACTTTCCAAATGCCAATGTAACTTGTGGACTTGGTGAAGCCTGTCTCCTGTGGGCGTCATGTCGCTGTGTGTACCATCTGCATCCTAAAATCTGGTACCCTATATATAGTGTGTAGGGAATAGGGTGTGATTTGGGACTTAACCTGACTTTATGACTCATAAAACCAAACTAGGGCTGAGAACTGACTTCACGATACAATGTTATCACTATACCAAATATCTCCTACATCTGCACATTGATCTGGTACTGGTACTCCCTGTATATAGCTCCACATTGATCTGGTACTGGTACTCCCTGTATATAGCTCCACATTGATCTGGTACTCCCTGTATATAGCTCCACATTGATCTGGTACTGGTACTCCCTGTATATAGCTCCACATTGATCTGGTACTCCCTGTATATAGCTCTACATTGATCTGGTACTGGTACTCCCTGTATATAGCTCCACAGTGATCTGGTACTGGTACTCCCTGTATATAGCTCCACATTGATCTGGTACTCCCTGTATATAGCTTCACATTGATCTGGTACTGCTACTCCCTGTATAGCACCACATTGATCTGGTACTTCCTGTATATAGCTTCACATTGATCTGGTACTGGTACTCCCTGTATATAGCTCCACATTGATCTGGTACTGGTACTCCCTGTATATAGCTCCACATTGATCTGGTACTCCCTGTATATAGCTCCACATTGATCTGTTACTGGTACTCCCTGTATATAGCTCCACATTGATCTGGTACTCCCTGTATATAGCTCCACATTGATCTGGTACTCCCTGTATATAGCTCCACATTGATCTGGTACTCCCTGTATATAGCTTCACATTGATCTGGTACTGGTACTCCCTGTATATAGCTCCACATTGGTCTGGTACTCCCTGTATATAGCTCCACATTGATCTGGTACTCCCTGTATATAGCTTCACATTGATCTGGTACTGCTACTCCCTGTATAGCACCACATTGATCTGGTACTTCCTGTATATAGCTTCACATTGATCTGGTACTGGTACTCCCTGTATATAGCTCCACATTGATCTGGTACTGGTACTCCCTGTATATAGCTCCACATTGATCTGGTACTGGTACTCCCTGTATATAGCTCCACATTGATCTGGTACTGGTACTCCCTGTATATAGCTCCACATTGATCTGGTACTGGTACTCCCTGTATATAGCTCCACAGTGATCTGGTACTGGTACTCCCTGTATATAGCTCCACATTGATCTGGTACTCCCTGTATATAGCTCCACATTGATCTGGTACTGGTACTCCCTGTATATAGCTCCACATTGATCTGGTACTGGTACTCCCTGTATATAGCTTCACATTGATCTGGTACTGGTACTCCCTGTATATAGCTCCACATTGATCTGGTACTGGTACTCCCTGTATATAGCTCCACATTGATCTGGTACTGGTACTCCCTGTATATAGCTCCACATTGATCTGGTACTGGTACTCCCTGTATATAGCTCCACATTGATCTGGTACTCCCTGTATATAGCTCCACATTGATCTGTTACTGGTACTCCCTGTATATAGCTTCACATTGATCTGGTACTGGTACTCCCTGTATATAGCACCACATTGATCTGGTACTTCCTGTATATAGCTTCACATTGATCTGGTACTGGTCCTCCCTGTATATAGCTCCACATTGATCTGGTACTGGTACTCCCTGTATATAGCTCCACATTGATCTGGTACTCCCTGTATATAGCTCCACATTGATCTGGTACTGGTACTCCCTGTATATAGCTCTACATTGATTTGGTACAGGTACTCCCTGTATATAGCTCCACATTGATCTGGTACTGGTACTCCCTGTATATAGCTCCACATTGATCTGGTACTGGTACTCCCTGTATATAGCTCCACATTGATCTGGTACTCCCTGTATATAGCTCCATATTGATCTGGTACTGGTACTCCCTGTATATAGCTCCACATTGATCTGGTACTGGTACTCCCTGTATATAGCTCCACATTGATCTGGTACTCCCTGTATATAGCTCCACATTGATCTGGTACTCCCTGTATATAGCTCCACATTGATCTGGTACTCCCTGTATATAGCTCCACATTGATCTGGTACTCCCTGTATATAGCTCCACATTGATCTGGTACTCCCTGTATATAGCTCCACATTGATCTGGTACTGGTACTCCCTGTATATAGCTCCACATTGATCTGGTACTCCCTGTATATAGCTCCACATTGATCTGGTACTCCCTGTATATAGCTCCACATTGATCTGGTACTCCCTGTATATAGCTCCACATTGATCTGGTACTCCCTGTATATAGCTCCACATTGATCTGGTACTCCCTGTATATAGCTCCACATTGATCTGGTACTGGTACTCCCTGTATATAGCTCCACATTGATCTGGTACTCCCTGTATATAGCTCCATATTGATCTGGTACTGGTACTCCCTGTATATAGCTCCACATTGATCTGGTACTGGTACTCCCTGTATATAGCTCCACATTGATCTGGTACTCCCTGTATATAGCTCCACATTGATCTGGTACTCCCTGTATATAGCTCCACATTGATCTGGTACTCCCTGTATATAGCTCCACATTGATCTGGTACTCCCTGTATATAGCTCCACATTGATCTGGTACTGGTACTCCCTGTATATAGCTCCACATTGATCTGGTACTCCCTGTATATAGCTCCACATTGATCTGGTACTCCCTGTATATAGCTCCACATTGATCTGGTACTCCCTGTATATAGCTCCACATTGATCTGGTACTCCCTGTATATAGCTCCACATTGATCTGGTACTCCCTGTATATAGCTTCACATTGATCTGGTACTCCCTGTATATAGCTCCACATTGATCTGGTACTGGTACTCCCTGTATATAGCTCCACATTGATCTGGTACTCCCTGTATATAGCTCCACATTGATCTGGTACTCCCTGTATATAGCTCCACATTGATCTGGTACTCCCTGTATATAGCTCCACATTGATCTGGTACTCCCTGTATATAGCTCCACATTGATCTGGTACTGGTACTCCCTGTATATAGCTCCACATTGATCTGGTACTCCCTGTATATAGCTCCACATTGATCTGGTACTCCCTGTATATAGCTCCACATTGATCTGGTACTCCCTGTATATAGCTCCACATTGATCTGGTACTCCCTGTATATAGCTCCACATTGATCTGGTACTCCCTGTATATAGCTCCACATTGATCTGGTACTCCCTGTATATAGCTCCACATTGATCTGGTACTCCCTGTATATAGCACCATTCTTGTGTATTTCTTTATTATTATTAAATATATTTTGATTTGTTTAACCCATTTTTGGTTACTACATGATTCCATGTGTGTTATTTCATAGTTTTGATGTCTTCACTATTATTCTACAATGTAGAAAATAGTAAAATTAAAGAAAAACCCCTGAATGAATAGGTGTTCTAAAACTTTTGACCGGTAGTGTACATGTAGTGTGATTTTACATCAATTTGATATTCCATACATATTGCTCACCTCATGTCTGCTGCAGAGACAAGAGAGACCATGAGTAAATGAGTTTCGATTGGTCAGGGAAATGAAAGTGCTGAGACCATGTTGGCTCATTATTTCAAAAGAAGATGGAGAACCAGCTATAGGATGAAAAACACTCTTCCTACAGTAGCGCTACACAGAGGTAAATGTTGATATATCATCCAAAAATATTATTGTGATATGTAACTATACATTTTTTCCCACATCACTAATCCAAATGATATTATCAATCTATAACTGTGTGCCTCTGTGTCTGTCCTTCCTGACTCTGCGCTCATTACAAAATGGGCTGTGACGATGGAGGCACTGGCCATGAAATATTCAGAGGGACTGGAGCCTTCTGGTAAAGAGCAGGGCCTGTACACAGGGGACTGCTGCTGTTCTCTCACTACAGCCACTGGGGTTTTAAAGAGGGAGCTCAGCTGTGGTTGGCTTGCTAGATAGTACTCTCCATTTAGTCTGACCTTGCTGACGGACGGTGTTAGATGGCTCTGGAGTAAAGTTTCCCCTAGGTACAGATCTAGGATCAGCTTCCATTTCCCCAATCCGAACCTTAACCATTAGTGGGGAAAATGCAGAACTGACCCAAGATCAGCGTCTATGGGGCAACTTCACCCTACACGATTTCAGTGCCTCAGGGACACATGGAGGACGTTTGGGCTGATTGGTTTCTCTCTTTTCAGGTTTCGACCGGGGGAAAGAAGATTCCCTGCCTCCGAAAGAGGACTCCTCTCACTCCATATCCAAGAGCAAGGTATGGTCCAAAAATACACCCCAGACTTCCTCTCCTCTCACAGCTCTCCTGTCCTTTCTCTCTTTATAGGACGCACAAGGACAGAAAACATACCCATCCACTCACTCTGAAGCAGAAACTTTTGAAATCGACTTTATTTCTTTGGCCAAAGTTCCCAACCATTAAAGCCTCATGCTTTACCATCAACTCTTTATGAGCAAGGAGGAGAGGAGAATAGGAAGGGAGGGTGCTGATGAAACCCCATTTCAGTGTGTAAGACATAGTCCTAATGAGACCAGAGAGTAAGGGAGTTACTGTAAAAGAACAAGCCAACAACTTCAACCTCGCCACAGCTGTGAGCTTCATTCATTATTAATCACATGTACATCAAACGATCATCAAACACAGAAACCCAACCATTCCACGCTAGGCCTCTCTCAACAGAACCCACTGTTCAACTTCCAATGAGAACTAAGGCCTAGGGTTGCAAAATTCTGGTTACTTTCCCAAACATCCAAGGTTTTCTAGAAATCCTGGTTGGTGGATTCCATTGAATAGGAGAGAGAAAGAGAGGAGAGTGTGCTGAAACAGCAGTAGGCTGGATCTGGACCCATGCTACAGCGCTATATTTGTTCTGTTTTTCCAATAATAAAACAGTGACAGCATAAATATATACATAAATACAGACATGCCTATAGACAACCACAACACAGGACAATAACAAAACAAAAGCACCAGCCAGAAAAAGGTTTACATTGTGCATATCTCAAACTAGGAATGAGATGGACTAAGTTCAGGATATCTCCTTATTTTGGATGTTATGAAGGAGATGTCTGAGGACCAGGTGTATATTACTGCCGTGGCTTCTTCTCTGTGGATTTTAGCGCTGGACCTCTCCAGAGTTAAGATGTCTCTGCCTCAAGACACCATGTTGAGTTAGCCAGCTGAAGTGCTTGGGTTTTGATGCAGCATTCACATTATGAGCACCCCACGTAGGCTAATCAAATCCGCTGACAAGGGTGACTAGATAAAAATGCAAAGAAGTTTGACTAGTTGAAAGACTTGCTGTGTCACGATCTTCAAAGCTATCAACTGAGACAATTTTTTGATCGTTCTTCACTTTTCTCCACTGAAAACTTTGCATCACTTTTTTAAAAACTTTGGGTTGATTTTTAGTCTTCAGAACCTGCAGTGGCACGTCCCACCTTCTTAATACAGTACCTAATCAAGGTAGTCCTGAACATTTTCAACAAAACTTTTTCTCAAGTATTTCCTGTTCTTATTTTCAAGTGAGTTCAGACTGAAGAGAAAATCAGCAGACCAATCAGTCAGTGTCAGTCAGACAGAGAGTGAGTGAGGCTGTTTCTCAATGTTAGGCACTGCTGTTGAATTTACAGTTTGGATGGTAGGTGTTAGAATAGTCCTCTCCTCTTTACTCCAGTCCTCTCCTCTTTACTCCAGTCCTCTCCTCTTTACCCCAGTCCTCTCCTCTTTAGCCCAGTCCTCTTCTCTTTACTCCAGTCCTCTCCCCTCTTCTTTACCCCAGTCCTCTCCTCTTTAGCCCAGTCCTCTCCTCTTCTCTTTACTCCAGTCCTCTCCCCTCTTCTTTACCCCAGTCCTCTCCTCTTTAGCCCAGTCCTCTCCTCTTCTCTTTACTCCAGTCCTCTCCCCTCTTCTTTACTCCAGTCCTCTCCCCTCTTCTTTACTCCAGTCCTCTCCCCTCTTCTTTACCCCAGTCCTCTGCTCTCCTCTTTACTCCAGTCCTCTGCTCTCCTCTCGTCGCCTCCCCTCCTCTTTTCTCCAGTCCTCTCCTCTTTACTCCAGTCCTCTGCTCTCTCCTCTTTACTCCAGTCCTCTCCTCTTTACTCCAGTCCTCTGCTCTCTCCTCTTTACTCCAGTCCTCTGCTCTTTACTCCAGTCCTCTCCTCTTTACTCCAGTCTTCTCCTCTCCTCTTTACTCCAGTCTTCTCCTCTCCTCTTTACTCCAGTCCCCTCCTCTCCTCTTTACTCCGGTCCCCTCCTCTCCTCTTTACTCCAGTCCCCTCCTCTCCTCTTTACTCCAGTCCCCTCCTCTCCTCTTTACTCCAGTCCCCTCCTCTTTACTCCAGTCCCCTCCTCTTTACTCCAGTCCCCTCCTCTTTACTCCAGTCCCCTCCTCTTTACTCCAGTCCTCTCCTCTTTACTCCAGTCCTCTGCTCTCTCCTCTTTACTCCAGTCCCCTCCTCTTTACTCCAGTCCTCTCCTCTTTACTCCAGTCCTCTGCTCTCTCCTCTTTACTCCAGTCCTCTCCCCTCCTTTTTACTCCAGTCCTCTCCTCTGCTCTCCTCTCCCCCTCCCCTCTACCTTCCAGTTTTTTCTCAGCCGTTAAGTGGCCCTGCCTCATGAACCTCTCACCCTGCTCTCTCTGTCTACTCTCTGCTAATGGAACTTTATTAGGCCCTGGCTTCAGCTAAGAGTCATGCCTGTGTAGAATCCAGCTCCTTGGTTAGCGTTAGCCAAGCTAGCGCAGGACTAAACAAAGGGCTTGACAGGCTGAGCAGGGCATAAGGTAAGGCCCACAGCGTTGTTCGTGGTAGCCTCAACTGAGACTGCTGTTACTATTGCAGGACTTCCATTGGGGGCTGTTATCATGGTGGTATTAGAGGCCTGTTGTCTTCCAGGTGTCAGGATACTCTCAAGGCTCCTTTATTGAGATTCACTTCAGAAGACAAAATAGCAGGGGGTGGTCTTAAACCAAGGGTGCCTCCAGACTCCAGATGAGTGTGTGTGTGTACCTAGTATGATTGCGTAAATCAATCTGACTGGTGCTAAAGTTTGAGTGGTGCCCAGCCAACTGTAATACAGCAGTCTATTGGATGGGAATAATGGTTTCCCAGGGACTCAAAGTGCTTTACATAGTGAGAGGGGTAACTCACCTCATCCAACCGCCAATACGTAGCACCCACCCACCCCAGTTTGGGCCAGACCGCTCCCCAGTTTGGGCCAGACCGCTCCCCAGTTTGGGCCAGACAGCTCCCCAGTTTGGGCCAGACAGCTCCCCAGTTTGGGCCAGACCGCTCCCCAGTTTGGGCCAGACCGCTCCCCAGTTTGGGCCAGACAGCTCCCCAGTTTGGGCCAGACAGCTCCCCAGTTTGGGCCAGACAGCTCCCCAGTTTGGGCCAGACCGCTCCCCAGTTTGGGCCAGACCGCTCCCCAGTTTGGGCCAGACAGCTCCCCAGTTTGGGCCAGACAGCTCCCCAGTTTGGGCCAGACAGCTCCCCACATGCTCATCACATCCAGTAATACAGTAAGACTTCTGTCCTAGTGTGACCAGATGGAAACTGTTTGTCTAACAGGTTAGAAGGGTACTAGTGAGCCATTCCCAGCTGACTATAAGCTCACTTCCTCCCACATGTCTCCACAGTCAGAGTCCAAGCTCTACAATGGCTCCGACAAGGATGTCTCGTTGTCCGGTAACAAGCTCACCAAGAAGGAGTCGCTCAAGGTAAGTAGGGAGACTTACAGCAGAGACCAGCCTAAGGATGATCTTATAGTAAGTAGCTTGTCAGAACGGCCCTTGGGGCAGCGGCCTGTTTCTGTAGCGAGAGGCAGCTTGATGTAGAAGTACAACCCCTGGACAGGACTCTTGACGTTAGGGGAAACACTGTAGCGTGATGTTTGTGTGGCCCCTGCAGGTACAGCTAGGGGTAAACACTGTAGCATGATGTTTGTGTGGCCCCTGCAGGTACAGCTAGGGGAAACACTGTAGCGTGATGTTTGTGTGTGGCCCCTGCAGGTACAGCTAGGGGAAACACTGTAGCATGATGTTTGTGTGTGGCCCCTGCAAGTACAGCTAGGGGAAACACTGTAGCGTGATGTTTGTGTGTGGCCCCTGCAGGTACAGCTAGGGGAAACACTGTAGCGTGATGTTTGTGTGTGGCCCCTGCAGGTGCAGAAGAAGAACTACCGTGAGGAGAAGAAGAGAGCCACCAAGGAGCTCCTCAGCACCATCACAGACCCCTCTGTTATTGTCATGGCTGACTGGCTCAAGGTTCGACTTGCCCTGCTTCTTGTTTCTGGACTGTACACAACATTTCTGGACTGTACATTACTTGAATATTACTGTACATGCAACAAACTGTAAAGCCATAACAATCTGCTACAATGTATTGAAGTTTCTCCAGAATTTTCAAAAGTGAAATAGATATTTGAACATAGTTTATTAGACATGATGATATTTTATGTCTGAGTGTGTGTGTTTGGCCACGTGTCTGCACCTCAGATCCGGGGTACTCTGAAGAGCTGGACCAAGCTGTGGTGTGTGCTGAAGCCGGGGGTTCTTCTCATCTACAAGACCCATAAGAACGGCCAGTGGGTGGGCACGGTGCTGCTCAACGCCTGCGAGCTCATCGAGAGACCCTCAAAGAAGGACGGCTTCTGTTTCAAACTCTTCCACCCGCTGGAGCAGTCCATCTGGGCGGTCAAGGTAATAATAATAATAGTACATTTATTTTCTATCCAGCTTTTCGTTAGAACAGCGTCTCAAAGTCCCTTTAAAAGCAACAACAACTAATTGAAGGTGATCTGTTGGGCGATGGCTTCCACAACTTCAGATAATAATGATGACAAGATGGAGAGCGATAGAGTTTCTACTCAGACCTGCACAATGGGAGACATCATTTCATTTAATGGAGTGGTATGTGCACATCCATAAAAGCCCCTTGTCCCAAATGCTGGATCAGACAGGATAATGTAGAGCAAAAACATAAATCTGTCTGCACACTGGTATAATACTCTGGTATAATACTGCCTAAGTACATTTTTGTTCAGACATCATTAAATGACTAACCTGAGTACCAGTCTCTTTAGCTAATCTACTCCATGGCCTTTCTGCCATCTTCAAATGTGAACGTTCAATCATTAATGAGCTCTTGATCCTGATTCCATCCCTTTTACAGCTATCCGAGTTTGTATCCTGTTGCTAAGCAACCGTGTTTTGTTTGTCCAAACAAAACCAGCCTTTCAAAAGTTGCTAGCTCTCATCTAAATTCTCCAACTAAATATATACTGCAATTCCAACCACACAACTTCTTAGTACAACAACTTGTCTAGCTCACATCTAAATTCTCCAACTAAATACATATACTGCAATTCCAACCACACAACTTCTTACTACAACAACTTGTCTAGCTCACATCTAAATTCTCCAACTAAATACATACTGCAATTCCAACCACACAACTTCTTACTACAACAACTTGTCTAGCTCACATCTAAATTCTCCAACTAAATACATACTGCAATTCCAACCACACAACTTCTTAGTACAACAAGTTGTCTAGCTCACATCTAAATTCTCCAACTAAATACATACTGCAATTCCAACCACACAACTTCTTACTACAACAACTTGTCTAGCTCACATCTAAATTCTCCAACTAAATACATACTGCAATTCCAACCACACAACTTCTTACTACAACAACTTGTCTAGCTCACATCTAAATTCTCCAACTAAATACATACTGCAATTCCAACCACACAACTTCTTAGTACAACAACTTGTCTAGCTCACATCTAAATTCTCCAACTAAATACATACTGCAATTCCAACCACACAACTTCTTACTACAACAAGTTGTCTAGCTCACATCTAAATTCTCCAACTAAATACATACTGCAATTCCAACCACACAACTTCTTACTACAACAACTTGTCTAGCTCACATCTAAATTCTCCAACTAAATACATACTGCAATTCCAACCACACAACTTCTTACTACAACAACTTGTCTAGCTCACATCTAAATTCTCCAACTAAATACATACTGCAATTCCAACCACACAACTTCTTACTACAACAAGTTGTCTAGCTCACATCTAAATTCTCCAACTAAATACATACTGCAATTCCAACCACACAACTTCTTACTACAACAACTTGTCTAGCTCACATCTAAATTCTCCAACTAAATACATACTGCAATTCCAACCACACAACTTCTTACTACAACAACTTGTCTAGCTAACAGCTAAATGTTTGTTTTTGACTTTGTTATCAATTCTAATTCTATTTTCGAGGCTCCACATGTTTTCATGGAAAATATCTATGTCATTTCCAACAACCAATAGACCATAATTACTAACATTTAGTAGACTGCAAATTGACCGCAAGAAGCTCAAACAGATATAATATTTAACTAAAACATAATCATTTCAAACCTTGCTTACATTTGCCAACGATCACGTCTCTATAATATGCGCGGGGATACTTGAGAACAGATTTCCAAAATAAAAATCAATTGGAGCTGATTTCCAGTATTTTATGTCCAACAATAAAGAATATCTATATATTTTTTTATTCAAAAAACTTTGGCCCAGAAAACTTGGGGGGCCAAATAAAGCCACCCGCTGGCCCCAGTTGGGGAACCCTGCCCTAAACCTTTTCTCTTTAGTAGGCACGACATGTCACACCCTTACCACTCTAAAATGGACTATGGGTTTTTCCCAAATGGCATCAATGGGCCCTAGTCAAAAGTAATGCACTTAAAGGGAATATCAAATCAAATTTTATTTGTCACATGCGCCAAATACAACAGGTGTAGACCTTAAGGTGAAATGCTCACTTACAGAATATTTACATAATAAGAACCAGAGTATGGTGCCATTAGGATGCATACACGCCATATGAATGACCCTCCAACCAATCAATAAAGGGATTGTTAAACAAAGCACCCTCCCTATTGGACGGCCAAACTGGACCTCAGTGTCATCAGGAACTTGCCAACAGGACCCATTCTTTCACCCTTGGGGAATGTGATGAGTCATGTTCAACTGGACACACACACACCCCCGCACCCACGCACGCACACACCCAAGCACACACACACACACACACACCTTCCCATGGGCTTTGGCTTGGTGATAACTGTCAGTGCCATAGTGGTTGTATAATGTTCCAGAGTGGATGTTTACCAAACCCTCTCTCTCTCTCCCCCCCCTCCTCTCTCTCTCTCTCTCTCTCCCCCCTCCTCCTCTCCTCTCCCCCCCTCCCCTCCTCCTCTCTCTCCCCCCCCCCCCCCCCCCGTGTGTCAGGGTCCTAAAGGAGAGGCGGTGGGTTCCATCACACAGCCATTACCCGGCAGCCACCTCATCTTCCGCGCCACCTCTGAGTCAGACGGTAAGAGACAGGACGCTGATGTGTTTTCAGATTTGTTCAATATAGTTTTTTCCCACCAACTTGTGTTTATATGATTGAATGCTTTAGTGTCTGCAATCTGTGCTGTGTCTGTTAGTGTGGGCTTGTTTGTGTGTGCATGGAAGTGTTTCCTGTTCTTCCATGTGGGTGTGGTTATCTGTACATGTGTAGGACTCTAGTGTAGCCTGTCAACTCCCCTGTCTCCTCTCCACCAGGCCGCTGTTGGATGGATGCTCTGGAGCTGGCTCTGAAGTGCTCCGGCCTCCTGAAGCGGACTATGATCCGCGAGGGCAAGGAGGAGCTGGCCAGCACGGCCGGGGAGAGCTCCCAAATTAACTTCTACAGCCTGCTGCGAGCCCACAACATGCAGGGTTTCCAGTGAGTCGGCCCAGCCTACAGTACGGTCTCTCTGCTCTAGCCCAGTCTACAGTACGGTCTCTCTGCTCTAGCCCAGCCTACAGTACGGTCTCTCTGCTCTAGCCCAGCCTACAGTACGGTCTCTCTGCTCTAGCCCAGCCTACAGTACGGTCTCTCTGCTCTAGCCCAGCCTACAGTACGGTCTCTCTGCTCTAGCCCAGCCTACAGTACGGTCTCTCTGCTCTAGCCCAGCCTACAGTACGGTCTCTCTGCTCTAGCCCAGCCTACAGTACAGTCTCTCTGCTCTAGCCCAGCCTACAGTACGGTCTCTCTGCTCTAGCCCAGTCTACAGTATGGTCTCTCTGCTCTAGCCCAGCCTACAGTACGGTCTCTCTGCTCTAGCCCAGCCTACAGTACGGTCTCTCTGCTCTAGCCCAGCCTACAGTACGGTCTCTCTGCTCTAGCCCAGCCACGGCTCTACAACTCTATTCTGACAACCCTAGTCAAACTGTCCTCCTCAGCAGGGTTCAACTATGTTGGATGTGTAACCAGGCCAGCACGGTACAGCTCGGTTCAGCTCAGTAGTGTGAAAAGTCCTCTGGAGAGCTACTGGATGTGCAAGCTCTGGTTCCAGCCTCTGCAGCAACACCCATGACTCCGTTCACACTGATGAACATGATTAGTTGTAGATTTTCATGTGGAGCTGTTACAAGCCTGGCCCGAGCCCATCTCTCTGTATCTCCAAGTGGAGCAGCAAATCTTTATTCTTCCCTCGTCTGCAGTCTGTTTGAGCTCTTTTGGTCTATTTCCATGTGCTTTGTGAGGTTCCATTTCCCCTGAGACGACTGGTTGTCTGACTGGTTGTATCTGTTATCTGTGAATGCATCGGAGTTGATTGTAGTTTGTAAAGATTGCATGTGTTCTCCTTTTCCAGAGGAGAGCACTGTCTTCTTGAGGCTTTGAACTTTCAAAGGATCTGTGTTGTACTGGGGGATTTGGCTACTGTGGAGAATTTCTGTACTTTTGTCAACTCTGCAGGGATTGCTCAAAAAGACTTATGCAGTAAGGCATGAGGAGCTCTGTATTAATGCACTGTGCTATTGGTAGTGGTAATAGCAAGTTATCTTTTCGTGTTTTGTTCATTAGTCCACTGTTAGTACAATGCCAATTTGTTTTGCATGTCAGCAGCAGTCAAGTTTTCTAGATGCACTTCACTTTCAGTGCAGAGCTAAAACTGTGGTGATTGTGTTTTGCAAAAAAAGGGTTTAGTGTGAACTCTCCTTTGAATCCATCCTCCTTGTTATTCCTGCAAGGTTCAACGACAGTGACCAGTTCAAGGACCCTGACCTGTACTCAGACAAGTCGGACCGGGAGGGGGAGCAGGACCACGAGGAGTCAGACGTGGAGGGTCTGGGGAAGAGCGAGGAGAGTGACAGTGACACGTCAGAACGCCAGGATGACTCCTACATTGACCTTGACCCCAACGAGGCCCTGCCGGAGACTCCGTACCTGGAGCAGTCCCACGAGGAGCTGGGAGAGGTGAGGAATGATGATGAGCGTAGTCAGTACCGCTGGCTCTTATTGGTCAGGGGGACTGAGCGTACTCTGTATAAATGCATCTGATTGGACAAGCGATGTGAGAATTTTCCACCAAGGAAAGTTCGACTCAGTAACATTGAAGAGAATCAGCTTGATTTGTTATTTTTTAAGATTCAAGGCCTCAGAGAATATACTTAAGAGAAAAACAAGTGGCATTTCTTTGAATACAGTGGGAACACTTGATAAACCTTGGTTTAAAATGAGAAAGAGTTAGATGATACTGGGAACTGAATGAATTTAACCCGACCCATCTGAATCAGAGAGGTGCGGGGGGGCTGCCTTAATCGACATCATCGGCGCCCGGGGAGTAGTTGTTAAGGGTTAACTGCCTTGCTCAAGGGCAGAACGGCAGATATTTCCACCTTGCCAGCTCGAGAATTCGAACCAGAGACCTTTCAGTTACTGGCCCAACAGTCTTAACCGCTATGCTAGCTGCCGCCACACTGGTTGAAAGAGAAGTGAAAGGCGCAGAGTCGAGGCGTCCATCAAGAGTGGTGTGTGTGGGCAGCAGTCATCAGAGTGAAGCCTCAGACAGCCCCTAAATCAACCTGTCTGTGATCTCTCTCTAACCCTCTATCTCTGTCTTATGTCCCATTGTCTAACGTATTTTAGTCTGACACGTTGGAACCTAAATAGACCAGTAATCAGGACGTCCATCTCTTCTGCCACAGTTCCCCTGCAGTATGTAGAATGTTATACATGACCGTACTCCATTAGGATTAGACTTGTCAACAAGTCTTTAGAGGTTTGATGGAGCTTCGGAAATGATTTGTTCATGATTATGAAATCTTCAGCACTATTAATATAGCCTTAGCCAAGTGCCACAGGCAGGGCATGAAGAAATGATATTTGAAAGTGTTTGCGTGTGTATACCTGCCTGCGTGAAATCCCTCCCAGCTGTTCTGTGCTGAATTAGAATTGTCATTTTCGATAGCTCGAATTAAACAGCCAGCAGATGCTAAAATGGGAAGACCAGAGATGTGAATAATGAACTGATTGATAACTGAGGAAGTTTTCCAGACTGGAGAGATGTTCATACTGAATAATATCACGGAGCAACTCCATAATGTGCTTGTTTCATATAGGTATATACTCCAACCCTATGTGAATACTGTGACCTTACATAGCCCATCACCTAGCAACCTAATCAACAGGTTTGGATCTCTTGGCGCAACAGCTACGTTGTTGACTTTACAGTTGCTGAAGCGGCTTCAAGACCCGGTCGGGACTAACCCCAGAATTCATTCAATATGAAAGTGTGTGTGGTGTGTACAGTGAATCACCAAACCTTTACATGTGTGTGTCCCAGGCTGGTGAGGCGTCCCAGACAGAGACGGTGTCGGAGGAGAATAAGTCTCTGATCTGGACGCTGCTGAAGCAGGTCAGGCCTGGGATGGACCTGTCTAAAGTGGTCCTGCCCACCTTCATCCTGGAGCCACGCTCCTTCCTGGACAAGCTGTCCGACTACTACTACCATGCTGACTTCCTCTCTGAGTAAGTACTGCTACCATGCTGACTTCCTCTCTGAGTCAGTACTACTACCATGCTGACTTCCTCTCTGAGTAAGTACTACCACCATGCTGACTTCCTCTCTGAGTCAGTACTACTACCATGCTGACTTCCTCTCTGAGTCAGTACTACTACCATGCTGACTTCCTCTCTGAGTCAGTACTACTACCATGCTGACTTCCTCTCTGAGTCAGTACTACTACCATGCTGACTTCCTCTCTGAGTAAGTACTACCACCATGCTGACTTCCTCTCTGAGTCAGTACTACTACCATGCTGACTTCCTCTCTGAGTCAGTACTACTACCATGCTGACTTCCTCTCTGAGTCAGTACTACTACCATGCTGACTTCCTCTCTGAGTCAGTACTACTACCATGCTGAGTCAGTACTACTACCATGCTGACTTCCTCTCTGAGTCAGTACTACTACCATGCTGACTTCCTCTCTGAGTCAGTACTACTACCATGCTGACTTCCTCTCTGAGTCAGTACTACTACCATGCCGACTTCCTCTCTGAGTCAGTACTACTACCATGCCGACTTCCTCTCTGAGTCAGTACTACTACCATGCTGACTTCCTCTCTGAGTCAGTACTACTACCATGCTGACTTCCTCTCTGAGTCAGTACTACTACCATGCTGACTTCCTCTCTGAGTCAGTACTACTACCATGCTGACTTCCTCGCTGAGTCAGTACTACTACCATGCTGACTTCCTTTCTGAGTCAGTACTACTACCATGCTGACTTCCTCTCTGAGTCAGTACTACTACCATGCTGACTTCCTCTGAGTCAGTACTACTACCATGCCGACTTCCTCTCTGAGTCAGTACTACTACCATGCTGACTTCCTCTCTGAGTCAGTACTACTACCATGCTGACTTCCTCTGAGTCAGTACTACTACCATGCTGACTTCCTCTGTGAGTCAGTACTACTACCATGCTGACTTCCTCTGAGTCAGTACTGCTACCATGCTGACTTCCTCTCTGAGTCAGTACCGCTACCATGCTAACTTCCTCGCTGAGTCAGTACCGCTACCATGCTGACTTTCTCTCTGAGTCACTACTACTACCATGCTGACTTCCTCTCTGAGTCAGTACTACTACCATGCTGACTTCCTCTCTGAGTCAGTACTACTACCATGCTGACTTCCTCTGTGAGTCAGTACTACTACCATGCTGACTTCCTCTGTGAGTCAGTACTACTACCATGCTGACTTCCTCTCTGAGTCAGTACTACTACCATGCTGACTTCCTCGCTGAGTCAGTACTACTACCATGCTGACTTCCTCTCTGAGTCAGTACTACTACCATGCTGACTTCCTCTCTGAGTCAGTACTACTACCATGCTGACTTCCTCTCTGAGTCAGTACTACTACCATGCTGACTTCCTCTCTGAGTCAGTACTACTACCATGCTGAGTTTCTCTCTGAGTCAGTACTACTACCATGCTGACTTCCTCTCTGAGTCAGTACTACTACCATGCTGACTTCCTCTCTGAGTCAGTACTACTACCATGCTGAGTCAGTACTACTACCATGCCGACTTCCTCTCTGAGTCAGTACTACTACCATGCCGACTTCCTCTCTGAGTCAGTACTACTACCATGCTGACTTCCTCTCTGAGTAAGTACTGCTACCATGCTGACTTCCTCTCTGAGTCAGTACTACTACCATGCTGACTTCCTCTCTGAGTCAGTACTACTACCATGCTGACTTCCTCTCTGAGTCAGTACTACTACCATGCTGAGTTTCTCTCTGAGTCAGTACTACTACCATGCTGACTTCCTCTCTGAGTCAGTACTACTACCATGCTGACTTCCTCTCTGAGTCAGTACTACTACCATGCTGAGTCAGTACTACTACCATGCCGACTTCCTCTCTGAGTCAGTACTACTACCATGCCGACTTCCTCTCTGAGTCAGTACTACTACCATGCTGACTTCCTCTCTGAGTAAGTACTGCTACCATGCTGACTTCCTCTCTGAGTCAGTACTACTACCATGCTGACTTCCTCTCTGAGTCAGTACTACTACCATGCTGACTTTCTCTCTGAGTCAGTACTACTACCATGCTGACTTCCTCTCTGAGTCAGTACTGCTACCATGCTGACTTCCTCGCTGAGTCAGTACTACTACCATGCTGACTTCCTCTCTGAGTCAGTACTACTACCATGCCGACTTCCTCTCTGAGTCAGTACTACTACCATGCTGACTTCCTCGCTGAGTCAGTACCACTACCATGCTGACTTCCTCTCTGAGTCAGTACTACTACCATGCTGACTTCCTCTCTGAGTCAGTACTACTACCATGCTGACTTTCTCTCTGAGTCAGTACTACTACCATGCTGACTTTCTCTCTGAGTCAGTACTACTACCATGCTGACTTCCTCTCTGAGTCAGTACTGCTACCATGCTGACTTCCTCGCTGAGTCAGTACTACTACCATGCTGACTTCCTCTCTGAGTCAGTACTACTACCATGCTGACTTCCTCTCTGAGTCAGTACTACTACCATGCTGACTTCCTCTCTGAGTCAGTACTACTACCATGCTGACTTCCTTTCTGAGTCAGTACTACGGTTGTAATGATGTCGTTTTAACTAGTATTGCCTGCTGGGACAGTACTACCAAGCTGACCAATCAAAGGTCTTATATAGTAGGACATTACTACCAAGCTGACCAATCAAAGGTCTTATGTAGTAGGACAGTACTACCAAGCTGACCAATCAAAGGTATTACCGTAATTTCCGGACTATTAAGCGCACCTGAATATAAGCCGCACCCACTGAATTTTTTAAAAAGTATTATTTTGAATATAAATAAGCCGTACATGTCTATAAGCCGCAGGTGCCTACCGGTACATTGAAACAAATTAACTTTACACAGGCTTTAATGAAACACGGCTTGTAACAAAAATAAATAGGCTTTAACGAAGCACGGCTTGTAACAAAAATAAATAGGCTTTAACGAAACACGGTGTCGTGTCTTTGGCGTACCATTAAACTGAAGACATGTTTATCAATTAACTCCCTGTAATTATTATCACGCGATCAAACTGATTCATCGTTTAATTGTAATTTAACGAAATACGGCTTGTAACAAAAAATAAAAAATTAGCAGTAAACAGTAGCCTACCAAGAAAGTCATTGGTCACCATCTTCCTTCTCCTGTGCACTGAAACCATCTCCTTCGGTGTCGGAGTTGAATAGCCTCAGAATTGCTTCATCCGATATTGGATCATTTTCATTGTCGCTCTCGTCACTTTCATCCGGAGGCAAATCCCCCGCTGAGCCCTCTTCAACACGCAGCAGTCCAGCCTTTCGAAACCCGTTGATGATAGTGGATTTTTTGACAATGCTCCACGCTGTCAGGACCCACAAATTTGAAAACGGGAAAAATCCATATATTAGCCGCGTCATTATTTAAGCCGCGAAGTTCAAAGCATGGGAAAAAAGTTGCGGCTTATAGTCCGGAATTTACGGTATGTAGTAGGACAGTACTTCCAAGCTGACCAATCAAAGGTCTTATATAGTAGGACAGTACAGTCAGACCTGCCAAAGATACAGACAAATATTCAAAGATGTGGCTTTAACTTAATTTAGGTCCTCATTGCGATTTGATGTTGATCATTTCCAGGGCAGCTGTGGAGGAGAATGCCTACAACAGGATGAAGAAAGTAGTAAAGTGGTATATCTCTGGATTCTACAAAAAGCCACAGGTGATTAGAACATTCACTTAAAAGCATTGTTTCAGCAGGGTCATGTTCATTAGGAAAACAGTGGAAAACATTTTTCAAAAAAGAAAAGTGTTTCTTACTGGATAGGACCTGGTAGTCCCTCAATTTCAGTCCATTTCTTCTGTTAGGTGCCTAATGAACACGACTCTGTTGTGGATGTGACAAGATGTCCCTCGGTATCTCTACCATTCAGCGGACGTATCTAAAGCTCAGTTTTTCCTCCTTCTGAAAACCAGGGACTGAAGAAGCCATATAACCCCATCATCGGTGAGACCTACCGCTGCATGTGGCTCCATAGCAAGACCAACAGCAAGACCTTCTACATTTCTGAACAGGTGACAGAGCCAGGAGGGGAGACTGCTCCCTAATATGTGATTGTCTGGTTGGGTTTTTTAATCTGACATTTGAGCAATTGATTCACCTTGTTGTTATTGTGTAAATTATGGATGTGTGGGGGAGTGGATGGGTGGAACGATGGATGGGTTGGTGGATGGATAGATGGATAGATGGATTTACGGGTTGGTGGACGGATGGATGGATTTACGGGTTGGTGGACGGATCGACGGATGGATGGATGGATGGATGGATGGATGGATGGATGGATGGATGGATGGATGGATGGATGGATGGATTGACGGGCTGGTGGATGGATAGATGGATGGACGGGTTGGTGGATGGATAGATGGATTGACGGGTTGGTGGATGGATAGATGGATGGACGGGTTGGTGGATGGATGGACGGGTTGAGGGATGGATAGATGGATGGACGGGTTGGTGGATGGATGGATGGATGGATGGACGGGTTGGTGGATGGATAGATGGATGGACGTGTTGGGGGTGGATAGATGGATGGACGGGTTGGTGGATAGATGATGGATCGACGGATGGGTGGTTGAATCGACGGGTTGGTGGATGGATCGACGGGTTGGTGGATGGATCGACGGGTTGGTGGATGGATGGATGGATGGATGGATGGATGGGTTGGTGGATGGATGGATGGATGGATGGACGGGTTGGTGGATGGATGGATGGGTTGGTGGATGGATGGATGGATGGACGGGTTGGTGGATGGATGGGTTGGTGGATGGACAGGTTGGTGGATGGATGGATGGACGGGTTGGTGGATGGATGGATGGGCTGGTGGATGGATGGATGGACGGGTTGGTGGATGGATGGGTTGGTGGATGGACAGGTTGATGGATGGATGGATGGATGGATGGATGGATGGATGGATGGATGGATGGATGGATGGATGGATGGATGGACCGGTTGGTGGATGGATTGACAGATGGACGGATGGATGGATGGATGGACAGGTTGGTGGATGGATGGACGGACCGGTTGGTGGATGGATTGACAGGTTGATGGATGGGTTGGTGGATGGATGGACAGGTTGGTGGATGGATGAAAGAAGGATTGTGATAGGTTTTCAGAAGGTCTAGAATCTACAACATGACATCTTCTGGTAGAGTGGCTATGATCAGGGCTAGCTTCCAGTACCTGTCTTCCTGACCTTTGACCAATCACCTTCAATCCCTGTCAGGTGTCCCATCATCCTCCAGTGTCGGCGTTCTACGTCAGTAACAGGAAGGACGGCTTCTGTCTCAGCGGAAGCATCCTGGCCAAGTCCAAGTTCTACGGTACAACACACACTCATGTGCACACATATCTACATGCGCACACACACACACACACACACACACACACACACACACACACACACACACACCACACACACACACACACACACACACACACACACACCACCCCTACCAAACAGCAAATGCGTATAGATAGATACGTCGGGCTGTCTCATTATCAGTGGGAAGAGAACATTTGGTAACACATTTCTGCTGTAAAAAAATATATATATATATATAATTTTAAAGGCGCACCCAACAAATGTTTTATCTGTGTTAACACCCTTTCCTTGGTGTTGTCATGACGATGTGTCTTCTTTGCAGGAAACTCCCTGTCGGCCATATTGGACGGAGAGGCTCGGCTCACCTTTCTCAACAGAGGAGAAGACTACGTCATGAACATGCCCTACGCCCACTGCAAAGGTCTGAGCTCTTTTACTGACTGGAGTCTTACTGTGAAAGCAACACACATTACATTAAGGTCTGACCTCTTTTACTGACTGGAGTCTTACTGTGAAAGCAACACACATTACATTAATACCCATATAATTATATATGCCTCTGTAGGGTACCATCTCTACTGTAGTGTATACTAACTATCCCCCCTCTGTAGGGTACCATCTCTACTGTAGTGTATACTAACTATCCTCCCCCTCTCAGGCATCCTGTATGGCACCATGACTCTGGAGCTGGCTGGCCAGATCACCATTGCCTGTGAGAAGACAGGATACAGTGCCCAGCTCGAGTTCAAACTCAAGGTAGGAGGAAATAACGTGTTCTTTAGCTACAATCATTTAACTTTTAGTCTTTAATGAACAAAAGCTTCAAACTGCATTAGGCAGTTTTAGTGCTTGAAACTCTAATCAACTCTAGATGGTGGGGGGGGGGGGCAACTCTCATCTTGGAGAGCTACAGGACCCACCTGCAGGCTTTTTCTCCAGCCCCAATGGAGCACAACTGATTCTACTAATTAGCTGCTCAACAGGACCTTGATTAGCTGAATCAGGTGTTTTAAAGTGGGGTTGGAACAAAAGCCTGCATGCCCGGTACCTAGCCGAGAGGAGGGTTGCTTGACCCACCCCTGTGCTGCATCTTGAACTTCAAAACACCAATACCAATGTGATGAATACTCCTTTCTGGAACACTTTATTTTACAGCCTTCTACTTACCAGGTAATACTTAGATAGTACTTGTTGAAGTGGTAGCTACCTAGAGTAATAGTATAGTTAGATTAGTAGCTATGTACACAGTTGTTTCTTTTGAGATACAAGCATCAATATGTCCCATTTGGTACCAGGTAGTTACCAAGACTATGAGGTCATTACCAGAATTATCCTTTGGTGCCATGTAACATGGTTACTTGATGCCATGTAAATACCAGGTAAGAACCAGGTTAAACAGGGCTGTAACATAAAGCGTCACCCTCCCCCTCTCTTTTCAGCCGTTCTTGGGTAACAATGACAGTGTAAACCAGGTCTCTGGAAAGATCAAGCTGGGGAAGGAGGTGCTGGCTACGCTGGAGGGACACTGGGTAAGTTCATTATGTATCCAACAGAAGGAAAACTGACAAACAGTTTGGGACTGGAAATGCTTATTTTCGTTTTCCGTTGCAAACATTGGTGCCCTAATGAACACAACCCTACACTTCTCTTTAAAACCTCTTTGGGCTAGGTGGGGCGCTAGTGACCCACCTCAACAACATCCGGTGAAATTGCAGAGCGCGAAATTCAAAATACAAAAATCGTAATATTAAACATTCATGAAAATACAACTGTCTTACGTTGTTTAAAAGCTTAACTTCTTGTTAATCCAACCACTTTGTCAGATTTCAAAAAGGCTTTACGGCAAAAGCATACCATGCGATTATCTGAGGGCAGCGCCCCGCATACAAAAGCATTAAAAACATTTTCCAAACCAGCAGAGGCGTCACAAAAGTCAGAAATAGCGATAAAATAATTAACTTACCTTTGAAGATTTTCCTCTGTTTGCAATCCCAAGGGTCCCAGTTACACAACAAATGGTTGTTTTGTTCAATAAAGTCATTCTTTATATCCCAAAAAAGTATGTTTAGTTGGCGCGTTTGATTCAGTAATCCACCCGTTCCACTCGTTCAACATGCATACAAAGGAATCCCAAAAGTTACCAATAAACTTCATCCAAACAAGTCAAACAACGTTTCTAATCAATCCCCTAATATGTAAATAAACGATACAATTTAAGACGAAATGTAGTATGTTCAATTCCGGAGATAAATAACGAAGTGCGCGCCCTCATCCACACGCTCCACAATACTACAGTCGAAAATGAGAGCCACCTTGAAAAACTACAATTACTAACAAATTTTTCAAAAAACAAGCCTGAAACCCTTTATAAAGACTGTTGACATCTAGTGGAAGCCATAGGAACTGCAATCTGGGAGGAATTCCTTTGAATATCCCATAGACAAGCATTTGAATGGGTGGTGACCTCAAAAAAATTATAAATAAATAAATAAAATCCGGATGGATTCTCCTCGGGTTTTCGCTTGCCATATCAGTTCTGTTATAATCACAGACATTATTTTAACAGTTTTAGAAACTTCAGTGTTTTCTATCCAATGCTACCAATTATATACATTTCCTAGCTTCTGGGCCTGAGTAACAGGCAGTTTACTTTGGGCACGTCAGTCATCCGAACTTCGGAATACTGCCCCCTAGCCCACATGCATTGACATTTTTTTTTTTAAAGGTTTCGAAGTATGGAAAGTTGTTATTTTCCACCCCAAAGGTCAAACTGACTTTAATTATGTCAGGAGACCTGACCTTGATGAAGTTTTAATGGAGGCCACCGAACATGCACTTTCACCTACCTGCTTAATGATTCCAAACTGTATGTAGATTTAAGTCACCAATTAAATGTAAATTGGGTTGTTTTCTGCACCAAAGGCCAGAGACACTGTTGAATACGTGCTGAGACTGTTAGTTTGTCAGGGTGACAGGCTGCGTACACAGTATATCATCATCAATATCTGTTAGTTTGTCAGGGTGACAGGCTGCGTACAGAGTATATCATCATCATCATCAATATCTGTTAGTTAGTCATTGTGACAGGCTGCGTACACAGTATATCATCATCAATATCTGTTAGTTTGTCATGGTGACAGGCTGCGTACACAGTATATCATCATCAATATCTGTTAGTTTGTCATGGTGACAGGCTGCGTACACAGTATATCATCAATATCTGTTAGTTTGTCAGGGTGACAGGCTGCGTACACAGTATATCATCATCAATATCTGTTAGTTTGTCAGGGTGACAGGCTGCGTACACAGTATATCATCATCAATATCTGTTAGTTTGTCAGAGTGACAGGCTGCGTACACAGTATATCATCATCAATATCTGTTAGTTTGTCATGGTGACAGGCTGCGTACACAGTATATCATCATCATCATCATCAATATCTGTTAGTTTGTCATGGTGACAGGCTGCGTACACAGTATATCATCATCAATATCTGTTAGTTTGTCATGGTGACAGGCTGCGTACACAGTATATCATCATCATCAATATCTGTTAGTTTGTCATGGTGACAGGCTGCGTACACAGTATATCATCATCAATATCTGTTAGTTTGTCATGGTTACAGGCTGCATACACAGTATATCATCATCAATATCTGTTAGTTTGTCATGGTGACAGGCTGCGTACACAGTATATCATCATCAATATCTGTTAGTTTGTCAGGGTGACAGGCTGCGTACACAGTATATCATCATCATCATCAATATCTGTTAGTTTGTCAGGGTGACAGGCTGCGTACACAGTATATCATCATCATCATCAATATCTGTTAGTTTGTCAGGGTGACAGGTTGCGTACACAGTATATCATCATCATCTGTTAGTTTGTCATGGTGACAGGCTGCGTACACAGTATATCATCATCAATACCTGTTAGTTTGTCAGGGTGACAGGCTGCGTACACAGTATATCATAATCAATATCTGTTAGTTTGTCATAATGACAGGCTGCATACACAGTATATCATCATCATCATCAATATCTGTTAGTTTGTCAGGGTGACAGGCTGCGTACACAGTATATCATCAATATCTGTTAGTTTGTCATGGTGACAGGCTGCGTACACAGTATATCATCATCAATATCTGTTAGTTTGTCAGGGTGACAGGCTGCGTACACAGTATATCATCATCAATATCTGTTAGTTTGTCAGAGTGACAGGCTGCGTACACAGTATATCATCATCAATATCTGTTAGTTTGTCATGGTGACAGGCTGCGTACACAGTATGTCATCATCAATATCTGTTAGTTTGTCAGGGTGACAGGCTGCGTACACAGTATATCATCATCAATATCTGTTAGTTTGTCAGGGTGACAGGTTGCGTACACAGTATATCATCATCATCATCAATATCTGTTAGTTTGTCAGGGTGACAGGCTGCGTACACAGTATATCATCATCATCATCAATATCTGTTAGTTTGTCATGGTGACAGGCTGCGTACACAGTATATCATCATCAATATCTGTTAGTTTGTCAGGGTGACAGGTTGCGTACACAGTATATCATCATCATCATCAATATCTGTTAGTTTGTCAGGGTGACAGGCTGCGTACACAGTATATCATCATCATCAATATCTGTTAGTTTGTCATGGTGACAGGCTGTGTACACAGTATATCATCATCAATATCTGTTAGTTTGTCATGGTGACAGGATGTGTACACAGTATATCATCATCAATATCTGTTAGTTTGTCAGAGTGACAGGCTGTGTACACAGTATATCATCATCAATATCTGTTAGTTTGTCATGGTGACAGGCTGCGTACACAGTATATTATCATCAATATCTGTTAGTTTGTCATGGTGACAGGCTGCGTACACAGTATATCATCATCATCATCATCATCAATATCTGTTAGTTTGTCATGGTGACAGGCTGCGTACACAGTATATCATCAATATCTGTTCGTTTGTCAGGGTGACAGGCTGCGTACACAGTATATCATCATCAATATCTGTTAGTTTGTCATGGTGACAGGCTGCGTACACAGTATATCATCATCATCATCATCATCATCAATATCTCTTAGTTTGTCAGGGTGACAGGCTGCGTACACAGTATATTATCATCAATATCTGTTAGTTTATCATGGTGACAGGCTGCGTACACAGTATATCATCATCATCATCATCAATATCTGTTAGTTTGTCAGGGTGACAGGCTGCATACACAGTATATCATCATCAATATCTGTTAGTTTGTCAGAGTGACAGGCTGCGTACACAGTATATCATCATCAATATCTGTTAGTTTGTCATGGTGACAGGCTGCGTACACAGTATATCATCATCATCATCATCAATATCTGTTAGTTTGTCATGGTGACAGGCTGCGTACACAGTATATCATCATCATCAATATCTGTTAGTTTGTCATGGTGACAGGCTGCGTACACAGTATATCATCATCATCAATATCTGTTAGTTTGTCATGGTGACAGGCTGCGTACACAGTATATCATCATCAATATCTGTTAGTTTGTCATGGTGACAGGCTGCATACACAGTATATCATCAATATCTGTTAGTTTGTCAGGGTGACAGGCTGCGTACACAGTATATCATCATCAATATCTGTTAGTTTGTCATGGTGACAGGCTGCGTACACAGTATATCATCATCATCATCAATATCTGTTAGTTTGTCATGGTGACAGGCTGCGTACACAGTATATCATCATCAATATCTGTTAGTTTGTCATGGTGACAGGCTGCGTACACAGTATATCATCATCAATATCTGTTAGTTTGTCAGGGTGACAGGCTGCGTACACAGTATATCATCATCAATATCTGTTAGTTTGTCAGGGTGACAGGCTGCGTACACAGTATATCATCATCAATATCTGTTAGTTTGTCAGGGTGACAGGTTGCGTACACAGTATATCATCATCATCTGTTAGTTTGTCATGGTGACAGGCTGCGTACACAGTATATCATCATCAATACCTGTTAGTTTGTCAGGGTGACAGGCTGCGTACACAGTATATCATAATCAATATCTGTTAGTTTGTCATAATGACAGGCTGCATACACAGTATATCATCATCATCATCATCAATATCTGTTAGTTTGTCAGGGTGACAAGCTGCGTACACAGTATATCATCATCAATATCTTTTAGTTTGTCATGGTGACAGGCTGCGTACACAGTATATCATCATCAATATCTGTTAGTTTGTCAGGATGACAGGCTGCGTACACAGTATATCATCATCAATATCTGTTAGTTTGTCAGAGTGACAGGCTGCGTACACAGTATATCATCATCAATATCTGTTAGTTTGTCATGGTGACAGGCTGCGTACAGAGTATATCATCATCATTATCAATATCTGTTAGTTTGTCAGGGTGACAGGCTGCGTACACAGTATATCGTCATCATCATCAATATCTGTTAGTTTGTCATGGTGACAGGCTGCATACACAGTATATCATCATCAATATCTGTTAGTTTGTCATGGTGACAGGCTGCGTACACAGTATATCATCATCAATATCTGTTAGTTTGTCATGGTGACAGGCTGCGTACACAGTATATCATCAATATCTGTTAGTTTGTCAGGGTGACAGGCTGCGTACACAGTATATCATCATCAATATCTGTTAGTTTGTCAGGGTGACAGGCTGCGTACACAGTATATCATCATCAATATCTGTTAGTTTGTCAGAGTGACAGGCTGCGTACACAGTATATCATCATCAATATCTGTTAGTTTGTAATGGTGACAGGCTGCGTACACAGTATATCATCATCATCATCATCAATATCTGTTAGTTTGTCATGGTGACAGGCTGCGTACACAGTATATCATCATCAATATCTGTTAGTTTGTCATGGTGACAGGCTGCGTACACAGTATATCATCATCATCAATATCTGTTAGTTTGTCATGGTGACAGGCTGCGTACACAGTATATCATCATCAATATCTGTTAGTTTGTCATGGTTACAGGCTGCATACACAGTATATCATCATCAATATCTGTTAGTTTGTCATGGTGACAGGCTGCGTACACAGTATATCATCATCAATATCTGTTAGTTTGTCAGGGTGACAGGCTGCGTACACAGTATATCATCATCATCATCAATATCTGTTAGTTTGTCAGGGTGACAGGCTGCGTACACAGTATATCATCATCAATATCTGTTAGTTTGTCAGGGTGACAGGTTGCGTACACAGTATATCATCATCATCTGTTAGTTTGTCATGGTGACAGGCTGCGTACACAGTATATCATCATCAATACCTGTTAGTTTGTCAGGGTGACAGGCTGCGTACACAGTATATCATAATCAATATCTGTTAGTTTGTCATAATGGCAGGCTGCATACACAGTATATCATCATCATCATCAATATCTTTTAGTTTGTCATGGTGACAGGCTGCGTACACAGTATATCATCATCAATATCTGTTAGTTTGTCAGGATGACAGGCTGCGTACACAGTATATCATCATCAATATCTGTTAGTTTGTCAGAGTGACAGGCTGCGTACACAGTATATCATCATCAATATCTGTTAGTTTGTCATGGTGACAGGCTGCGTACAGAGTATATCATCATCATTATCAATATCTGTTAGTTTGTCAGGGTGACAGGCTGCGTACACAGTATATCGTCATCATCATCAATATCTGTTAGTCTGTCATGGTGACAGGCTGCATACACAGTATATCATCATCAATATCTGTTAGTTTGTCATGGTGACAGGCTGCGTACACAGTATATCATCATCAATATCTGTTAGTTTGTCAAGGTGACAGGCTGCGTACACAGTTTATCATCATCATCATCAATATCTGTTAGTTTGTCAGTGTGACAGGCTGCGTACACAGTATATCATCAATATCTGTTAGTTTGTCATGGTGACAGGCTGCGTACACAGTATATCATCATCAATATCTGTTAGTTTGTCATGGTGACAGGCTGCGTACACAGTATATCATCATCAATACCTGTTAGTTTGTCAGGGTGACAGGCTGCGTACACAGTATATCATAATCAATATCTGTTAGTTTGTCATAATGACAGGCTGCATACACAGTATATCATCATCAATATCTGTTAGTTTGTCAGGGTGACAGGCTGCGTACACAGTATATCATCAATATCTGTTAGTTTGTCATGGTGACAGGCTGCGTACACAGTATATCATCATCAATATCTGTTAGTTTGTCAGAGTGACAGGCTGCGTACACAGTATATCATCATCAATATCTGTTAGTTTGTCATGGTGACAGGCTGCGTACACAGTATGTCAACATCAATATCTGTTAGTTTGTCAGGGTGACAGGCTGCGTACACAGTATATCATCATCAATATCTGTTAGTTTGTCAGGGTGACAGGTTGCGTACACAGTATATCATCATCATCATCAATATCTGTTAGTTTGTCAGGGTGACAGGCTGCGTACACAGTATATCATCATCATCATCAATATCTGTTAGTTTGTCATGGTGACAGGCTGCGTACACAGTATATCATCATCAATATCTGTTAGTTTGTCAGGGTGACAGGTTGCGTACACAGTATATCATCATCATCATCAATATCTGTTAGTTTGTCAGGGTGACAGGCTGCGTACACAGTATATCATCATCATCAATATCTGTTAGTTTGTCATGGTGACAGGCTGTGTACACAGTATATCATCATCAATATCTGTTAGTTTGTCATGGTGACAGGATGTGTACACAGTATATCATCATCAATATCTGTTAGTTTGTCAGAGTGACAGGCTGTGTACACAGTATATCATCATCAATATCTGTTAGTTTGTCATGGTGACAGGCTGCGTACACAGTATATCATCATCAATATCTGTTAGTTTGTCATGGTGACAGGCTGCGTACACAGTATATTATCATCAATATCTGTTAGTTTGTCATGGTGACAGGCTGCGTACACAGTATATCATCATCATCATCATCATCAATATCTGTTAGTTTGTCATGGTGACAGGCTGCGTACACAGTATATCATCAATATCTGTTCGTTTGTCAGGGTGACAGGCTGCGTACACAGTATATCATCATCAATATCTGTTAGTTTGTCATGGTGACAGGCTGCGTACACAGTATATCATCATCATCATCATCATCATCAATATCTCTTAGTTTGTCAGGGTGACAGGCTGCGTACACAGTATATTATCATCAATATCTGTTAGTTTGTCATGGTGACAGGCTGCGTACACAGTATATCATCATCATCATCATCAATATCTGTTAGTTTGTCAGGGTGACAGGCTGCATACACAGTATATCATCATCAATATCTGTTAGTTTGTCATGGTGACAGGCTGCGTACACAGTATATCATCATCATCATCATCATCATCAATATCTCTTAGTTTGTCAGGGTGACAGGCTGCGTACACAGTATATCATCATCAATATCTGTTAGTTTGTCATGGTGACAGGCTGCGTACACAGTATATCATCATCATCATCATCAATATCTGTTAGTTTGTCATGGTGACAGGCTGCGTACACAGTACATCATCATCAATATCTGTTAGTTTGTCATGGTGACAGGCTGCGTACACAGTATATCATCATCAATATCTGTTAGTTTGTCATGGTGACAGGCTGCGTACACAGTATATCATCAATATCTGTTAGTTTGTCAGGGTGACAGGCTGCGTACACAGTATATCATCATCAATATCTGTTAGTTTGTCATGGTGACAGGCTGCGTACACAGTATATCATCATCATCATCAATATCTGTTAGTTTGTCATGGTGACAGGCTGCGTACACAGTATATCATCATCAATATCTGTTAGTTTGTCATGGTGACAGGCTGCGTACACAGTATATCATCATCAATATCTGTTAGTTTGTCAGGGTGACAGGCTGCGTACACAGTATATCATCATCAATATCTGTTAGTTTGTCAGGGTGACAGGCTGCGTACACAGTATATCATCATCAATATCTGTTAGTTTGTCAGGGTGACAGGTTGCGTACACAGTATATCATCATCATCTGTTAGTTTGTCATGGTGACAGGCTGCGTACACAGTATATCATCATCAATACCTGTTAGTTTGTCAGGGTGACAGGCTGCGTACACAGTATATCATAATCAATATCTGTTAGTTTGTCATAATGACAGGCTGCATACACAGTATATCATCATCATCATCATCAATATCTGTTAGTTTGTCAGGGTGACAAGCTGCGTACACAGTATATCATCATCAATATCTTTTAGTTTGTCATGGTGACAGGCTGCGTACACAGTATATCATCATCAATATCTGTTAGTTTGTCAGGATGACAGGCTGCGTACACAGTATATCATCATCAATATCTGTTAGTTTGTCAGAGTGACAGGCTGCGTACACAGTATATCATCATCAATATCTGTTAGTTTGTCATGGTGACAGGCTGCGTACAGAGTATATCATCATCATTATCAATATCTGTTAGTTTGTCAGGGTGACAGGCTGCGTACACAGTATATCGTCATCATCATCAATATCTGTTAGTTTGTCATGGTGACAGGCTGCATACACAGTATATCATCATCAATATCTGTTAGTTTGTCATGGTGACAGGCTGCGTACACAGTATATCATCATCAATATCTGTTAGTTTGTCAAGGTGACAGGCTGCGTACACAGTATATCATCATCATCATCAATATCTGTTAGTTTGTCAGGGTGACAGGCTGCGTACACAGTATATCATCAATATCTGTTAGTTTGTCATGGTGACAGGCTGCGTACACAGTATATCATCATCAATATCTGTTAGTTTGTCAGGGTGACAGGCTGCGTACACAGTATATCATCATCAATATCTGTTAGTTTGTCAGGGTGACAGGCTGCGTACACAGTATATCATCATCAATATCTGTTACTTTGTCATGGTGACAGGCTGCGTACACAGTATATCATCAATTTCTGTTAGTTTGTCAGGGTGACAGGCTGCGTACACAGTATATCATCATCATCATCAATATCTGTTAGTTTGTCAGGGTGACAGGTTGCGTACACAGTATATCATCATCATCTGTTAGTTTGTCATGGTGACAGGCTGCGTACACAGTAAATCATCATCAATACCTGTTAGTTTGTCAGGGTGACAGGCTGCGTACACAGTATATCATAATCAATATCTGTTAGTTTGTCATAATGACAGGCTGCATACACAGTATATCATCATCATCATCAATATCTGTTAGTTTGTCAGGGTGACAGGTTGCGTACACAGTATATCATCATCATCATCTGTTAGTTTTTCATGGTGACAGGCTGCGTACACAGTATATCATCATAATCAATATCTGTTAGTTTGTCATAATGACAGGCTGCGTACACAGTATATCATCATCAATACCTGTTAGTTTGTCAGGGTGACAGGCTGCGTACAGAGTATATCATCATCATCATCAATATCTGTTAGTTAGTCATTGTGACAGGCTGCGTACACAGTATATCATCATCAATATCTGTTAGTTTGTCATGGTGACAGGCTGCGTACACAGTATATCATCATCAATATCTGTTAGTTTGTCATGGTGACAGGCTGCGTACACAGTATATCATCAATATCTGTTAGTTTGTCAGGGTGACAGGCTGCGTACACAGTATATCATCATCAATATCTGTTAGTTTGTCAGGGTGACAGGCTGCGTACACAGTATATCATCATCAATATCTGTTAGTTTGTCAGAGTGACAGGCTGCGTACACAGTATATCATCATCAATATCTGTTAGTTTGTAATGGTGACAGGCTGCGTACACAGTATATCATCATCATCATCATCAATATCTGTTAGTTTGTCATGGTGACAGGCTGCGTACACAGTATATCAATATCTGTTAGTTTGTCATGGTGACAGGCTGCGTACACAGTATATCATCATCATCAATATCTGTTAGTTTGTCATGGTGACAGGCTGCGTACACAGTATATCATCATCAATATCTGTTAGTTTGTCATGGTGACAGGCTGCGTACACAGTATATCATCAATATCTGTTAGTTTGTCAGGGTGACAGGCTGCGTACACAGTATATCATCATCAATATCTGTTAGTTTGTCATGGTGACAGGCTGCGTACACAGTATATCATCATCATCATCATCATCAATATCTGTTAGTTTGTCATGGTGACAGGCTGCGTACACAGTATATCATCATCAATATCTGTTAGTTTGTCATGGTGACAGGCTGCGTACACAGTATATCATCATCAATATCTGTTAGTTTGTCAGGGTGACAGGCTGCGTACACAGTATATCATCATCAATATCTGTTAGTTTGTCAGGGTGACAGGCTGCGTACACAGTATATCATCATCAATATCTGTTAGTTTGTCAGGGTGACAGGTTGCGTACACAGTATATCATCATCATCTGTTAGTTTGTCATGGTGACAGGCTGCGTACACAGTATATCATCATCAATACCTGTTAGTTTGTCAGGGTGACAGGCTGCGTACACAGTATATCATAATCAATATCTGTTAGTTTGTCATAATGACAGGCTGCATACACAGTATATCATCATCATCATCATCAATATCTGTTAGTTTGTCAGGGTGACAAGCTGCGTACACAGTATATCATCATCAATATCTTTTAGTTTGTCATGGTGACAGGCTGCGTACACAGTATATCATCATCAATATCTGTTAGTTTGTCAGGATGACAGGCTGCGTACACAGTATATCATCATCAATATCTGTTAGTTTGTCAGAGTGACAGGCTGCGTACACAGTATATCATCATCAATATCTGTTAGTTTGTCATGGTGACAGGCTGCGTACAGAGTATATCATCATCATTATCAATATCTGTTAGTTTGTCAGGGTGACAGGCTGCGTACACAGTATATCGTCATCATCATCAATATCTGTTAGTTTGTCATGGTGACAGGCTGCATACACAGTATATCATCATCAATATCTGTTAGTTTGTCATGGTGACAGGCTGCGTACACAGTATATCATCATCAATATCTGTTAGTTTGTCAAGGTGACAGGCTGCGTACACAGTATATCATCATCATCATCAATATCTGTTAGTTTGTCAGGGTGACAGGCTGCGTACACAATATATCATCAATATCTGTTAGTTTGTCATGGTGACAGGCTGCGTACACAGTATATCATCATCAATATCTGTTAGTTTGTCAGGGTGACAGGCTGCGTACACAGTATATCATCATCAATATCTGTTAGTTTGTCAGGGTGACAGGCTGCGTACACAGTATATCATCATCAATATCTGTTAGTTTGTCATGGTGACAGGCTGCGTACACAGTATATCATCAATTTCTGTTAGTTTGTCAGGGTGACAGGCTGCGTACACAGTATATCATCATCATCATCAATATCTGTTAGTTTGTCAGGGTGACAGGCTGCGTACACAGTATATCATCATCAATATCTGTTAGTTTGTCAGGGTGACAGGTTGCGTACACAGTATATCATCATCATCTGTTAGTTTGTCATGGTGACAGGCTGCGTACACAGTAAATCATCATCAATACCTGTTAGTTTGTCAGGGTGACAGGCTGCGTACACAGTATATCATAATCAATATCTGTTAGTTTGTCATAATGACAGGCTGCATACACAGTATATCATCATCATCATCAATATCTGTTAGTTTGTCAGGGTGACAGGTTGCGTACACAGTATATCATCATCATCATCTGTTAGTTTTTCATGGTGACAGGCTGCGTACACAGTATATCATCATAATCAATATCTGTTAGTTTGTCATAATGACAGGCTGCGTACACAGTATATCATCATCAATACCTGTTAGTTTGTCAGGGTGACAGGCTGCGTACAGAGTATATCATCATCATCATCAATATCTGTTAGTTAGTCATTGTGACAGGCTGCGTACACAGTATATCATCATCAATATCTGTTAGTTTGTCATGGTGACAGGCTGCGTACACAGTATATCATCATCAATATCTGTTAGTTTGTCATGGTGACAGGCTGCGTACACAGTATATCATCAATATCTGTTAGTTTGTCAGGGTGACAGGCTGCGTACACAGTATATCATCATCAATATCTGTTAGTTTGTCAGGGTGACAGGCTGCGTACACAGTATATCATCATCAATATCTGTTAGTTTGTCAGAGTGACAGGCTGCGTACACAGTATATCATCATCAATATCTGTTAGTTTGTCATGGTGACAGGCTGCGTACACAGTATATCATCATCATCATCATCAATATCTGTTAGTTTGTCATGGTGACAGGCTGCGTACACAGTATATCAATATCTGTTAGTTTGTCATGGTGACAGGCTGCGTACACAGTATATCATCATCAATATCTGTTAGTTTGTCATGGTTACAGGCTGCATACACAGTATATCATCATCAATATCTGTTAGTTTGTCATGGTGACAGGCTGCGTACACAGTATATCATCATCAATATCTGTTAGTTTGTCAGGGTGACAGGCTGCGTACACAGTATATCATCATCATCATCAATATCTGTTAGTTTGTCAGGGTGACAGGCTGCGTACACAGTATATCATCATCATCTGTTAGTTTGTCATGGTGACAGGCTGCGTACACAGTATATCATCATCAATACCTGTTAGTTTGTCAGGGTGACAGGCTGCGTACACAGTATATCATAATCAATATCTGTTAGTTTGTCATAATGGCAGGCTGCATACACAGTATATCATCATCATCATCAATATCTTTTAGTTTGTCATGGTGACAGGCTGCGTACACAGTATATCATCATCAATATCTGTTAGTTTGTCAGGATGACAGGCTGCGTACACAGTATATCATCATCAATATCTGTTAGTTTGTCAGAGTGACAGGCTGCGTACACAGTATATCATCATCAATATCTGTTAGTTTGTCATGGTGACAGGCTGCGTACAGAGTATATCATCATCATTATCAATATCTGTTAGTTTGTCAGGGTGACAGGCTGCGTACAGAGTATATCATCATCATCATCAATATCTGTTAGTTAGTCATTGTGACAGGCTGCGTACACAGTATATCATCATCAATATCTGTTAGTTTGTCAGGGTGACAGGCAGCGTACACAGTATATCATCATCAATATCTGTTAGTTTGTCAAGGTGACAGGCTGCGTACACAGTATATCATCATCATCATCAATATCTGTTAGTTTGTCAGTGTGACAGGCTGCGTACACAGTATATCATCAATATCTGTTAGTTTGTCATGGTGACAGGCTGCGTACACAGTATATCATCATCAATATCTGTTAGTTTGTCAGGGTGACAGGCTGCGTACACAGTATATCATCATCAATACCTGTTAGTTTGTCAGGGTGACAGGCTGCGTACAGAGTATATCATCATCATCATCAATATCTGTTAGTTAGTCATTGTGACAGGCTGCGTACACAGTATATCATCATCAATATCTGTTAGTTTGTCAGGGTGACAGGCTGCGTACACAGTATATCATCATCATTATCTGTTAGTTTTTCATGGTGACATGCTGCGTACACAGTATATCATCATAATCAATATCTGTTAGTTTGTCATAATGACAGGCTGCGTACACAGTATATCATCATCAATACCTGTTAGTTTGTCAGGGTGACAGGCTGCGTACAGAGTATATCATCATCATCATCAATATCTGTTAGTTAGTCATTGTGACAGGCTGCGTACACAGTATATCATCATCAATATCTGTTAGTTTGTCATGGTGACAGGCTGCGTACACAGTATATCATCATCAATATCTGTTAGTTTGTCATGGTGACAGGCTGCGTACACAGTATATCATCAATATCTGTTAGTTTGTCAGGGTGACAGGCTGCGTACACAGTATATCATCATCAATATCTGTTAGTTTGTCAGGGTGACAGGCTGCGTACACAGTATATCATCATCAATATCTGTTAGTTTGTCAGAGTGACAGGCTGCGTACACAGTATATCATCATCAATATCTGTTAGTTTGTCATGGTGACAGGCTGCGTACACAGTATATCATCATCATCATCATCAATATCTGTTAGTTTGTCATGGTGACAGGCTGCGTACACAGTATATCATCATCAATATCTGTTAGTTTGTCATGGTGACAGGCTGCGTACACAGTATATCATCATCATCAATATCTGTTAGTTTGTCATGGTGACAGGCTGCGTACACAGTATATCATCATCAATATCTGTTAGTTTGTCATGGTTACAGGCTGCATACACAGTATATCATCATCAATATCTGTTAGTTTGTCATGGTGACAGGCTGCGTACACAGTATATCATCATCAATATCTGTTAGTTTGTCATGGTGACAGGCTGCGTACACAGTATATCATCATCAATATCTGTTAGTTTGTCATGGTGACAGGCTGCGTACACAGTATATCATCAATATCTGTTAGTTTGTCAGGGTGACAGGCTGCGTACACAGTATATCATCATCAATATCTGTTAGTTTGTCAGGGTGACAGGCTGCGTACACAGTATATCATCATCAATATCTGTTAGTTTGTCAGAGTGACAGGCTGCGTACACAGTATATCATCATCAATATCTGTTAGTTTGTCATGGTGACAGGCTGCGTACACAGTATATCATCATCATCATCATCAATATCTGTTAGTTTGTCATGGTGACAGGCTGCGTACACAGTATATCATCATCAATATCTGTTAGTTTGTCATGGTGACAGGCTGCGTACACAGTATATCATCATCATCAATATCTGTTAGTTTGTCATGGTGACAGGCTGCGTACACAGTATATCATCATCAATATCTGTTAGTTTGTCATGGTTACAGGCTGCATACACAGTATATCATCATCAATATCTGTTAGTTTGTCATGGTGACAGGCTGCGTACACAGTAAATCATCATCAATACCTGTTAGTTTGTCAGGGTGACAGGCTGCGTACACAGTATATCATAATCAATATCTGTTAGTTTGTCATAATGACAGGCTGCATACACAGTATATCATCATCATCATCAATATCTGTTAGTTTGTCAGGGTGACAGGTTGCGTACACAGTATATCATCATCATCATCTGTTCGTTTTTCATGGTGACAGGCTGCATACACAGTATATCATCATCAATATCTGTTAGTTTGTCATGGTGACAGGCTGCGTACACAGTAAATCATCATCAATACCTGTTAGTTTGTCAGGGTGACAGGCTGCGTACACAGTATATCATAATCAATATCTGTTAGTTTGTCATAATGACAGGCTGCATACACAGTATATCATCATCATCATCAATATCTGTTAGTTTGTCAGGGTGACAGGTTGCGTACACAGTATATCATCATCATCATCTGTTAGTTTTTCATGGTGACAGGCTGCGTACACAGTATATCATCATCAATATCTGTTAGTTTGTCATGGTGACATGCTGCGTACACAGTATATCATCATAATCAATATCTGTTAGTTTGTCATAATGACAGGCTGCGTACACAGTATATCATCATCAATACCTGTTAGTTTGTCAGGGTGACAGGCTGCGTACAGAGTATATCATCATCATCATCAATATCTGTTAGTTAGTCATTGTGACAGGCTGCGTACACAGTATATCATCATCAATATCTGTTAGTTTGTCATGGTGACAGGCTGCGTACACAGTATATCATCATCAATATCTGTTAGTTTGTCATGGTGACAGGCTGCGTACACAGTATATCATCAATATCTGTTAGTTTGTCAGGGTGACAGGCTGCGTACACAGTATATCATCATCAATATCTGTTAGTTTGTCAGGGTGACAGGCTGCGTACACAGTATATCATCATCAATATCTGTTAGTTTGTCAGAGTGACAGGCTGCGTACACAGTATATCATCATCAATATCTGTTAGTTTGTCATGGTGACAGGCTGCGTACACAGTATATCATCATCATCATCATCAATATCTGTTAGTTTGTCATGGTGACAGGCTGCGTACACAGTATATCATCATCAATATCTGTTAGTTTGTCATGGTGACAGGCTGCGTACACAGTATATCATCATCATCAATATCTGTTAGTTTGTCATGGTGACAGGCTGCGTACACAGTATATCATCATCAATATCTGTTAGTTTGTCATGGTTACAGGCTGCATACACAGTATATCATCATCAATATCTGTTAGTTTGTCATGGTGACAGGCTGCGTACACAGTATATCATCATCAATATCTGTTAGTTTGTCATGGTGACAGGCTGCGTACACAGTATATCATCATCAATATCTGTTAGTTTGTCATGGTGACAGGCTGCGTACACAGTATATCATCAATATCTGTTAGTTTGTCAGGGTGACAGGCTGCGTACACAGTATATCATCATCAATATCTGTTAGTTTGTCAGGGTGACAGGCTGCGTACACAGTATATCATCATCAATATCTGTTAGTTTGTCAGAGTGACAGGCTGCGTACACAGTATATCATCATCAATATCTGTTAGTTTGTCATGGTGACAGGCTGCGTACACAGTATATCATCATCATCATCATCAATATCTGTTAGTTTGTCATGGTGACAGGCTGCGTACACAGTATATCATCATCAATATCTGTTAGTTTGTCATGGTGACAGGCTGCGTACACAGTATATCATCATCATCAATATCTGTTAGTTTGTCATGGTGACAGGCTGCGTACACAGTATATCATCATCAATATCTGTTAGTTTGTCATGGTTACAGGCTGCATACACAGTATATCATCATCAATATCTGTTAGTTTGTCATGGTGACAGGCTGCGTACACAGTAAATCATCATCAATACCTGTTAGTTTGTCAGGGTGACAGGCTGCGTACACAGTATATCATAATCAATATCTGTTAGTTTGTCATAATGACAGGCTGCATACACAGTATATCATCATCATCATCAATATCTGTTAGTTTGTCAGGGTGACAGGTTGCGTACACAGTATATCATCATCATCATCTGTTAGTTTTTCATGGTGACAGGCTGCGTACACAGTATATCATCATAATCAATATCTGTTAGTTTGTCATAATGACAGGCTGCGTACACAGTATATCATCATCAATACCTGTTAGTTTGTCAGGGTGACAGGCTGCGTACAGAGTATATCATCATCATCATCAATATCTGTTAGTTAGTCATTGTGACAGGCTGCGTACACAGTATATCATCATCAATATCTGTTAGTTTGTCAGGGTGACAGGCTGCGTACACAGTATATCATCATCAATATCTGTTAGTTTGTCATGGTGACAGGCTGCGTACACAGTATATCATCATCAATATCTGTTAGTTTGTCAGAGTGACAGGCTGCGTACACAGTATATCATCATCAATATCTGTTAGTTTGTAATGGTGACAGGCTGCGTACACAGTATATCATCATCATCATCATCAATATCTGTTAGTTTGTCATGGTGACAGGCTGCGTACACAGTATATCAATATCTGTTAGTTTGTCATGGTGACAGGCTGCGTACACAGTATATCATCATCATCAATATCTGTTAGTTTGTCATGGTGACAGGCTGCGTACACAGTATATCATCATCAATATCTGTTAGTTTGTCATGGTGACAGGCTGCGTACACAGTATATCATCAATATCTGTTAGTTTGTCAGGGTGACAGGCTGCGTACACAGTATATCATCATCAATATCTGTTAGTTTGTCATGGTGACAGGCTGCGTACACAGTATATCATCATCATCATCATCATCAATATCTGTTAGTTTGTCATGGTGACAGGCTGCGTACACAGTATATCATCATCAATATCTGTTAGTTTGTCATGGTGACAGGCTGCGTACACAGTATATCATCATCAATATCTGTTAGTTTGTCAGGGTGACAGGCTGCGTACACAGTATATCATCATCAATATCTGTTAGTTTGTCAGGGTGACAGGCTGCGTACACAGTATATCATCATCAATATCTGTTAGTTTGTCAGGGTGACAGGTTGCGTACACAGTATATCATCATCATCTGTTAGTTTGTCATGGTGACAGGCTGCGTACACAGTATATCATAATCAATATCTGTTAGTTTGTCATAATGACAGGCTGCATACACAGTATATCATCATCATCATCAATATCTGTTAGTTTGTCAGGGTGACAGGTTGCGTACACAGTATATCATCATCATCATCTGTTAGTTTTTCATGGTGACAGGCTGCGTACACAGTATATCATCATCAATATCTGTTAGTTTGTCATGGTGACATGCTGCGTACACAGTATATCATCATAATCAATATCTGTTAGTTTGTCATAATGACAGGCTGCGTACACAGTATATCATCATCAATACCTGTTAGTTTGTCAGGGTGACAGGCTGCGTACAGAGTATATCATCATCATCATCAATATCTGTTAGTTAGTCATTGTGACAGGCTGCGTACACAGTATATCATCATCAATATCTGTTAGTTTGTCATGGTGACAGGCTGCGTACACAGTATATCATCATCAATATCTGTTAGTTTGTCATGGTGACAGGCTGCGTACACAGTATATCATCAATATCTGTTAGTTTGTCAGGGTGACAGGCTGCGTACACAGTATATCATCATCAATATCTGTTAGTTTGTCAGGGTGACAGGCTGCGTACACAGTATATCATCATCAATATCTGTTAGTTTGTCAGAGTGACAGGCTGCGTACACAGTATATCATCATCAATATCTGTTAGTTTGTCATGGTGACAGGCTGCGTACACAGTATATCATCATCATCATCATCAATATCTGTTAGTTTGTCATGGTGACAGGCTGCGTACACAGTATATCATCATCAATATCTGTTAGTTTGTCATGGTGACAGGCTGCGTACACAGTATATCATCATCATCAATATCTGTTAGTTTGTCATAATGACAGGCTGCGTACACAGTATATCATCATCAATACCTGTTAGTTTGTCAGGGTGACAGGCTGCGTACAGAGTATATCATCATCATCATCAATATCTGTTAGTTAGTCATTGTGACAGGCTGCGTACACAGTATATCATCATCAATATCTGTTAGTTTGTCATGGTGACAGGCTGCGTACACAGTATATCATCATCAATATCTGTTAGTTTGTCATGGTGACAGGCTGCGTACACAGTATATCATCAATATCTGTTAGTTTGTCAGGGTGACAGGCTGCGTACACAGTATATCATCATCAATATCTGTTAGTTTGTCAGGGTGACAGGCTGCGTACACAGTATATCATCATCAATATCTGTTAGTTTGTCAGAGTGACAGGCTGCGTACACAGTATATCATCATCAATATCTGTTAGTTTGTCATGGTGACAGGCTGCGTACACAGTATATCATCATCATCATCATCAATATCTGTTAGTTTGTCATGGTGACAGGCTGCGTACACAGTATATCATCATCAATATCTGTTAGTTTGTCATGGTGACAGGCTGCGTACACAGTATATCATCATCATCAATATCTGTTAGTTTGTCATGGTGACAGGCTGCGTACACAGTATATCATCATCAATATCTGTTAGTTTGTCATGGTTACAGGCTGCATACACAGTATATCATCATCAATATCTGTTAGTTTGTCATGGTGACAGGCTGCGTACACAGTATATCATCATCAATATCTGTTAGTTTGTCATGGTGACAGGCTGCGTACACAGTATATCATCATCAATATCTGTTAGTTTGTCATGGTGACAGGCTGCGTACACAGTATATCATCAATATCTGTTAGTTTGTCAGGGTGACAGGCTGCGTACACAGTATATCATCATCAATATCTGTTAGTTTGTCAGGGTGACAGGCTGCGTACACAGTATATCATCATCAATATCTGTTAGTTTGTCAGAGTGACAGGCTGCGTACACAGTATATCATCATCAATATCTGTTAGTTTGTCATGGTGACAGGCTGCGTACACAGTATATCATCATCATCATCATCAATATCTGTTAGTTTGTCATGGTGACAGGCTGCGTACACAGTATATCATCATCAATATCTGTTAGTTTGTCATGGTGACAGGCTGCGTACACAGTATATCATCATCATCAATATCTGTTAGTTTGTCATGGTGACAGGCTGCGTACACAGTATATCATCATCAATATCTGTTAGTTTGTCATGGTTACAGGCTGCATACACAGTATATCATCATCAATATCTGTTAGTTTGTCATGGTGACAGGCTGCGTACACAGTAAATCATCATCAATACCTGTTAGTTTGTCAGGGTGACAGGCTGCGTACACAGTATATCATAATCAATATCTGTTAGTTTGTCATAATGACAGGCTGCATACACAGTATATCATCATCATCATCAATATCTGTTAGTTTGTCAGGGTGACAGGTTGCGTACACAGTATATCATCATCATCATCTGTTAGTTTTTCATGGTGACAGGCTGCGTACACAGTATATCATCATAATCAATATCTGTTAGTTTGTCATAATGACAGGCTGCGTACACAGTATATCATCATCAATACCTGTTAGTTTGTCAGGGTGACAGGCTGCGTACAGAGTATATCATCATCATCATCAATATCTGTTAGTTAGTCATTGTGACAGGCTGCGTACACAGTATATCATCATCAATATCTGTTAGTTTGTCAGGGTGACAGGCTGCGTACACAGTATATCATCATCAATATCTGTTAGTTTGTCATGGTGACAGGCTGCGTACACAGTATATCATCATCAATATCTGTTAGTTTGTCAGAGTGACAGGCTGCGTACACAGTATATCATCATCAATATCTGTTAGTTTGTAATGGTGACAGGCTGCGTACACAGTATATCATCATCATCATCATCAATATCTGTTAGTTTGTCATGGTGACAGGCTGCGTACACAGTATATCAATATCTGTTAGTTTGTCATGGTGACAGGCTGCGTACACAGTATATCATCATCATCAATATCTGTTAGTTTGTCATGGTGACAGGCTGCGTACACAGTATATCATCATCAATATCTGTTAGTTTGTCATGGTGACAGGCTGCGTACACAGTATATCATCAATATCTGTTAGTTTGTCAGGGTGACAGGCTGCGTACACAGTATATCATCATCAATATCTGTTAGTTTGTCATGGTGACAGGCTGCGTACACAGTATATCATCATCATCATCATCATCAATATCTGTTAGTTTGTCATGGTGACAGGCTGCGTACACAGTATATCATCATCAATATCTGTTAGTTTGTCATGGTGACAGGCTGCGTACACAGTATATCATCATCAATATCTGTTAGTTTGTCAGGGTGACAGGCTGCGTACACAGTATATCATCATCAATATCTGTTAGTTTGTCAGGGTGACAGGCTGCGTACACAGTATATCATCATCAATATCTGTTAGTTTGTCAGGGTGACAGGTTGCGTACACAGTATATCATCATCATCTGTTAGTTTGTCATGGTGACAGGCTGCGTACACAGTATATCATAATCAATATCTGTTAGTTTGTCATAATGACAGGCTGCATACACAGTATATCATCATCATCATCAATATCTGTTAGTTTGTCAGGGTGACAGGTTGCGTACACAGTATATCATCATCATCATCTGTTAGTTTTTCATGGTGACAGGCTGCGTACACAGTATATCATCATCAATATCTGTTAGTTTGTCATGGTGACATGCTGCGTACACAGTATATCATCATAATCAATATCTGTTAGTTTGTCATAATGACAGGCTGCGTACACAGTATATCATCATCAATACCTGTTAGTTTGTCAGGGTGACAGGCTGCGTACAGAGTATATCATCATCATCATCAATATCTGTTAGTTAGTCATTGTGACAGGCTGCGTACACAGTATATCATCATCAATATCTGTTAGTTTGTCATGGTGACAGGCTGCGTACACAGTATATCATCATCAATATCTGTTAGTTTGTCATGGTGACAGGCTGCGTACACAGTATATCATCAATATCTGTTAGTTTGTCAGGGTGACAGGCTGCGTACACAGTATATCATCATCAATATCTGTTAGTTTGTCAGGGTGACAGGCTGCGTACACAGTATATCATCATCAATATCTGTTAGTTTGTCAGAGTGACAGGCTGCGTACACAGTATATCATCATCAATATCTGTTAGTTTGTCATGGTGACAGGCTGCGTACACAGTATATCATCATCATCATCATCAATATCTGTTAGTTTGTCATGGTGACAGGCTGCGTACACAGTATATCATCATCAATATCTGTTAGTTTGTCATGGTGACAGGCTGCGTACACAGTATATCATCATCATCAATATCTGTTAGTTTGTCATGGTGACAGGCTGCGTACACAGTATATCATCATCAATATCTGTTAGTTTGTCATGGTTACAGGCTGCATACACAGTATATCATCATCAATATCTGTTAGTTTGTCATGGTGACAGGCTGCGTACACAGTATATCATCATCAATATCTGTTAGTTTGTCATGGTGACAGGCTGCGTACACAGTATATCATCATCAATATCTGTTAGTTTGTCATGGTGACAGGCTGCGTACACAGTATATCATCAATATCTGTTAGTTTGTCAGGGTGACAGGCTGCGTACACAGTATATCATCATCAATATCTGTTAGTTTGTCAGGGTGACAGGCTGCGTACACAGTATATCATCATCAATATCTGTTAGTTTGTCAGAGTGACAGGCTGCGTACACAGTATATCATCATCAATATCTGTTAGTTTGTCATGGTGACAGGCTGCGTACACAGTATATCATCATCATCATCATCAATATCTGTTAGTTTGTCATGGTGACAGGCTGCGTACACAGTATATCATCATCAATATCTGTTAGTTTGTCATGGTGACAGGCTGCGTACACAGTATATCATCATCATCAATATCTGTTAGTTTGTCATGGTGACAGGCTGCGTACACAGTATATCATCATCAATATCTGTTAGTTTGTCATGGTTACAGGCTGCATACACAGTATATCATCATCAATATCTGTTAGTTTGTCATGGTGACAGGCTGCGTACACAGTAAATCATCATCAATACCTGTTAGTTTGTCAGGGTGACAGGCTGCGTACACAGTATATCATAATCAATATCTGTTAGTTTGTCATAATGACAGGCTGCATACACAGTATATCATCATCATCATCAATATCTGTTAGTTTGTCAGGGTGACAGGTTGCGTACACAGTATATCATCATCATCATCTGTTAGTTTTTCATGGTGACAGGCTGCGTACACAGTATATCATCATAATCAATATCTGTTAGTTTGTCATAATGACAGGCTGCGTACACAGTATATCATCATCAATACCTGTTAGTTTGTCAGGGTGACAGGCTGCGTACAGAGTATATCATCATCATCATCAATATCTGTTAGTTAGTCATTGTGACAGGCTGCGTACACAGTATATCATCATCAATATCTGTTAGTTTGTCAGGGTGACAGGCTGCGTACACAGTATATCATCATCAATATCTGTTAGTTTGTCATGGTGACAGGCTGCGTACACAGTATATCATCATCAATATCTGTTAGTTTGTCAGAGTGACAGGCTGCGTACACAGTATATCATCATCAATATCTGTTAGTTTGTAATGGTGACAGGCTGCGTACACAGTATATCATCATCATCATCATCAATATCTGTTAGTTTGTCATGGTGACAGGCTGCGTACACAGTATATCAATATCTGTTAGTTTGTCATGGTGACAGGCTGCGTACACAGTATATCATCATCATCAATATCTGTTAGTTTGTCATGGTGACAGGCTGCGTACACAGTATATCATCATCAATATCTGTTAGTTTGTCATGGTGACAGGCTGCGTACACAGTATATCATCAATATCTGTTAGTTTGTCAGGGTGACAGGCTGCGTACACAGTATATCATCATCAATATCTGTTAGTTTGTCATGGTGACAGGCTGCGTACACAGTATATCATCATCATCATCATCATCAATATCTGTTAGTTTGTCATGGTGACAGGCTGCGTACACAGTATATCATCATCAATATCTGTTAGTTTGTCATGGTGACAGGCTGCGTACACAGTATATCATCATCAATATCTGTTAGTTTGTCAGGGTGACAGGCTGCGTACACAGTATATCATCATCAATATCTGTTAGTTTGTCAGGGTGACAGGCTGCGTACACAGTATATCATCATCAATATCTGTTAGTTTGTCAGGGTGACAGGTTGCGTACACAGTATATCATCATCATCTGTTAGTTTGTCATGGTGACAGGCTGCGTACACAGTATATCATCATCAATACCTGTTAGTTTGTCAGGGTGACAGGCTGCGTACACAGTATATCATAATCAATATCTGTTAGTTTGTCATAATGACAGGCTGCATACACAGTATATCATCATCATCATCATCAATATCTGTTAGTTTGTCAGGGTGACAAGCTGCGTACACAGTATATCATCATCAATATCTTTTAGTTTGTCATGGTGACAGGCTGCGTACACAGTATATCATCATCAATATCTGTTAGTTTGTCAGGATGACAGGCTGCGTACACAGTATATCATCATCAATATCTGTTAGTTTGTCAGAGTGACAGGCTGCGTACACAGTATATCATCATCAATATCTGTTAGTTTGTCATGGTGACAGGCTGCGTACAGAGTATATCATCATCATTATCAATATCTGTTAGTTTGTCAGGGTGACAGGCTGCGTACACAGTATATCGTCATCATCATCAATATCTGTTAGTTTGTCATGGTGACAGGCTGCATACACAGTATATCATCATCAATATCTGTTAGTTTGTCATGGTGACAGGCTGCGTACACAGTATATCATCATCAATATCTGTTAGTTTGTCAAGGTGACAGGCTGCGTACACAGTATATCATCATCATCATCAATATCTGTTAGTTTGTCAGGGTGACAGGCTGCGTACACAATATATCATCAATATCTGTTAGTTTGTCATGGTGACAGGCTGCGTACACAGTATATCATCATCAATATCTGTTAGTTTGTCAGGGTGACAGGCTGCGTACACAGTATATCATCATCAATATCTGTTAGTTTGTCAGGGTGACAGGCTGCGTACACAGTATATCATCATCAATATCTGTTAGTTTGTCATGGTGACAGGCTGCGTACACAGTATATCATCAATTTCTGTTAGTTTGTCAGGGTGACAGGCTGCGTACACAGTATATCATCATCATCATCAATATCTGTTAGTTTGTCAGGGTGACAGGCTGCGTACACAGTATATCATCATCAATATCTGTTAGTTTGTCAGGGTGACAGGTTGCGTACACAGTATATCATCATCATCTGTTAGTTTGTCATGGTGACAGGCTGCGTACACAGTAAATCATCATCAATACCTGTTAGTTTGTCAGGGTGACAGGCTGCGTACACAGTATATCATAATCAATATCTGTTAGTTTGTCATAATGACAGGCTGCATACACAGTATATCATCATCATCATCAATATCTGTTAGTTTGTCAGGGTGACAGGTTGCGTACACAGTATATCATCATCATCATCTGTTAGTTTTTCATGGTGACAGGCTGCGTACACAGTATATCATCATAATCAATATCTGTTAGTTTGTCATAATGACAGGCTGCGTACACAGTATATCATCATCAATACCTGTTAGTTTGTCAGGGTGACAGGCTGCGTACAGAGTATATCATCATCATCATCAATATCTGTTAGTTAGTCATTGTGACAGGCTGCGTACACAGTATATCATCATCAATATCTGTTAGTTTGTCATGGTGACAGGCTGCGTACACAGTATATCATCATCAATATCTGTTAGTTTGTCATGGTGACAGGCTGCGTACACAGTATATCATCAATATCTGTTAGTTTGTCAGGGTGACAGGCTGCGTACACAGTATATCATCATCAATATCTGTTAGTTTGTCAGGGTGACAGGCTGCGTACACAGTATATCATCATCAATATCTGTTAGTTTGTCAGAGTGACAGGCTGCGTACACAGTATATCATCATCAATATCTGTTAGTTTGTCATGGTGACAGGCTGCGTACACAGTATATCATCATCATCATCATCAATATCTGTTAGTTTGTCATGGTGACAGGCTGCGTACACAGTATATCAATATCTGTTAGTTTGTCATGGTGACAGGCTGCGTACACAGTATATCATCATCAATATCTGTTAGTTTGTCATGGTTACAGGCTGCATACACAGTATATCATCATCAATATCTGTTAGTTTGTCATGGTGACAGGCTGCGTACACAGTATATCATCATCAATATCTGTTAGTTTGTCAGGGTGACAGGCTGCGTACACAGTATATCATCATCATCATCAATATCTGTTAGTTTGTCAGGGTGACAGGCTGCGTACACAGTATATCATCATCATCTGTTAGTTTGTCATGGTGACAGGCTGCGTACACAGTATATCATCATCAATACCTGTTAGTTTGTCAGGGTGACAGGCTGCGTACACAGTATATCATAATCAATATCTGTTAGTTTGTCATAATGGCAGGCTGCATACACAGTATATCATCATCATCATCAATATCTTTTAGTTTGTCATGGTGACAGGCTGCGTACACAGTATATCATCATCAATATCTGTTAGTTTGTCAGGATGACAGGCTGCGTACACAGTATATCATCATCAATATCTGTTAGTTTGTCAGAGTGACAGGCTGCGTACACAGTATATCATCATCAATATCTGTTAGTTTGTCATGGTGACAGGCTGCGTACAGAGTATATCATCATCATTATCAATATCTGTTAGTTTGTCAGGGTGACAGGCTGCGTACACAGTATATCGTCATCATCATCAATATCTGTTAGTCTGTCATGGTGACAGGCTGCATACACAGTATATCATCATCAATATCTGTTAGTTTGTCATGGTGACAGGCAGCGTACACAGTATATCATCATCAATATCTGTTAGTTTGTCAAGGTGACAGGCTGCGTACACAGTATATCATCATCATCATCAATATCTGTTAGTTTGTCAGTGTGACAGGCTGCGTACACAGTATATCATCAATATCTGTTAGTTTGTCATGGTGACAGGCTGCGTACACAGTATATCATCATCAATATCTGTTAGTTTGTCAGGGTGACAGGCTGCGTACACAGTATATCATCATCAATACCTGTTAGTTTGTCAGGGTGACAGGCTGCGTACAGAGTATATCATCATCATCATCAATATCTGTTAGTTAGTCATTGTGACAGGCTGCGTACACAGTATATCATCATCAATATCTGTTAGTTTGTCAGGGTGACAGGCTGCGTACACAGTATATCATCATCATTATCTGTTAGTTTTTCATGGTGACATGCTGCGTACACAGTATATCATCATAATCAATATCTGTTAGTTTGTCATAATGACAGGCTGCGTACACAGTATATCATCATCAATACCTGTTAGTTTGTCAGGGTGACAGGCTGCGTACAGAGTATATCATCATCATCATCAATATCTGTTAGTTAGTCATTGTGACAGGCTGCGTACACAGTATATCATCATCAATATCTGTTAGTTTGTCATGGTGACAGGCTGCGTACACAGTATATCATCATCAATATCTGTTAGTTTGTCATGGTGACAGGCTGCGTACACAGTATATCATCAATATCTGTTAGTTTGTCAGGGTGACAGGCTGCGTACACAGTATATCATCATCAATATCTGTTAGTTTGTCAGGGTGACAGGCTGCGTACACAGTATATCATCATCAATATCTGTTAGTTTGTCAGAGTGACAGGCTGCGTACACAGTATATCATCATCAATATCTGTTAGTTTGTCATGGTGACAGGCTGCGTACACAGTATATCATCATCATCATCATCAATATCTGTTAGTTTGTCATGGTGACAGGCTGCGTACACAGTATATCATCATCAATATCTGTTAGTTTGTCATGGTGACAGGCTGCGTACACAGTATATCATCATCATCAATATCTGTTAGTTTGTCATGGTGACAGGCTGCGTACACAGTATATCATCATCAATATCTGTTAGTTTGTCATGGTTACAGGCTGCATACACAGTATATCATCATCAATATCTGTTAGTTTGTCATGGTGACAGGCTGCGTACACAGTATATCATCATCAATATCTGTTAGTTTGTCATGGTGACAGGCTGCGTACACAGTATATCATCATCAATATCTGTTAGTTTGTCATGGTGACAGGCTGCGTACACAGTATATCATCAATATCTGTTAGTTTGTCAGGGTGACAGGCTGCGTACACAGTATATCATCATCAATATCTGTTAGTTTGTCAGGGTGACAGGCTGCGTACACAGTATATCATCATCAATATCTGTTAGTTTGTCAGAGTGACAGGCTGCGTACACAGTATATCATCATCAATATCTGTTAGTTTGTCATGGTGACAGGCTGCGTACACAGTATATCATCATCATCATCATCAATATCTGTTAGTTTGTCATGGTGACAGGCTGCGTACACAGTATATCATCATCAATATCTGTTAGTTTGTCATGGTGACAGGCTGCGTACACAGTATATCATCATCATCAATATCTGTTAGTTTGTCATGGTGACAGGCTGCGTACACAGTATATCATCATCAATATCTGTTAGTTTGTCATGGTTACAGGCTGCATACACAGTATATCATCATCAATATCTGTTAGTTTGTCATGGTGACAGGCTGCGTACACAGTATATCATCATCAATATCTGTTAGTTTGTCAGGGTGACAGGCTGCGTACACAGTATATCATCATCATCATCAATATCTGTTAGTTTGTCAGGGTGACAGGCTGCGTACACAGTATATCATCATCAATATCTGTTAGTTTGTCAGGGTGACAGGTTGCGTACACAGTATATCATCATCATCTGTTAGTTTGTCATGGTGACAGGCTGCGTACACAGTATATCATCATCAATACCTGTTAGTTTGTCAGGGTGACAGGCTGCGTACACAGTATATCATAATCAATATCTGTTAGTTTGTCATAATGGCAGGCTGCATACACAGTATATCATCATCATCATCAATATCTTTTAGTTTGTCATGGTGACAGGCTGCGTACACAGTATATCATCATCAATATCTGTTAGTTTGTCAGGATGACAGGCTGCGTACACAGTATATCATCATCAATATCTGTTAGTTTGTCAGAGTGACAGGCTGCGTACACAGTATATCATCATCAATATCTGTTAGTTTGTCATGGTGACAGGCTGCGTACAGAGTATATCATCATCATTATCAATATCTGTTAGTTTGTCAGGGTGACAGGCTGCGTACACAGTATATCGTCATCATCATCAATATCTGTTAGTCTGTCATGGTGACAGGCTGCATACACAGTATATCATCATCAATATCTGTTAGTTTGTCATGGTGACAGGCTGCGTACACAGTATATCATCATCAATATCTGTTAGTTTGTCAAGGTGACAGGCTGCGTACACAGTATATCATCATCATCATCAATATCTGTTAGTTTGTCAGGGTGACAGGCTGCGTACACAGTATATCATCAATATCTGTTAGTTTGTCATGGTGACAGGCTGCGTACACAGTATATCATCATCAATATCTGTTAGTTTGTCAGGGTGACAGGCTGCGTACACAGTATATCATCATCAATACCTGTTAGTTTGTCAGGGTGACAGGCTGCGTACAGAGTATATCATCATCATCATCAATATCTGTTAGTTAGTCATTGTGACAGGCTGCGTACACAGTATATCATCATCAATATCTGTTAGTTTGTCAGGGTGACAGCGCGTCCGCCCCCCGTAGGCAGGGGCAGGCTGCGACGGTATCATCATCACATCATCTGTTAGTTGTCGTGCAGGCGCGTCCGACACCCGGGCGGGTGCGGCTGCGACACAGTATATCATCATCATTATCTGTTAGTTTTTCATGGTGACATGCTGCGTACACAGTATATCATCATAATCAATATCTGTTAGTTTGTCATAATGACAGGCTGCGTACACAGTATATCATCATCAATACCTGTTAGTTTGTCAGGGTGACAGGCTGCGTACAGAGTATATCATCATCATCATCAATATCTGTTAGTTAGTCATTGTGACAGGCTGCGTACACAGTATATCATCATCAATATCTGTTAGTTTGTCATGGTGACAGGCTGCGTACACAGTATATCGTCATCAATATCTGTTAGTTTGTCATGGTGACAGGCTGCGTACACAGTATATCATCAATATCTGTTAGTTTGTCAGGGTGACAGGCTGCGTACACAGTATATCATCATCAATATCTGTTAGTTTGTCAGGGTGACAGGCTGCGTACACAGTATATCATCATCAATATCTGTTAGTTTGTCAGAGTGACAGGCTGCGTACACAGTATATCATCATCAATATCTGTTAGTTTGTCATGGTGACAGGCTGCGTACACAGTATATCATCATCATCATCATCAATATCTGTTAGTTTGTCATGGTGACAGGCTGCGTACACAGTATATCATCATCAATATCTGTTAGTTTGTCATGGTGACAGGCTGCGTACACAGTATATCATCATCATCAATATCTGTTAGTTTGTCATGGTGACAGGCTGCGTACACAGTATATCATCATCAATATCTGTTAGTTTGTCATGGTTACAGGCTGCATACACAGTATATCATCATCAATATCTGTTAGTTTGTCATGGTGACAGGCTGCGTACACAGTATATCATCATCAATATCTGTTAGTTTGTCAGGGTGACAGGCTGCGTACACAGTATATCATCATCATCATCAATATCTGTTAGTTTGTCAGGGTGACAGGCTGCGTACACAGTATATCATCATCAATATCTGTTAGTTTGTCAGGGTGACAGGTTGCGTACACAGTATATCATCATCATCTGTTAGTTTGTCATGGTGACAGGCTGCGTACACAGTATATCATCATCAATACCTGTTAGTTTGTCAGGGTGACAGGCTGCGTACACAGTATATCATAATCAATATCTGTTAGTTTGTCATAATGGCAGGCTGCATACACAGTATATCATCATCATCATCAATATCTTTTAGTTTGTCATGGTGACAGGCTGCGTACACAGTATATCATCATCAATATCTGTTAGTTTGTCAGGATGACAGGCTGCGTACACAGTATATCATCATCAATATCTGTTAGTTTGTCAGAGTGACAGGCTGCGTACACAGTATATCATCATCAATATCTGTTAGTTTGTCATGGTGACAGGCTGCGTACAGAGTATATCATCATCATTATCAATATCTGTTAGTTTGTCAGGGTGACAGGCTGCGTACACAGTATATCGTCATCATCATCAATATCTGTTAGTCTGTCATGGTGACAGGCTGCATACACAGTATATCATCATCAATATCTGTTAGTTTGTCATGGTGACAGGCTGCGTACACAGTATATCATCATCAATATCTGTTAGTTTGTCAAGGTGACAGGCTGCGTACACAGTATATCATCATCATCATCAATATCTGTTAGTTTGTCAGGGTGACAGGCTGCGTACACAGTATATCATCAATATCTGTTAGTTTGTCAGGGTGACAGGCTGCGTACACAGTATATCATCATCAATATCTGTTAGTTTGTCAGGGTGACAGGTTGCGTACACAGTATATCATCATCATCTGTTAGTTTGTCATGGTGACAGGCTGCGTACACAGTATATCATCATCAATACCTGTTAGTTTGTCAGGGTGACAGGCTGCGTACACAGTATATCATAATCAATATCTGTTAGTTTGTCATAATGGCAGGCTGCATACACAGTATATCATCATCATCATCAATATCTTTTAGTTTGTCATGGTGACAGGCTGCGTACACAGTATATCATCATCAATATCTGTTAGTTTGTCAGGATGACAGGCTGCGTACACAGTATATCATCATCAATATCTGTTAGTTTGTCAGAGTGACAGGCTGCGTACACAGTATATCATCATCAATATCTGTTAGTTTGTCATGGTGACAGGCTGCGTACAGAGTATATCATCATCATTATCAATATCTGTTAGTTTGTCAGGGTGACAGGCTGCGTACACAGTATATCGTCATCATCATCAATATCTGTTAGTCTGTCATGGTGACAGGCTGCATACACAGTATATCATCATCAATATCTGTTAGTTTGTCATGGTGACAGGCTGCGTACACAGTATATCATCATCAATATCTGTTAGTTTGTCAAGGTGACAGGCTGCGTACACAGTATATCATCATCATCATCAATATCTGTTAGTTTGTCAGGGTGACAGGCTGCGTACACAGTATATCATCAATATCTGTTAGTTTGTCATGGTGACAGGCTGCGTACACAGTATATCATCATCAATATCTGTTAGTTTGTCAGGGTGACAGGCTGCGTACACAGTATATCATCATCAATACCTGTTAGTTTGTCAGGGTGACAGGCTGCGTACAGAGTATATCATCATCATCATCAATATCTGTTAGTTAGTCATTGTGACAGGCTGCGTACACAGTATATCATCATCAATATCTGTTAGTTTGTCAGGGTGACAGGCTGCGTACACAGTATATCATCATCAATACCTGTTAGTTTGTCAGGGTGACAGGCTGCGTACAGAGTATATCATCATCATCATCAATATCTGTTAGTTAGTCATTGTGACAGGCTGCGTACACAGTATATCATCATCAATATCTGTTAGTTTGTCATGGTGACAGGCTGCGTACACAGTATATCATCATCAATATCTGTTAGTTTGTCATGGTGACAGGCTGCGTACACAGTATATCATCAATATCTGTTCGTTTGTCAGGGTGACAGGCTGCGTACACAGTATATCATCATCAATATCTGTTAGTTTGTCAGGGTGACAGGCTGCGTACACAGTATATCATCATCAATATCTGTTAGTTTGTCAGAGTGACAGGCTGCGTACACAGTATATCATCATCAATATCTGTTAGTTTGTCATGGTGACAGGCTGCGTACACAGTATATCATCATCATCATCATCAATATCTGTTAGTTTGTCATGGTGACAGGCTGCGTACACAGTATATCATCATCAATATCTGTTAGTTTGTCATGGTGACAGGCTGCGTACACAGTATATCATCATCATCAATATCTGTTAGTTTGTCATGGTGACAGGCTGCGTACACAGTATATCATCATCAATATCTGTTAGTTTGTCATGGTTACAGGCTGCATACACAGTATATCATCATCAATATCTGTTAGTTTGTCATGGTGACAGGCTGCGTACACAGTATATCATCATCAATATCTGTTAGTTTGTCAGGGTGACAGGCTGCGTACACAGTATATCATCATCATCATCAATATCTGTTAGTTTGTCAGGGTGACAGGCTGCGTACACAGTATATCATCATCAATATCTGTTAGTTTGTCAGGGTGACAGGTTGCGTACACAGTATATCATCATCATCTGTTAGTTTGTCATGGTGACAGGCTGCGTACACAGTATATCATCATCAATACCTGTTAGTTTGTCAGGGTGACAGGCTGCGTACACAGTATATCATAATCAATATCTGTTAGTTTGTCATAATGGCAGGCTGCATACACAGTATATCATCATCATCATCAATATCTTTTAGTTTGTCATGGTGACAGGCTGCGTACACAGTATATCATCATCAATATCTGTTAGTTTGTCAGGATGACAGGCTGCGTACACAGTATATCATCATCAATATCTGTTAGTTTGTCAGAGTGACAGGCTGCGTACACAGTATATCATCATCAATATCTGTTAGTTTGTCATGGTGACAGGCTGCGTACAGAGTATATCATCATCATTATCAATATCTGTTAGTTTGTCAGGGTGACAGGCTGCGTACACAGTATATCATCAGTTAGTTTGTCATGGTGACAGGCTGCGTACACAGTATATTATCATCAATATCTGTTAGTTTGTCATGGTGACATGCTGCGTACACAGTATATCATCATCATCATCATCAATATCTGTTAGTTTGTCAGGGTGACAGGCTGCATACACAGTATATCATCATCAATATCTGTTAGTTTGTCAGAGTGACAGGCTGCGTACACAGTATATCATCATCAATATCTGTTAGTTTGTCATGGTGACAGGCTGCGTACACAGTATATCATCATCATCAATATCTGTTAGTTTGTCATGGTTACAGGCTGCGTACACAGTATATCATCATCAATATCTGTTAGTTTGTCATGGTGACAGTCTGCGTACGCAGTATATCATCATCAATATCTGTTAGTTTGTCATGGTGACAGGCTGCGTACACAGTATATCATCATCAATATCTGTTAGTTTGTCATGGTGACAGGCTGCGTACACAGTATATCATCAATATCTGTTAGTTTGTCAGGGTGACAGGCTGCGTACACAGTATATCATCATCATCATCAATATCTGTTAGTTTGTCAGGGTGACAGGCTGCGTACACAGTATATCATCATCAATATCTGTTAGTTTGTCAGGGTGACAGGTTGCGTACACAGTATATCATCATCATCTGTTAGTTTGTCATGGTGACAGGCTGCGTACACAGTATATCATCATCAATACCTGTTAGTTTGTCAGAGTGACAGGCTGCGTACACAGTATATCATCATCAATATCTGTTAGTTTGTCATGGTGACAGGCTGCGTACAGAGTATATCATCATCATTATCAATATCTGTTAGTTTGTCAGGGTGACAGGCTGCGTACACAGTATATCGTCATCATCATCAATATCTGTTAGTCTGTCATGGTGACAGGCTGCATACACAGTATATCATCATCAATATCTGTTAGTTTGTCATGGTGACAGGCTGCGTACACAGTATATCATCATCAATATCTGTTAGTTTGTCAAGGTGACAGGCTGCGTACACAGTATATCATCATCATCATCAATATCTGTTAGTTTGTCAGGGTGACAGGCTGCGTACACAGTATATCATCAATATCTGTTAGTTTGTCATGGTGACAGGCTGCGTACACAGTATATCATCATCAATATCTGTTAGTTTGTCAGGGTGACAGGCTGCGTACACAGTATATCATCATCAATACCTGTTAGTTTGTCAGGGTGACAGGCTGCGTACAGAGTATATCATCATCATCATCAATATCTGTTAGTTAGTCATTGTGACAGGCTGCGTACACAGTATATCATCATCAATATCTGTTAGTTTGTCAGGGTGACAGGCTGCGTACACAGTATATCATCATCATTATCTGTTAGTTTTTCATGGTGACATGCTGCGTACACAGTATATCATCATAATCAATATCTGTTAGTTTGTCATAATGACAGGCTGCGTACACAGTATATCATCATCAATACCTGTTAGTTTGTCAGGGTGACAGGCTGCGTACAGAGTATATCATCATCATCATCAATATCTGTTAGTTAGTCATTGTGACAGGCTGCGTACACAGTATATCATCATCAATATCTGTTAGTTTGTCATGGTGACAGGCTGCGTACACAGTATATCATCATCAATATCTGTTAGTTTGTCATGGTGACAGGCTGCGTACACAGTATATCATCAATATCTGTTAGTTTGTCAGGGTGACAGGCTGCGTACACAGTATATCATCATCAATATCTGTTAGTTTGTCAGGGTGACAGGCTGCGTACACAGTATATCATCATCAATATCTGTTAGTTTGTCAGAGTGACAGGCTGCGTACACAGTATATCATCATCAATATCTGTTAGTTTGTCATGGTGACAGGCTGCGTACACAGTATATCATCATCATCATCATCAATATCTGTTAGTTTGTCATGGTGACAGGCTGCGTACACAGTATATCATCATCAATATCTGTTAGTTTGTCATGGTGACAGGCTGCGTACACAGTATATCATCATCATCAATATCTGTTAGTTTGTCATGGTGACAGGCTGCGTACACAGTATATCATCATCAATATCTGTTAGTTTGTCATGGTTACAGGCTGCATACACAGTATATCATCATCAATATCTGTTAGTTTGTCATGGTGACAGGCTGCGTACACAGTATATCATCATCAATATCTGTTAGTTTGTCAGGGTGACAGGCTGCGTACACAGTATATCATCATCATCATCAATATCTGTTAGTTTGTCAGGGTGACAGGCTGCGTACACAGTATATCATCATCAATATCTGTTAGTTTGTCAGGGTGACAGGTTGCGTACACAGTATATCATCATCATCTGTTAGTTTGTCATGGTGACAGGCTGCGTACACAGTATATCATCATCAATACCTGTTAGTTTGTCAGGGTGACAGGCTGCGTACACAGTATATCATAATCAATATCTGTTAGTTTGTCATAATGGCAGGCTGCATACACAGTATATCATCATCATCATCAATATCTTTTAGTTTGTCATGGTGACAGGCTGCGTACACAGTATATCATCATCAATATCTGTTAGTTTGTCAGGATGACAGGCTGCGTACACAGTATATCATCATCAATATCTGTTAGTTTGTCAGAGTGACAGGCTGCGTACACAGTATATCATCATCAATATCTGTTAGTTTGTCATGGTGACAGGCTGCGTACAGAGTATATCATCATCATTATCAATATCTGTTAGTTTGTCAGGGTGACAGGCTGCGTACACAGTATATCGTCATCATCATCAATATCTGTTAGTCTGTCATGGTGACAGGCTGCATACACAGTATATCATCATCAATATCTGTTAGTTTGTCATGGTGACAGGCTGCGTACACAGTATATCATCATCAATATCTGTTAGTTTGTCAAGGTGACAGGCTGCGTACACAGTATATCATCATCATCATCAATATCTGTTAGTTTGTCAGGGTGACAGGCTGCGTACACAGTATATCATCAATATCTGTTAGTTTGTCAGGGTGACAGGCTGCGTACACAGTATATCATCATCAATATCTGTTAGTTTGTCAGGGTGACAGGTTGCGTACACAGTATATCATCATCATCTGTTAGTTTGTCATGGTGACAGGCTGCGTACACAGTATATCATCATCAATACCTGTTAGTTTGTCAGGGTGACAGGCTGCGTACACAGTATATCATAATCAATATCTGTTAGTTTGTCATAATGGCAGGCTGCATACACAGTATATCATCATCATCATCAATATCTTTTAGTTTGTCATGGTGACAGGCTGCGTACACAGTATATCATCATCAATATCTGTTAGTTTGTCAGGATGACAGGCTGCGTACACAGTATATCATCATCAATATCTGTTAGTTTGTCAGAGTGACAGGCTGCGTACACAGTATATCATCATCAATATCTGTTAGTTTGTCATGGTGACAGGCTGCGTACAGAGTATATCATCATCATTATCAATATCTGTTAGTTTGTCAGGGTGACAGGCTGCGTACACAGTATATCGTCATCATCATCAATATCTGTTAGTCTGTCATGGTGACAGGCTGCGTACACAGTATATCATCATCAATATCTGTTAGTTTGTCATGGTGACAGGCTGCGTACACAGTATATCATCATCAATATCTGTTAGTTTGTCAAGGTGACAGGCTGCGTACACAGTATATCATCATCATCATCAATATCTGTTAGTTTGTCAGGGTGACAGGCTGCGTACACAGTATATCATCAATATCTGTTAGTTTGTCATGGTGACAGGCTGCGTACACAGTATATCATCATCAATATCTGTTAGTTTGTCAGGGTGACAGGCTGCGTACACAGTATATCATCATCAATACCTGTTAGTTTGTCAGGGTGACAGGCTGCGTACAGAGTATATCATCATCATCATCAATATCTGTTAGTTAGTCATTGTGACAGGCTGCGTACACAGTATATCATCATCAATATCTGTTAGTTTGTCAGGGTGACAGGCTGCGTACACAGTATATCATCATCATCTGTTAGTTTTTCATGGTGACAGGCTGCGTACACAGTATATCATCATAATCAATATCTGTTAGTTTGTCGATAGAGTGACAGGCTGCGTACAGAGTATATCATCATCATCATCAATATCTGTTAGTTAGTCATGGTGACAGGCTGCGTACACAGTATATCATCATCAATATCTGTTAGTTTGTCATGGTGACAGGCTGCGTACACAGTATATCATCATCAATATCTGTTAGTTTGTCATGGTGACAGGCTGCGTACACAGTATATCATCAATATCTGTTAGTTTGTCAGGGTGACAGGCTGCGTACACAGTATATCATCATCAATATCTGTTAGTTTGTCAGGGTGACAGGCTGCGTACACAGTATATCATCATCAATATCTGTTAGTTTGTCATGGTGACAGGCTGCGTACACAGTATATCATCATCATCATCATCAATATCTGTTAGTTTGTCATGGTGACAGGCTGCGTACACAGTATATCATCATCAATATCTGTTAGTTTGTCATGGTGACAGGCTGCGTACACAGTATATCATCATCATCAATATCTGTTAGTTTGTCATGGTGACAGGCTGCGTACACAGTATATCATCATCAATATCTGTTAGTTTGTCATGGTTACAGGCTGCATACACAGTATATCATCATCAATATCTGTTAGTTTGTCATGGTGACAGGCTGCGTACACAGTATATCATCATCAATATCTGTTAGTTTGTCAGGGTGACAGGCTGCGTACACAGTATATCATCATCATCATCAATATCTGTTAGTTTGTCAGGGTGACAGGCTGCGTACACAGTATATCATCATCAATATCTGTTAGTTTGTCAGGGTGACAGGTTGCGTACACAGTATATCATCATCATCTGTTAGTTTGTCATGGTGACAGGCTGCGTACACAGTATATCATCATCAATACCTGTTAGTTTGTCAGGGTGACAGGCTGCGTACACAGTATATCATAATCAATATCTGTTAGTTTGTCATAATGGCAGGCTGCATACACAGTATATCATCATCATCATCAATATCTTTTAGTTTGTCATGGTGACAGGCTGCGTACACAGTATATCATCATCAATATCTGTTAGTTTGTCAGGATGACAGGCTGCGTACACAGTATATCATCATCAATATCTGTTAGTTTGTCAGAGTGACAGGCTGCGTACACAGTATATCATCATCAATATCTGTTAGTTTGTCATGGTGACAGGCTGCGTACAGAGTATATCATCATCATTATCAATATCTGTTAGTTTGTCAGGGTGACAGGCTGCGTACACAGTATATCATCATCAATATCTGTTAGTTTGTCAGAGTGACAGGCTGCGTACACAGTATATCATCATCAATATCTGTTAGTTTGTCATGGTGACAGGCTGCGTACACAGTATATCATCATCAATATCTGTTAGTTTGTCATGGTTACAGGCTGCATACACAGTATATCATCATCAATATCTGTTAGTTTGTCATGGTGACAGGCTGCGTACACAGTATATCATCATCAATATCTGTTAGTTTGTCAGGGTGACAGGCTGCGTACACAGTATATCATCATCATCATCAATATCTGTTAGTTTGTCAGGGTGACAGGCTGCGTACACAGTATATCATCATCAATATCTGTTAGTTTGTCAGGGTGACAGGTTGCGTACACAGTATATCATCATCATCTGTTAGTTTGTCATGGTGACAGGCTGCGTACACAGTATATCATCATCAATACCTGTTAGTTTGTCAGGGTGACAGGCTGCGTACACAGTATATCATAATCAATATCTGTTAGTTTGTCATAATGGCAGGCTGCATACACAGTATATCATCATCATCATCAATATCTGTTAGTTTGTCATGGTGACAGGCTGCGTACACAGTATATCATCATCAATATCTGTTAGTTTGTCAGGGTGACAGGCTGCGTACACAGTATATCATCATCAATATCTGTTAGTTTGTCAGAGTGACAGGCTGCGTACACAGTATATCATCATCAATATCTGTTAGTTTGTCATGGTGACAGGCTGCGTACACAGTATATCATCATCAATATCTGTTAGTTTGTCATGGTGACAGGCTGCGTACACAGTATATCATCATCAATATCTGTTAGTTTGTCATGGTGACAGGCTGCGTACACAGTATATCATCATCAATATCTGTTAGTTTGTCATGGTGACAGGCTGCGTACACAGTATATCATCATAATCAATATCTGTTAGTTTGTCATGGTGACAGGCTGCGTACACAGTATATCATCATCAATATCTGTTAGTTTGTCAGGGTGACAGGTTGCGTACACAGTATATCATCATCATCATCAATATCTGTTAGTTTGTCAGGGTGACAGGCTGCGTACACAGTATATCATCATCATCAATATCTGTTAGTTTGTCATGGTGACAGGCTGTGTACACAGTATATCATCATCAATATCTGTTAGTTTGTCATGGTGACAGGATGTGTACACAGTATATCATCATCAATATCTGTTAGTTTGTCAGAGTGACAGGCTGTGTACACAGTATATCATCATCAATATCTGTTAGTTTGTCATGGTGACAGGCTGCGTACACAGTATATCATCATCAATATCTGTTAGTTTGTCATGGTGACAGGCTGCGTACACAGTATATCATCATCATCATCAATATCTGTTAGTTTGTCAGGGTGACAGGCTGCGTACACAGTATATTATCATCAATATCTGTTAGTTTGTCATGGTGACACGCTGCGTACACAGTATATCATCATCATCATCATCATCAATATCTGTTAGTTTGTCATGGTGACAGGCTGCGTACACAGTATATCATCAATATCTGTTCGTTTGTCAGGGTGACAGGCTGCGTACACAGTATATCATCATCAATATCTGTTAGTTTGTCATGGTGACGGGCTGCGTACACAGTATATCATCATCATCATCATCATCATCAATATCTCTTAGTTTGTCAGGGTGACAGGCTGCGTACACAGTATATTATCATCAATATCTGTTAGTTTGTCATGGTGACAGGCTGCGTACACAGTATATCATCATCATCATCATCAATATCTGTTAGTTTGTCAGGGTGACAGGCTGCATACACAGTATATCATCATCAATATCTGTTAGTTTGTCATGGTGACAGGCTGCGTACACAGTATATCATCATCATCATCATCAATATCTGTTAGTTTGTCATGGTGACAGGCTGCGTACACAGTATATCATCATCATCAATATCTGTTAGTTTGTCATGGTGACAGGCTGCGTACACAGTATATCATCATCAATATCTGTTAGTTTGTCATGGTGACAGGCTGCGTACACAGTATATCATCATCATCATCAATATCTGTTAGTTTGTCATGGTGACAGGCTGCGTACACAGTATATCATCATCATCAATATCTGTTAGTTTGTCATGGTGACAGGCTGCGTACACAGTATATCATCATCAATATCTGTTAGTTTGTCATGGTGACAGGCTGCGTACACAGTATATCATCATCAATATCTGTTAGTTTGTCATGGTGACAGGCTGCGTACACAGTATATCATCATCAATATCTGTTAGTTTGTCAGGGTGACAGGCTGCGTACACAGTATATCATCATCAATATCTGTTAGTTTGTCAGGGTGACAGGCTGCGTACACAGTATATCATCATCAATATCTGTTAGTTTGTCAGGGTGACAGGTTGCGTACACAGTATATCATCATCATCTGTTAGTTTGTCATGGTGACAGGCTGCGTACACAGTATATCATCATCAATATCTGTTAGTTTGTCAGGGTGACAGGCTGCGTACACAGTATATCATCATCAATATCTGTTAGTTTGTCATGGTGACAGGCTGCGTACACAGTATATCATCATCATCATCAATATCTGTTAGTTTGTCAGGGTGACAGGCTGCGTACACAGTATATCATCATCAATATCTGTTAGTTTGTCATGGTGACAGGCTGCGTACACAGTATATCATCATCAATATCTGTTAGTTTGTCAGGATGACAGGCTGCGTACACAGTATATCATCATCAATATCTGTTAGTTTGTCAGAGTGACAGGCTGCGTACACAGTATATCCATCATCACATATCTGTTAGTTTGTCATGGTGACAGGCTGCATACACAGTATATCATCATCAATATCTGTTAGTTTGTCATGGTGACAGGCTGCGTACACAGTATATCATCATCAATATCTGTTAGTTTGTCAAGGTGACAGGCTGCGTACACAGTATATCATCATCATCATCAATATCTGTTAGTTTGTCATGGTGACAGGCTGCGTACACAGTATATCATCATCAATATCTGTTAGTTTGTCATGGTGACAGGCTGCGTACACAGTATATCATCATCAATATCTGTTAGTTTGTCAGGGTGACAGGCTGCGTACACAGTATATCATCATCAATATCTGTTAGTTTGTCAGAGTGACAGGCTGCGTACACAGTATATCATCATCAATATCTGTTAGTTTGTCATGGTGACAGGCTGCGTACACAGTATATCATCATCAATATCTGTTAGTTTGTCATGGTGACAGGCTGCGTACACAGTATATCATCATCATCATCAATATCTGTTAGTTTGTCATGGTGACAGGCTGCGTACACAGTATATCATCATCACATATCTGTTAGTTTGTCATGGTGACAGGCTGCGTACACAGTATATCATCATCAATATCTGTTAGTTTGTCATGGTGACAGGCTGCGTACACAGTATATCATCATCAATATCTGTTAGTTTGTCAGGGTGACAGGCTGCGTACACAGTATATCATCATCAATATCTGTTAGTTTGTCATGGTGACAGGCTGCGTACACAGTATATCATCATCAATATCTGTTATTTTGTCATGGTTACAGGCTGCGTACACAGTATATCATCATCAATATCTGTTAGTTTGTCATGGTTACAGGCTGCGTACACAGTATATCATCATCATCTGTTAGTTTTTCATGGTGACAGGCTGCGTACACAGTATATCATCATAATCAATATCTGTTAGTTTGTCATAATGACAGGCTGCGTACACAGTATATCATCATCAATACCTGTTAGTTTGTCATGGTGACAGGCTGCGTACACAGTATATCATCATCAATATCTGTTAGTTTGTCATGGTGACAGGCTGCGTACACAGTATATCATCATCAATATCTGTTAGTTTGTCAGGGTGACAGGCTGCGTACACAGTATATCATCAATATCTGTTAGTTTGTCAGGGTGACAGGCTGCGTACACAGTATATCATCATCAATATCTGTTAGTTTGTCAGGGTGACAGGCTGCGTACACAGTATATCATCATCAATATCTGTTAGTTTGTCATGGTGACAGGCTGCGTACACAATATATCATCATCATCATCATCAATATCTGTTAGTTTGTCAGGGTGACAGGCTGCGTACACAGTATATCATCATCATCAATATCTGTTAGTTTGTCATGGTGACAGGCTGCGTACACAGTATATCATCATCATCAATATCTGTTAGTTTGTCATGGTGACAGGCTGCGTACACAGTATATCATCATCAATATCTGTTAGTTTGTCATGGTGACAGGCTGCGTACACAGTATATCATCATCAATATCTGTTAGTTTGTCAGGGTGACAGGCTGCGTACACAGTATATCATCATCATCATCAATATCTGTTAGTTTGTCAGGGTGACAGGCTGCGTACACAGTATATCATCATCAATATCTGTTAGTTTGTCAGGGTGACAGGTTGCGTACACAGTATATCATCATCATCTGTTAGTTTGTCATGGTGACAGGCTGCGTACACAGTATATCATCATCAATACCTGTTAGTTTGTCAGGGTGACAGGCTGCGTACACAGTATATCATAATCAATATCTGTTAGTTTGTCATAATGACAGGCTGCATACACAGTATATCATCATCATCATCAATATCTGTTAGTTTGTCAGGGTGACAGGCTGCGTACACAGTATATCATCATCAATATCTTTTAGTTTGTCATGGTGACAGGCTGCGTACACAGTATATCATCATCAATATCTGTTAGTTTGTCAGGATGACAGGCTGCGTACACAGTATATCATCATCAATATCTGTTAGTTTGTCAGAGTGACAGGCTGCGTACACAGTATATCATCATCAATATCTGTTAGTTTGTCAGAGTGACAGGCTGCGTACACAGTATATCATCATCAATATCTGTTAGTTTGTCATGGTGACAGGCTGCGTACAGAGTATATCATCATCATTATCAATATCTGTTAGTTTGTCAGGGTGACAGGTTGCGTACACAGTATATCATCATCATCATCAATATCTGTTAGTTTGTCATGGTGACAGGCTGCGTACACAGTATATCATCATCAATATCTGTTTGTTTGTCATGGTTACAGGCTGCGTACACAGTATATCATCATCAATATCTGTTAGTTTGTCATGGTGACAGGCTGCGTACACAGTATATCATCATCAATATCTGTTATTTTGTCATGGTTACAGGCTGCGTACACAGTATATCATCATCAATATCTGTTAGTTTGTCATGGTTACAGGCTGCGTACACAGTATATCATCATCATCTGTTAGTTTTTCATGGTGACAGGCTGCGTACACAGTATATCATCATCAATATCTGTTAGTTTGTCATGGTGACAGGCTGCGTACACAGTATATCATCAATATCTGTTAGTTTGTCAGGGTGACAGGCTGCGTACACAGTATATCATCATCAATATCTGTTAGTTTGTCAGGGTGACAGGCTGCGTACACAGTATATCATCATCAATATCTGTTAGTTTGTCATGGTGACAGGCTGCGTACACAGTATATCATCATCATCATCATCAATATCTGTTAGTTTGTCATGGTGACAGGCTGCGTACACAGTATATCATCATCATCAATATCTGTTAGTTTGTCATGGTGACAGGCTGCGTACACAGTATATCATCATCATCAATATCTGTTAGTTTGTCATGGTGACAGGCTGCGTACACAGTATATCATCATCAATATCTGTTAGTTTGTCATGGTGACAGGCTGCGTACACAGTATATCATCATCAATATCTGTTAGTTTGTCAGGGTGACAGGCTGCGTACACAGTATATCATCATCATCATCAATATCTGTTAGTTTGTCAGGGTGACAGGCTGCGTACACAGTATATCATCATCAATATCTGTTAGTTTGTCAGGGTGACAGGTTGCGTACACAGTATATCATCATCATCTGTTAGTTTGTCATGGTGACAGGCTGCGTACACAGTATATCATCATCAATACCTGTTAGTTTGTCAGGGTGACAGGCTGCGTACACAGTATATCATAATCAATATCTGTTAGTTTGTCATAATGACAGGCTGCATACACAGTATATCATCATCATCATCAATATCTGTTAGTTTGTCAGGGTGACAGGCTGCGTACACAGTATATCATCATCAATATCTTTTAGTTTGTCATGGTGACAGGCTGCGTACACAGTATATCATCATCAATATCTGTTAGTTTGTCAGGATGACAGGCTGCGTACACAGTATATCATCATCAATATCTGTTAGTTTGTCAGAGTGACAGGCTGCGTACAGAGTATATCATCATCATTATCAATATCTGTTAGTTTGTCAGGGTGACAGGCTGCGTACACAGTATATCGTCATCATCATCAATATCTGTTAGTCTGTCATGGTGACAGGCTGCATACACAGTATATCATCATCAATATCTGTTAGTTTGTCATGGTGACAGGCTGCGTACACAGTATATCATCATCAATATCTGTTAGTTTGTCAAGGTGACAGGCTGCGTACACAGTATATCATCATCATCATCAATATCTGTTAGTTTGTCAGGGTGACAGGCTGCGTACACAGTATATCATCAATATCTGTTAGTTTGTCATGGTGACAGGCTGCGTACACAGTATATCATCATCAATATCTGTTAGTTTGTCAGGGTGACAGGCTGCGTACACAGTATATCATCATCAATATCTGTTAGTTTGTCAGAGTGACAGGCTGCGTACACAGTATATCATCATCAATATCTGTTAGTTTGTCATGGTGACAGGCTGCGTACACAGTATGTCATCATCAATATCTGTTAGTTTGTCAGGGTGACAGGCTGCGTACACAGTATATCATCATCAATATCTGTTAGTTTGTCAGGGTGACAGGTTGCGTACACAGTATATCATCATCATCATCAATATCTGTTAGTTTGTCAGGGTGACAGGCTGCGTACACAGTATATCATCATCATCATCAATATCTGTTAGTTTGTCATGGTGACAGGCTGCGTACACAGTATATCATCATCAATATCTGTTAGTTTGTCAGGGTGACAGGTTGCGTACACAGTATATCATCATCATCATCAATATCTGTTAGTTTGTCAGGGTGACAGGCTGCGTACACAGTATATCATCATCATCAATATCTGTTAGTTTGTCATGGTGACAGGCTGTGTACACAGTATATCATCATCAATATCTGTTAGTTTGTCATGGTGACAGGATGTGTACACAGTATATCATCATCAATATCTGTTAGTTTGTCAGAGTGACAGGCTGTGTACACAGTATATCATCATCAATATCTGTTAGTTTGTCATGGTGACAGGCTGCGTACACAGTATATCATCATCAATATCTGTTAGTTTGTCATGGTGACAGGCTGCGTACACAGTATATCATCATCATCATCAATATCTGTTAGTTTGTCAGGGTGACAGGCTGCGTACACAGTATATCATCATCATCATCATCATCAATATCTCTTAGTTTGTCAGGGTGACAGGCTGCGTACACAGTATATTATCATCAATATCTGTTAGTTTGTCATGGTGACAGGCTGCGTACACAGTATATCATCATCATCATCATCAATATCTGTTAGTTTGTCAGGGTGACAGGCTGCATACACAGTATATCATCATCAATATCTGTTAGTTTGTCAGAGTGACAGGCTGCGTACACAGTATATCATCATCAATATCTGTTAGTTTGTCATGGTGACAGGCTGCGTACACAGTATATCATCATCATCATCATCAATATCTGTTAGTTTGTCATGGTGACAGGCTGCGTACACATTATATCATCATCATCATCAATATCTGTTAGTTTGTCAGGGTGACAGGCTGCGTACACAGTATATCATCATCATCATCAATATCTGTTAGTTTGTCATGGTGACAGGCTGCGTACACAGTATATCATCATCAATATCTGTTAGTTTGTCAGGGTGACAGGTTGCGTACACAGTATATCATCATCATCATCAATATCTGTTAGTTTGTCAGGGTGACAGGCTGCGTACACAGTATATCATCATCAATATCTGTTAGTTTGTCAGGATGACAGGCTGCGTACACAGTATATCATCATCAATATCTGTTAGTTTGTCAGAGTGACAGGCTGCGTACACAGTATATCATCATCATCATCAATATCTGTTAGTCTGTCGTGGTGACAGGCTGCATACACAGTATATCATCATCAATATCTGTTAGTTTGTCATGGTGACAGGCTGCGTACACAGTATATCATCATCAATATCTGTTAGTTTGTCAAGGTGACAGGCTGCGTACACAGTATATCATCATCATCATCAATATCTGTTAGTTTGTCAGGGTGACAGGCTGCGTACACAGTATATCATCAATATCTGTTAGTTTGTCATGGTGACAGGCTGCGTACACAGTATATCATCATCAATATCTGTTAGTTTGTCAGGGTGACAGGCTGCGTACACAGTATATCATCATCAATATCTGTTAGTTTGTCAGGGTGACAGGCTGCGTACACAGTATATCATCATCAATATCTGTTAGTTTGTCATGGTGACAGGCTGCGTACACAGTATATCATCATCATCAATATCTGTTAGTTTGTCATGGTGACAGGCTGCGTACACAGTATATCATCATCATCAATATCTGTTAGTTTGTCATGGTGACAGGCTGCGTACACAGTATATCATCATCAATATCTGTTAGTTTGTCATGGTGACAGGCTGCGTACACAGTATATCATCATCAATATCTGTTAGTTTGTCAGGGTGACAGGCTGCGTACACAGTATATCATCATCATCATCAATATCTGTTAGTTTGTCAGGGTGACAGGCTGCGTACACAGTATATCATCATCAATATCTGTTAGTTTGTCAGGGTGACAGGTTGCGTACACAGTATATCATCATCATCTGTTAGTTTGTCATGGTGACAGGCTGCGTACACAGTATATCATCATCAATACCTGTTAGTTTGTCAGGGTGACAGGCTGCGTACACAGTATATCATAATCAATATCTGTTAGTTTGTCATAATGACAGGCTGCATACACAGTATATCATCATCATCATCAATATCTGTTAGTTTGTCAGGGTGACAGGCTGCGTACACAGTATATCATCATCAATATCTTTTAGTTTGTCATGGTGACAGGCTGCGTACACAGTATATCATCATCAATATCTGTTAGTTTGTCAGGATGACAGGCTGCGTACACAGTATATCATCATCAATATCTGTTAGTTTGTCAGAGTGACAGGCTGCGTACACAGTATATCATCATCAATATCTGTTAGTTTGTCAGAGTGACAGGCTGCGTACACAGTATATCATCATCAATATCTGTTAGTTTGTCATGGTGACAGGCTGCGTACAGAGTATATCATCATCATTATCAATATCTGTTAGTTTGTCAGGGTGACAGGTTGCGTACACAGTATATCATCATCATCATCAATATCTGTTAGTTTGTCATGGTGACAGGCTGCGTACACAGTATATCATCATCAATATCTGTTAGTTTGTCATGGTTACAGGCTGCGTACACAGTATATCATCATCAATATCTGTTAGTTTGTCATGGTGACAGGCTGCGTACACAGTATATCATCATCAATATCTGTTATTTTGTCATGGTTACAGGCTGCGTACACAGTATATCATCATCAATATCTGTTAGTTTGTCATGGTTACAGGCTGCGTACACAGTATATCATCATCATCTGTTAGTTTTTCATGGTGACAGGCTGCGTACACAGTATATCATCATAATCAATATCTGTTAGTTTGTCATAATGACAGGCTGCGTACACAGTATATCATCATCAATACCTGTTAGTTTGTCAGTGTGACAGGCTGCGTACAGAGTATATCATCATCATCATCAATATCTGTTAGTTAGTCATGGTGACAGGCTGCGTACACAGTATATCATCATCAATATCTGTTAGTTTGTCATGGTGACAGGCTGCGTACACAGTATATCATCATCAATATCTGTTAGTTTGTCATGGTGACAGGCTGCGTACACAGTATATCATCAATATCTGTTAGTTTGTCAGGGTGACAGGCTGCGTACACAGTATATCATCATCAATATCTGTTAGTTTGTCAGGGTGACAGGCTGCGTACACAGTATATCATCATCAATATCTGTTAGTTTGTCATGGTGACAGGCTGCGTACACAGTATATCATCATCATCATCATCAATATCTGTTAGTTTGTCATGGTGACAGGCTGCGTACACAGTATATCATCATCATCAATATCTGTTAGTTTGTCATGGTGACAGGCTGCGTACACAGTATATCATCATCATCAATATCTGTTAGTTTGTCATGGTGACAGGCTGCGTACACAGTATATCATCATCAATATCTGTTAGTTTGTCAGAGTGACAGGCTGCGTACACAGTATATCATCATCATCATCAATATCTGTTAGTCTGTCGTGGTGACAGGCTGCATACACAGTATATCATCATCAATATCTGTTAGTTTGTCATGGTGACAGGCTGCGTACACAGTATATCATCATCAATATCTGTTAGTTTGTCAAGGTGACAGGCTGCGTACACAGTATATCATCATCATCATCAATATCTGTTAGTTTGTCAGGGTGACAGGCTGCGTACACAGTATATCATCAATATCTGTTAGTTTGTCATGGTGACAGGCTGCGTACACAGTATATCATCATCAATATCTGTTAGTTTGTCAGGGTGACAGGCTGCGTACACAGTATATCATCATCAATATCTGTTAGTTTGTCAGAGTGACAGGCTGCGTACACAGTATATCATCATCAATATCTGTTAGTTTGTCATGGTGACAGGCTGCGTACACAGTATGTCATCATCAATATCTGTTAGTTTGTCAGGGTGACAGGCTGCGTACACAGTATATCATCATCAATATCTGTTAGTTTGTCAGGGTGACAGGTTGCGTACACAGTATATCATCATCATCATCAATATCTGTTAGTTTGTCATGGTGACAGGCTGCGTACACAGTATATCATCATCATCAATATCTGTTAGTTTGTCATGGTGACAGGCTGCGTACACAGTATATCATCATCAATATCTGTTAGTTTGTCATGGTGACAGGCTGCGTACACAGTATATCATCATCAATATCTGTTAGTTTGTCAGGGTGACAGGCTGCGTACACAGTATATCATCATCATCATCAATATCTGTTAGTTTGTCAGGGTGACAGGCTGCGTACACAGTATATCATCATCAATATCTGTTAGTTTGTCAGGGTGACAGGTTGCGTACACAGTATATCATCAATATCTGTTAGTTTGTCATGGTGACAGGCTGCGTACACAGTATATCATCATCAATATCTGTTAGTTTGTCAGAGTGACAGGCTGCGTACACAGTATATCATCATCATCATCAATATCTGTTAGTCTGTCGTGGTGACAGGCTGCATACACAGTATATCATCATCAATACCTGTTAGTTTGTCAGGGTGACAGGCTGCGTACACAGTATATCATAATCAATATCTGTTAGTTTGTCATAATGACAGGCTGCATACACAGTATATCATCATCATCATCAATATCTGTTAGTTTGTCAGGGTGACAGGCTGCGTACACAGTATATCATCATCAATATCTTTTAGTTTGTCATGGTGACAGGCTGCGTACACAGTATATCATCATCAATATCTGTTAGTTTGTCAGGATGACAGGCTGCGTACACAGTATATCATCATCAATATCTGTTAGTTTGTCAGAGTGACAGGCTGCGTACACAGTATATCATCATCAATATCTGTTAGTTTGTCAGAGTGACAGGCTGCGTACACAGTATATCATCATCAATATCTGTTAGTTTGTCATGGTGACAGGCTGCGTACAGAGTATATCATCATCATTATCAATATCTGTTAGTTTGTCAGGGTGACAGGTTGCGTACACAGTATATCATCATCATCATCAATATCTGTTAGTTTGTCATGGTGACAGGCTGCGTACACAGTATATCATCATCAATATCTGTTAGTTTGTCATGGTTACAGGCTGCGTACACAGTATATCATCATCAATATCTGTTAGTTTGTCATGGTGACAGGCTGCGTACACAGTATATCATCATCAATATCTGTTATTTTGTCATGGTTACAGGCTGCGTACACAGTATATCATCATCAATATCTGTTAGTTTGTCATGGTTACAGGCTGCGTACACAGTATATCATCATCATCTGTTAGTTTTTCATGGTGACAGGCTGCGTACACAGTATATCATCATAATCAATATCTGTTAGTTTGTCATAATGACAGGCTGCGTACACAGTATATCATCATCAATACCTGTTAGTTTGTCAGTGTGACAGGCTGCGTACAGAGTATATCATCATCATCATCAATATCTGTTAGTTAGTCATGGTGACAGGCTGCGTACACAGTATATCATCATCAATATCTGTTAGTTTGTCATGGTGACAGGCTGCGTACACAGTATATCATCATCAATATCTGTTAGTTTGTCATGGTGACAGGCTGCGTACACAGTATATCATCATCATCAATATCTGTTAGTTTGTCAGGGTGACAGGCTGCGTACACAGTATATCATCATCAATATCTGTTAGTTTGTCATGGTGACAGGCTGCGTACACAGTATAGTCATCATCAGTCATCATCATCAATATCTGTTAGTTTGTCATGGTGACAGGCTGCGTACACAGTATATCATCATCATCAATATCTGTTAGTTTGTCATGGTGACAGGCTGCGTACACAGTATATCATCATCAATATCTGTTAGTTTGTCATGGTGACAGGCTGCGTACACAGTATATCATCATCAATATCTGTTAGTTTGTCAGGGTGACAGGCTGCGTACACAGTATATCATCATCATCATCAATATCTGTTAGTTTGTCAGGGTAACAGGCTGCGTACACAGTATATCATCATCAATATCTGTTAGTTTGTCAGGGTGACAGGTTGCGTACACAGTATATCATCATCATCTGTTAGTTTGTCATGGTGACAGGCTGCGTACACAGTATATCATCATCAATACCTGTTAGTTTGTCAGGGTGACAGGCTGCGTACACAGTATATCATAATCAATATCTGTTAGTTTGTCATAATGACAGGCTGCATACACAGTATATCATCATCATCATCAATATCTGTTAGTTTGTCAGGGTGACAGGCTGCGTACACAGTATATCATCATCAATATCTTTTAGTTTGTCATGGTGACAGGCTGCGTACACAGTATATCATCATCAATATCTGTTAGTTTGTCAGGATGACAGGCTGCGTACACAGTATATCATCATCAATATCTGTTAGTTTGTCAGAGTGACAGGCTGCGTACAGAGTATATCATCATCATCATCATCAATATCTGTTAGTTTGTCATGGTGACAGGCTGCGTACACAGTATATCATCATCAATATCTGTTAGTTTGTCAGGGTGACAGGTTGCGTACACAGTATATCATCATCATCATCAATATCTGTTAGTTTGTCAGGGTGACAGGCTGCGTACACAGTATATCATCATCATCAATATCTGTTAGTTTTTCATGTTGTCAGGCTGTGTACACAGTATATCATCATCAATATCTGTTAGTTTGTCATGGTGACAGGATGTGTACACAGTATATCATCATCAATATCTGTTAGTTTGTCAGAGTGACAGGCTGTGTACACAGTATATCATCATCAATATCTGTTAGTTTGTCATGGTGACAGGCTGCGTACACAGTATATCATCATCAATATCTGTTAGTTTGTCATGGTGACAGGCTGCGTACACAGTATATCATCATCATCATCAATATCTGTTAGTTTGTCAGGGTGACAGGCTGCGTACACAGTATATTATCATCAATATCTGTTAGTTTGTCATGGTGACAGGCTGCGTACACAGTATATCATCATCATCATCATCATCAATATCTGTTAGTTTGTCATGGTGACAGGGTGCGTACACAGTATATCATCAATATCTGTTCGTTTGTCAGGGTGACAGGCTGCGTACACAGTATATCATCATCAATATCTGTTAGTTTGTCATGGTGACAGGCTGCGTACACAGTATATCATCATCATCATCATCATCAATATCTCTTAGTTTGTCAGGGTGACAGGCTGCGTACACAGTATATTATCATCAATATCTGTTAGTTTGTCATGGTGACAGGCTGCGTACACAGTATATCATCATCATCAATATCTGTTAGTTTGTCAGGGTGACAGGCTGCATACACAGTATATCATCATCAATATCTGTTAGTTTATCAGAGTGACAGGCTGCGTACACAGTATATCATCATCAATATCTGTTAGTTTGTCATGGTGACAGGCTGCGTACACAGTATATCATCATCATCATCATCAATATCTGTTAGTTTGTCATGGTGACAGGCTGCGTACACAGTATATCATCATCATCAATATCTGTTAGTTTGTCATGGTGACAGGCTGCGTACACAGTATATCATCATCAATATCTGTTAGTTTGTCATGGTGACAGGCTGCGTACACAGTATATCATCATCAATATCTGTTAGTTTGTCAGGGTGACAGGCTGCGTACACAGTATATCATCATCAATATCTGTTAGTTTGTCAGGGTGACAGGCTGCGTACACAGTATATCATCATCAATATCTGTTAGTTTGTCAGAGTGACAGGCTGCGTACACAGTATATCATCATCAATATCTGTTAGTTTGTCATGGTGACAGGCTGCGTACACAGTATATCATCATCATCATCATCATCAATATCTGTTAGTTTGTCATGGTGACAGGCTGCGTACACAGTATATCATCATCATCAATATCTGTTAGTTTGTCATGGTGACAGGCTGCGTACACAGTATATCATCATCATCAATATCTGTTAGTTTGTCATGGTGACAGGCTGCGTACACAGTATATCATCATCAATATCTGTTAGTTTGTCATGGTGACAGGCTGCGTACACAGTATATCATCATCAATATCTGTTAGTTTGTCAGGGTGACAGGCTGCGTACACAGTATATCATCATCAATATCTGTTAGTTTGTCAGGGTGACAGGCTGCGTACACAGTATATCATCATCAATATCTGTTAGTTTGTCAGGGTGACAGGTTGCGTACACAGTATATCATCATCATCTGTTAGTTTGTCATGGTGACAGGCTGCGTACACAGTATATCATCATCAATACCTGTTAGTTTGTCAGGGTGACAGGCTGCGTACACAGTATATCATAATCAATATCTGTTAGTTTGTCATAATGACAGGCTGCATACACAGTATATCATCATCATCATCAATATCTGTTAGTTTGTCAGGGTGACAAGCTGCGTACACAGTATATCATCATCAATATCTTTTAGTTTGTCATGGTGACAGGCTGCGTACACAGTATATCATCATCAATATCTGTTAGTTTGTCAGGATGACAGGCTGCGTACACAGTATATCATCATCAATATCTGTTAGTTTGTCAGAGTGACAGGCTGCGTACACAGTATATCATCATCAATATCTGTTAGTTTGTCATGGTGACAGGCTGCGTACACAGTATATCATCATCATTATCAATATCTGTTAGTTTGTCAGGGTGACAGGCTGCGTACACAGTATATCGTCATCATCATCAATATCTGTTAGTTTGTCATAGTGACAGGCTGCGTACACAGTATATCATCATCAATATCTGTTAGTTTGTCATGGTGACAGGCTGCGTACAGAGTATATCATCATCATTATCAATATCTGTTAGTTTGTCATGGTGACAGGCTGCGTACACAGTATATCGTCATCATCATCAATATCTGTTAGTTTGTCATGGTGACAGGCTGCATACACAGTATATCATCATCAATATCTGTTAGTTTGTCATGGTGACAGGCTGCGTACACAGTATATCATCATCAATATCTGTTAGTTTGTCAAGGTGACAGGCTGCGTACACAGTATATCATCATCAATATCTGTTAGTTTGTCAGGGTGACAGGCTGCGTACACAGTATATCATCATCAATATCTGTTAGTTTGTCATGGTGACAGGCTGCGTACACAGTATATCATCATCAATATCTGTTAGTTTGTCAGGGTGACAGGCTGCGTACACAGTATATCATCATCAATATCTGTTAGTTTGTCAGAGTGACAGGCTGCGTACACAGTATATCATCATCAATATCTGTTAGTTTGTCAGGGTGACAGGCTGCGTACACAGTATATCATCATCAATATCTGTTAGTTTGTCATGGTGACAGGCTGCGTACACAGTATATCATCATCACATATCTGTTAGTTTGTCAGGGTGACAGGCTGCGTACACAGTATATCATCATCAATATCTGTTAGTTTGTCAGGGTGACAGGCTGCGTACACAGTATATCATCATCATCATCAATATCTGTTAGTTTGTCATGGTGACAGGCTGCGTACACAGTATATCATCATCAATATCTGTTAGTTTGTCAGGGTGACAGGCTGCGTACACAGTATATCATCATCATCAATATCTGTTAGTTTGTCAGGGTGACAGGCTGCGTACACAGTATATCATCATCAATATCTGTTAGTTTGTCATGGTGACAGGCTGCGTACACAGTATATCATCATCAATATCTGTTAGTTTGTCATGGTGACAGGCTGCGTACACAGTATATCATCATCAATATCTGTTAGTTTGTCAGAGTGACAGGCTGCGTACACAGTATATCATCATCAATATCTGTTAGTTTGTCATGGTGACAGGCTGCGTACACAGTATATCATCAATATCTGTTCGTTTGTCAGGGTGACAGGCTGCGTACACAGTATATCATCATCATCATCATCAATATCTGTTAGTTTGTCAGGGTGACAGGCTGCGTACACAGTATATCATCATCATCATCATCATCAATATCTGTTAGTTTGTCAGGGTGACAGGCTGCATACACAGTATATCATCATCAATATCTGTTAGTTTGTCAGAGTGACAGGCTGCGTACACAGTATATCATCATCAATATCTGTTAGTTTGTCATGGTGACAGGCTGCGTACACAGTATATCATCATCATCATCATCAATATCTGTTAGTTTGTCATGGTTGACAGGCTGCGTACACAGTATATCATCATCATCAATATCTGTTAGTTTATCAGAGTGACAGGCTGCGTACACAGTATATCATCATCAATATCTGTTAGTTTGTCAGTGTGACAGGCTGCATACACAGTATATCATCATCAATATCTGTTAGTTTGTCAGAGTGACAGGCTGCGTACACAGTATATCATCATCAATATCTGTTAGTTTGTCATGGTGACAGGCTGCGTACACAGTATATCATCATCATCAATATCTGTTAGTTTGTCATGGTGACAGGCTGCGTACACAGTATATCATCATCATCAATATCTGTTATTTTGTCATGGTTACAGGCTGCGTACACAGTATATCATCATCAATATCTGTTAGTTTGTCATGGTGACAGGCTGCGTACACAGTATATCATCATCATCATCATCAATATCTGTTAGTTTGTCATGGTGACAGGCTGCGTACACAGTATATCATCATCATCAATATCTGTTAGTTTGTCATGGTGACAGGCTGCGTACACAGTATATCATCATCAATATCTGTTAGTTTGTCATGGTTACAGGCTGCGTACACAGTATATCATCATCATCATCAATATCTGTTAGTTTGTCAGGGTGACAGGCTGCGTACACAGTATATCATCATCAATATCTGTTAGTTTGTCAGGGTGACAGGTTGCGTACACAGTATATCATCATCATCTGTTAGTTTGTCATGGTGACAGGCTGCGTACACAGTATATCATCATCAATACCTGTTAGTTTGTCAGGGTGACAGGCTGCGTACACAGTATATCATAATCAATATCTGTTAGTTTGTCATAATGACAGGCTGCATACACAGTATATCATCATCATCATCAATATCTGTTAGTTTGTCAGGGTGACAGGCTGCGTACACAGTATATCATCATCAATATCTTTTAGTTTGTCATGGTGACAGGCTGCGTACACAGTATATCATCATCAATATCTGTTAGTTTGTCAGGATGACAGGCTGCGTACACAGTATATCATCATCAATATCTGTTAGTTTGTCAGAGTGACAGGCTGCGTACACAGTATATCATCATCAATATCTGTTAGTTTGTCATGGTGACAGGCTGCGTACAGAGTATATCATCATCATTATCAATATCTGTTAGTTTGTCAGGGTGACAGGCTGCGTACACAGTATATCGTCATCATCATCAATATCTGTTAGTCTGTCATGGTGACAGGCTGCATACACAGTATATCATCATCAATATCTGTTAGTTTGTCAGGGTGACAGGCTGCGTACACAGTATATCATCATCAATATCTGTTAGTTTGTCAGGGTGACAGGCTGCGTACACAGTATATCATCATCATCATCATCAATATCTGTTAGTTTGTCAGGGTGACAGGCTGCGTACACAGTATATCATCAATATCTGTTAGTTTGTCATGGTGACAGGCTGCGTACACAGTATATCATCATCAATATCTGTTAGTTTGTCAGGGTGACAGGCTGCGTACACAGTATATCATCATCAATATCTGTTAGTTTGTCAGAGTGACAGGCTGCGTACACAGTATATCATCATCAATATCTGTTAGTTTGTCATGGTGACAGGCTGCGTACACAGTATATCATCATCAATACCTGTTAGTTTGTCAGGGTGACAGGCTGCGTACACAGTATATCATAATCAATATCTGTTAGTTTGTCATAATGACAGGCTGCATACACAGTATATCATCATCATCATCAATATCTGTTAGTTTGTCAGGGTGACAGGCTGCGTACACAGTATATCATCATCAATATCTTTTAGTTTGTCATGGTGACAGGCTGCGTACACAGTATATCATCATCAATATCTGTTAGTTTGTCAGGATGACAGGATGCGTACACAGTATATCATCATCAATATCTGTTAGTTTGTCAGAGTGACAGGCTGCGTACACAGTATATCATCATCAATATCTGTTAGTTTGTCATGGTGACAGGCTGCGTACAGAGTATATCATCATCATTATCAATATCTGTTAGTTTGTCAGGGTGACAGGCTTCGTACACAGTATATCGTCATCATCATCAATATCTGTTAGTTTGTCATGGTGACAGGCTGCATACACAGTATATCATCATCAATATCTGTTAGTTTGTCATGGTGACAGGCTGGGAACACAGTATATCATCATCAATATCTGTTAGTTTGTCAAGGTGACAGGCTGCGTACACAGTATCTCATCAATATCTGTTAGTTTGTCATGGTGACAGGCTGCGTACACAGTATATCATCATCAATATCTGTTAGTTTGTTTGAGTGACAGGCTGCGTACACAGTATATCATCATCAATATCTGTTAGTTTGTCATGGTGACAGGATGTGTACACAGTATATCATCATCAATATCTGTTAGTTTGTCAGGTGACAGGCTGTGTACACAGTATATCATCATCAATATCTGTTAGTTTGTCATGGTGACAGGCTGCGTACACAGTATATCATCATCATCATCAATATGTTAGTTTGTCAGGGTGACAGGCTGCGTACACAGTATATTATCATCAATATCTGTTAGTTTGTCATGGTGACAGGCTGCGTACACAGTATATCATCATCATCATCAATATCTGTTAGTTTGTCATGGTGACAGGCTGCGTACACAGTATATCATCATCAATATCTGTTAATTTGTCAGGGTGACAGGCTGCGTACACAGTATATCATCATCAATATCTGGTAGTTTGTCAGGGTGACAGGCTGCGTACACAGTATATCATCATCATCATCATCAATATCTGTTAGTTTGTCATGGGGACAGGCTGCGTACACAGTATATCATCATCAATATCTGTTAGTTTGTCAGGGTGACAGGCTGCGTACACAGGATATCATCATCATCATCAATATCTGTTAGTTTGTCAGAGTGACAGGCTGCGTACACAGTATATCATCATCATCATCAATATCTGTTAGTTTGTCAGGGTGACAGGCTGCGTACACAGTATATCATCATCAATATCTGTTAGTTTGTCAGGGTGACAGGCTGCGTATACAGTATATCATCATCAATATCTGTTAGTTTGTCATGGTGACAGGCTGCGTACACAGTATATCATCATCAATATCTGTTAGTTTGTCAGGGTGACAGGCTGCGTACACAGTATATCATCATCAATATCTGTTAGTTTGTCATGGTGACAGGCTGCGTACACAGTATATCATCATCAATATCTGTTAGTTTGTCATGGTGACAGGCTGCGTACACAGTATATCATCATCATCATCAATATCTGTTAGTTTGTCATGGTGACAGGCTGCGTACACAGTATATCATCATCATCAATATCTGTTATTTTGTCATGGTTACAGGCTGCGTACACAGTATATCATCATCAATATCTGTTAGTTTGTCATGGTGACAGGCTGCGTACACAGTATATCATCATCATCATCATCAATATCTGTTAGTTTGTCATGGTGACAGGCTGCGTACACAGTATATCATCATCAATATCTGTTAGTTTGTCATGGTTACAGGCTGCGTACACAGTATATCATCATCATCATCAATATCTGTTAGTTTGTCAGGGTGACAGGCTGCGTACACAGTATATCATCATCAATATCTGTTAGTTTGTCAGGGTGACAGGTTGCGTACACAGTATATCATCATCATCTGTTAGTTTGTCATGGTGACAGGCTGCGTACACAGTATATCATCATCAATACCTGTTAGTTTGTCAGGGTGACAGGCTGCGTACACAGTATATCATAATCAATATCTGTTAGTTTGTCATAATGACAGGCTGCATACACAGTATATCATCATCATCATCAATATCTGTTAGTTTGTCAGGGTGACAGGCTGCGTACACAGTATATCATCATCAATATCTTTTAGTTTGTCATGGTGACAGGCTGCGTACACAGTATATCATCATCAATATCTGTTAGTTTGTCAGGATGACAGGCTGCGTACACAGTATATCATCATCAATATCTGTTAGTTTGTCAGAGTGACAGGCTGCGTACACAGTATATCATCATCAATATCTGTTAGTTTGTCATGGTGACAGGCTGCGTACAGAGTATATCATCATCATTATCAATATCTGTTAGTTTGTCAGGGTGACAGGCTGCGTACACAGTATATCGTCATCATCATCAATATCTGTTAGTCTGTCATGGTGACAGGCTGCATACACAGTATATCATCATCAATATCTGTTAGTTTGTCATGGTGACAGGCTGCGTACACAGTATATCATCATCAATATCTGTTAGTTTGTCAGGGTGACAGGCTGCGTACACAGTATATCATCATCATCATCAATATCTGTTAGTTTGTCAGGGTGACAGGCTGCGTACACAGTATATCATCAATATCTGTTAGTTTGTCATGGTGACAGGCTGCGTACACAGTATATCATCATCAATATCTGTTAGTTTGTCAGGGTGACAGGCTGCGTACACAGTATATCATCATCAATATCTGTTAGTTTGTCAGAGTGACAGGCTGCGTACACAGTATATCATCATCAATATCTGTTAGTTTGTCATGGTGACAGGCTGCGTACACAGTATATCATCATCAATACCTGTTAGTTTGTCAGGGTGACAGGCTGCGTACACAGTATATCATAATCAATATCTGTTAGTTTGTCATAATGACAGGCTGCATACACAGTATATCATCATCATCATCAATATCTGTTAGTTTGTCAGGGTGACAGGCTGCGTACACAGTATATCATCATCAATATCTTTTAGTTTGTCATGGTGACAGGCTGCGTACACAGTATATCATCATCAATATCTGTTAGTTTGTCAGGATGACAGGATGCGTACACAGTATATCATCATCAATATCTGTTAGTTTGTCAGAGTGACAGGCTGCGTACACAGTATATCATCATCAATATCTGTTAGTTTGTCATGGTGACAGGCTGCGTACAGAGTATATCATCATCATTATCAATATCTGTTAGTTTGTCAGGGTGACAGGCTTCGTACACAGTATATCGTCATCATCATCAATATCTGTTAGTTTGTCATGGTGACAGGCTGCATACACAGTATATCATCATCAATATCTGTTAGTTTGTCATGGTGACAGGCTGGGAACACAGTATATCATCATCAATATCTGTTAGTTTGTCAAGGTGACAGGCTGCGTACACAGTATCTCATCAATATCTGTTAGTTTGTCATGGTGACAGGCTGCGTACACAGTATATCATCATCAATATCTGTTAGTTTGTTTGAGTGACAGGCTGCGTACACAGTATATCATCATCAATATCTGTTAGTTTGTCATGGTGACAGGCTGCGTACACAGTATATCATCATCAATATCTGTTAGTTTGTCATGGTGACAGGCTGCGTACACAGTATATCATCATCAATATCTGTTAGTTTGTCATGGTGACAGGCTGCGTACACAGTATATCATCATCATCATCAATATGTTAGTTTGTCAGGGTGACAGGCTGCGTACACAGTATATTATCATCAATATCTGTTAGTTTGTCATGGTGACAGGCTGCGTACACAGTATATCATCATCATCATCAATATCTGTTAGTTTGTCATGGTGACAGGCTGCGTACACAGTATATCATCATCAATATCTGTTAATTTGTCAGGGTGACAGGCTGCGTACACAGTATATCATCATCAATATCTGGTAGTTTGTCAGGGTGACAGGCTGCGTACACAGTATATCATCATCATCAATATCTGTTAGTTTGTCATGGGGACAGGCTGCGTACACAGTATATCATCATCAATATCTGTTAGTTTGTCAGGGTGACAGGCTGCGTACACAGGATATCATCATCATCATCAATATCTGTTAGTTTGTCAGAGTGACAGGCTGCGTACACAGTATATCATCATCATCATCATCAATATCTGTTAGTTTGTCAGGGTGACAGGCTGCGTACACAGTATATCATCATCAATATCTGTTAGTTTGTCAGGGTGACAGGCTGCGTATACAGTATATCATCATCAATATCTGTTAGTTTGTCATGGTGACAGGCTGCGTACACAGTATATCATCATCAATATCTGTTAGTTTGTCAGGGTGACAGGCTGCGTACACAGTATATCATCATCAATATCTGTTAGTTTGTCATGGTGACAGGCTGCGTACACAGTATATCATCATCATCATCAATATCTGTTAGTTTGTCAGGGTGACAGGCTGCGTACACAGTATATCATCATCATCATCAATATCTGTTAGTTTGTCAGGGTGACAGGCTGCGTACACAGTATATTATCATCAATATCTGTTAGTTTGTCATGGTGACAGGCTGCGTACACAGTATATCATCATCATCATCATCATCAATATCTGTTAGTTTGTCATGGTGACAGGCTGCGTACACAGTATATAATCATCATCAATATCTGTTAGTTTGTCATGGTTACAGGCTGCGTACACAGTATATCATCATCAATATCTGTTAGTTTGTCATGGTTACAGGCTGCGTACACAGTATATCATCATCATCAATATCTGTTAGTTTGTCAGAGTGACAGGCTGCGTACACAGTATATCATCATCAATATCTGTTAGTTTGTCAGGGTGACAGGCTGCATACACAGTATATCATCATCAATATCTGTTAGTTTGTCAGTGTGACAGGCTGCGTACACAGTATATCATCATCAATATCTGTTAGTTTGTCATGGTGACAGGCTGCGTACACAGTATATCATCATCATCATCATCAATATCTGTTAGTTTGTCATGGTGACAGGCTGCGTACACAGTATATCATCATCAATATCTGTTAGTTTGTCATGGTTACAGGCTGCGTACACAGTATATCATCATCATCAATATCTGTTAGTTTGTCAGAGTGACAGGCTGCGTACACAGTATATCATCATCAATATATGTTAGTTTGTCATGGGGACAGGCTGCGTACACAGGATATCATCATCATCAATATCTGTTAGTTTGTCAGAGTGACAGGCTGCGTACACAGTATATCATCATCATCATCAATATCTGTTAGTTTGTCATGGGGACAGGCTGCGTACACAGGATATCATCATCATCATCAATATCTGTTAGTTTGTCAGGGTGACAGGCTGCATACACAGTATATCATCATCAATACCTGTTAGTTTGTCAGGGTGACTGGCTGCGTACACAGTATATCATCATCAATATCTGTTAGTTTGTCAGGGTGACAGGCTGCGTACACAGTATATCATCATCATCATCAATATCTGTTAGTTTGTCATGGTGACAGGCTGCGTACACAGTATATCATCATCAATATCTGTTAGTTTGTCATGGTTACAGGCTGCGTACACAGTATATCATCATCAATATCTGTTAGTTTGTCAGAGTGACAGGCTGCGTACACAGTTTATCATCATCAATATCTGTTAGTTTGTCAGGGTGACAGGCTGCGTACACAGTATATCATCATCATCATCAATATCTGTTAGTTTGTCAGAGTGACAGGCTGCGTACACAGTTTATCATCATCAATATCTGTTAGTTTGTCAGGGTGACAGGCTGCGTACACAGTATATGATCATCAATATCTGTTAATTTGTCAGGGTGACAGGCTGCGTACACAGTATATCATCATCAATATCTGTTAGTTTGTCAGGGTGACTGGCTGCGTACACAGTATATCATCATCAATATCTGTTAGTTTGTCAGGGTGACAGGCTGCGTACACAGTATATCATCATCATCATCAATATCTGTTAGTTTGTCATGGTGACAGGCTGCGTACACAGTATATCATCATCAATATCTGTTAGTTTGTCATGGTTACAGGCTGTTTACACAGTATATCATCATCAATATCTGTTAGTTTGTCAGAGTGACAGGCTGCGTACACAGTTTATCATCATCAATATCTGTTAGTTTGTCAGGGTGACAGGCTGCGTACACAGTATATCATCATCATCATCAATATCTGTTAGTTTGTCAGAGTGACAGGCTGCGTACACAGTTTATCATCATCAATATCTGTTAGTTTGTCAGGGTGACAGGCTGCGTACACAGTATATGATCATCAATATCTGTTAATTTGTCAGGGTGACAGGCTGCGTACACAGTATATCATCATCAATATCTGTTAGTTTGTCAGGGTGACAGGCTGCGTACACAGTATATCATCAATATCTGTTAGTTTGTCAGGGTGACAGGCTGCGTACACAGTATATCATCATCATCAATATCTGTTAGTTTGTCAGGGTGACAGGCTGCGTACACAGTATATCATCATCATCATCATCAATATCTGTTAGTTTGTCAGGGTGACAGGCTGCGTACACAGTATATCATCATCAATATCTGTTAGTTTGTCATGGTGACAGGCTGCGTACACAGTATATCATCATCAATATCTGTTAGTTTGTCATGGTGACAGGCTGCGTACACAGGATATCATCATCATCATCAATATCTGTTAGTTTGTCAGAGTGACAGGCTGCGTACACAGTATATCATCATCATCATCAATATCTGTTAGTTTGTCATGGGGACAGGCTGCGTACACAGGATATCATCATCATCATCAGTATCTGTTAGTTTGTCAGGGTGACAGGCTGCGTACACAGGATATCATCATCATCATCAATATCTGTTAGTTTGTCAGGGTGACAGGCTGCATACACAGTATATCATCATCAATACCTGTTAGTTTGTCAGGGTGACTGGCTGCGTACACAGTATATCATCATCAATATCTGTTAGTTTGTCAGGGTGACAGGCTGCGTACACAGTATTTCATCATCATCATCAATATCTGTTAGTTTGTCATGGTGACAGGCTGCGTACACAGTATATCATCATCAATATCTGTTAGTTTGTCATGGTTACAGGCTGCGTACACAGTATATCATCATCAATATCTGTTAGTTTGTCAGAGTGACAGGCTGCGTACACAGTTTATCATCATCAATATCTGTTAGTTTGTCAGGGTGACAGGCTGCGTACACAGTATATCATCATCATCATCAATATCTGTTAGTTTGTCAGAGTGACAGGCTGCGTACACAGTTTATCATCATCAATATCTGTTAGTTTGTCAGGGTGACAGGCTGCGTACACAGTATATGATCATCAATATCTGTTAATTTGTCAGGGTGACAGGCTGCGTACACAGTATATCATCATCAATATCTGTTAGTTTGTCAGGGTGACTGGCTGCGTACACAGTATATCATCATCAATATCTGTTAGTTTGTCAGGGTGACAGGCTGCGTACACAGTATATCATCATCATCATCAATATCTGTTAGTTTGTCATGGTGACAGGCTGCGTACACAGTATATCATCATCAATATCTGTTAGTTTGTCATGGTTACAGGCTGTTTACACAGTATATCATCATCAATATCTGTTAGTTTGTCAGAGTGACAGGCTGCGTACACAGTTTATCATCATCAATATCTGTTAGTTTGTCAGGGTGACAGGCTGCGTACACAGTATATCATCATCATCATCAATATCTGTTAGTTTGTCAGAGTGACAGGCTGCGTACACAGTTTATCATCATCAATATCTGTTAGTTTGTCAGGGTGACAGGCTGCGTACACAGTATATGATCATCAATATCTGTTAATTTGTCAGGGTGACAGGCTGCGTACACAGTATATCATCATCAATATCTGTTAGTTTGTCAGGGTGACAGGCTGCGTACACAGTATATCATCAATATCTGTTAGTTTGTCAGGGTGACAGGCTGCGTACACAGTATATCATCATCATCAATATCTGTTAGTTTGTCAGGGTGACAGGCTGCGTACACAGTATATCATCATCATCATCATCAATATCTGTTAGTTTGTCAGGGTGACAGGCTGCGTACACAGTATATCATCATCAATATCTGTTAGTTTGTCATGGTGACAGGCTGCGTACACAGTATATCATCATCAATATCTGTTAGTTTGTCATGGTGACAGGCTGCGTACACAGGATATCATCATCATCATCAATATCTGTTAGTTTGTCAGAGTGACAGGCTGCGTACACAGTATATCATCATCATCATCAATATCTGTTAGTTTGTCATGGGGACAGGCTGCGTACACAGGATATCATCATCATCATCAATATCTGTTAGTTTGTCAGGGTGACAGGCTGCGTACACAGGATATCATCATCATCATCAATATCTGTTAGTTTGTCAGGGTGACAGGCTGCGTACACAGTATATCATCATCAATATCTGTTAGTTTGTCAGAGTGACAGGCTGCGTACACAGTATATCATCATCATCATCAATATCTGTTAGTTTGTCAGAGTGACAGGCTGCGTACACAGTTTATCATCATCAATATCTGTTAGTTTGTCAGGGTGACAGGCTGCGTACACAGTATATGATCATCAATATCTGTTAATTTGTCAGGGTCACAGGCTGCGTACACAGTATATCATCATCAATATCTGTTAGTTTGTCAGGGTGACAGGCTGCGTACGCAGTATATCATCAATATCTGTTAGTTTGTCAGGGTGACAGGCTGCGTACACAGTATATCATCATCATCAATATCTGTTAGTTTGTCAGGGTGACAGGCTGCGTACACAGTATATCATCATCATCATCATCAATATCTGTTAGTTTGTCAGGGTGACAGGCTGCGTACACAGTATATCATCATCAATATCTGTTAGTTTGTCATGGTGACAGGCTGCGTACACAGGATATCATCATCATCATCATCAATATCTGTTAGTTTGTCAGAGTGACAGGCTGCGTACACAGTATATCATCATCATCATCAATATCTGTTAGTTTGTCATGGGGACAGGCTGCGTACACAGGATATCATCATCATCATCATCAATATCTGTTAGTTTGTCAGGGTGACAGGCTGCGTACACAGGATATCATCATCATCATCAATATCTGTTAGTTTGTCAGGGTGACAGGCTGCATACACAGTATATCATCATCAATACCTGTTAGTTTGGGGACAGGCTGCGTACACAGTATATCATCATCAATATCTGTTAGTTTGTCATGGGGACAGGCTGCGTACACAGGATATCATCATCATCATCAATATCTGTTAGTTTGTCAGAGTGACAGGCTGCGTACACAGTATATCATCATCATCATCAATATCTGTTAGTTTGTCATGGGGACAGGCTGCGTACACAGGATATCATCATCATCATCAATATCTGTTAGTTTGTCAGGGTGACAGGCTGCGTACACAGTATATCATCATCAATACCTGTTAGTTTGTCAGGGTGACAGGCTGCGTACACAGTATATCATCATCATCATCAATATCTGTTAGTTTGTCATGGTGACAGGCTGCGTACACAGTATATCATCATCAATATCTGTTAGTTTGTCAGGGTGACAGGCTGCGTACACAGTATATCATCATCAATATCTGTTAGTTTGTCATGGTGACAGGCTGCGTACACAGTATATCATCATCAATATCTGTTAGTTTGTCATGGTGACAGGCTGCGTACACAGTATATCATCAATATCTGTTAGTTTGTCATGGTGACAGGCTGCGTACACAGTATATCATCAATATCTGTTCGTTTGTCAGGGTGACAGGCTGCGTACACAGTATATCATCATCAATATCTGTTAGTTTGTCAGCGTGTCAGGCTGCGTACACACTATATCATCAATATCTGTTAGTTTGTCAGGGTGACAGGCTGCATACACAGTATATCATCATCAATACCTGTTAGTTTGGGGACAGGCTGCGTACACAGTATATCATCATCAATATCTGTTAGTTTGTCATGGGGACAGGCTGCGTACACAGGATATCATCATCATCATCAATATCTGTTAGTTTGTCAGAGTGACAGGCTGCGTACACAGTATATCATCATCATCATCAATATCTGTTAGTTTGTCATGGGGACAGGCTGCGTACACAGGATATCATCATCATCATCAATATCTGTTAGTTTGTCAGGGTGACAGGCTGCGTACACAGTATATCATCATCAATACCTGTTAGTTTGTCAGGGTGACAGGCTGCGTACACAGTATATCATCATCATCATCAATATCTGTTAGTTTGTCATGGTGACAGGCTGCGTACACAGTATATCATCATCAATATCTGTTAGTTTGTCAGGGTGACAGGCTGCGTACACAGTATATCATCATCAATATCTGTTAGTTTGTCATGGTGACAGGCTGCGTACACAGTATATCATCAATATCTGTTAGTTTGTCATGGTGACAGGCTGCGTACACAGTATATCATCAATATCTGTTAGTTTGTCAGGGTGACAGGCTGCGTACACAGTATATCATCAATATCTGTTAGTTTGTAATGGTGACAGGCTGCGTACACAGTATATCATCAATATCTGTTAGTTTGTCATGGTGACAGGCTGCGTACACAGTATATCATCAATATCTGTTAGTTTGTCAGCGTGACAGGCTGCGTACACAGTATATCATCATCATCATCAATATCTGTTAGTTTGTCATGATGACAGGCTGCGTACACAGTATATCATCATCAATATCAATATCTTTCTGCTGGATCCAGCTGGCTTTTACTGTGTTTTCTCCGAGCTGGGCCTCAGACGGACACACACCGACAGACAGACACACAGGCACGGACTGACAGACGTCAGGCTCCGACGGACTGACAGACGACAGGCTCTGACAGACGACAGGACTGACTGACGACAGACGCCGACGGACCGACTGACATAACTGCATAACTATCACCTCAGTCATTCTATCTCACACCTTCCTCTGGCTTTCTGGGTAATTACCCTGGCCAGCTCTATGCCATTAGTGTCATCAGGTTCTGGGGAATAACAAGTGTGTGTGTGTGTGTGTGTGTACGTTAGAGGTCGACCGATTAGGATTTTTCAACGCCGATACCGATTATTGGAGGACCCAAAAAAAGCCGCTACCGATTAATCCGCCGATTTTATTTTTTCTTTTTTTTTCTTCTCCTTCTTATTATTATTTTTTTATTTTTTACATTTATTTGTAATAATGACAATTACAACAATACTGAATTAACACTTATTTTAACTTAATATAATACATCAATCAAATCAGTTTAGCCTCAAATAAATAATGAAACATGTTCAATTTGGTTTAAATAATGCAAAAACAAAGTGTTGGAGAAGAAAGTAAAAGTGCAATATGTGCCATGTAAGAAAGCTAACGTTTAAGTTCCTTGCTCAGAACATGAGAACATATGAAAGCTGGTGGTTCCTTTTTAACATGAGTCTTCAATATTCCCAGGTAAGAAGTTTTAGGTTGTAGTTATTATAGGAATTATAGGACCATTTCTCTCTATACCATTTGTATTTCATATACCTTTGACTATTGGATGTTCTTATAGGCACTTTAGTATTGCCAGTGTAACAGTATAGCTTCCGTCCCTCTCCTCGCTCCTACCTGGGCTCGAACCAGGAACACATCGACAACAGCCACCCTCGAAGCAGCGTTACCCATGTAGAGCAAGGGGAACAACTACTCCAAGTCTCAGAGCGAGTGACGTTTGAAACGCTATTAGCGCGCACCCGGCTAACTAGCTAGCCATTTCACATCGGTTACACCAGCCTAATCTTGGGAGTTGATAGGCTTGAAGTCATAAACAGCGCAATGCATTGCGAAGAGCTGCTGGCAAAATGCACGAAAGTGCTGTTTGAATGAATGCTTACGAGCCTGCTGGTGTCTACCACCGCTCAGTCAGACTGCTCTATCAAATCATAGACTTAATTATAACATAACACACAGAAACACGAGGCTTAGGTCATTAATATGGTCGAATCCGGAAACTATCACGTTTATTCTTTCAGTGAAATACGGAACCGTTCCGTATTTTATCTAACAGGTGGCATCCCTAAGTCTCAATATTGCTGTTACATTGCACAACCTTCAATGTTATGTCATAATTACGTAGAATTCTGGCAAATTAGTTCGCAACGAGCCAGGCGGCCCAAACTGTTGCATATACCCTGACTCTGCGTGCAATCAACGGAAGAGAAGTGACACAATTTCACCTGGTTAATATTGCCTGCTAACCTGGATTTCTTTTAGCTAAATATGCAGGTTTAAAAATATATACTTCTGTGTATTGATTTTAAGAAAGGCATTGATGTTTATGGTTAGGTACAGTCGTGCAACAATTGTGCTTTTTTCACAAATGCGCTTTTGTTAAATCATCCCCCGTTTGGCGAAGTCGGCTGTCTTTGTTAGGAAGAAATAGTCTTCACAGATCGCAACGAGCCAGGCGGCCCAAACTGCTGCATATACCCTACTCTGTTGCAGAGGTGACACATTTTTCCCTAGTTAAAAGAAATTCATGTTAGCAGGCAATATTAACTAAATATGTAGGTTTAAAAATATATACTTGTGTATTGATTTTAAAAAAGACATTGATGTTTATGGTTAGGTACACGTTGGAGCAACGACAGTCCTTTTTCGTTAAGCGCACCACATCGATTATATGCAACGCAGGACAGGCTAGATAAACTAGTAAAATCATCAACCATGTGTAACCGATGTGAAATGGCTAGTTAGCTAGCGGTGGTGCGCGCTAATAGCGTTTCAATCGGTGACGTCACCCGCTCTGAGACTTGAAGTAGGGTTGCCCCTTGCGTTGCAAGGGCCGCGGCTTTTGTGGCGCGATGGGTAACGATGCTTCGTGGGGTGTCAGTTGTTGATGTGTGCAAGGGTCCCTGGTTCGAGCCCAGGTTGGGGCGAAGAGAGGGACGGAACCTACACTGTTACACATGTGTAGTTAACTAGTGATTATGATTGATTGATTGTTTTTTATAAGATAAGTTTAATGCTAGCTAGCAACTTACCTTGGCTTCTTACTGCATTCACATAACAGGCAGGCTCCTCGTGGAGTGCAATGTAAAGCAGGTGGTTAGAGCGTTGGACTAGTTAACCGTAAGGTTGCAGATTGAATCCCCAAGCTGACAAGGTAAAAATCTGTTGTTCTGCCCCTGAACAAGGCAGTTAACCCACCGTTCCTAGGCCATCATTGAAAATAAGAATGTGTTCTTAACTGACTTGCCTAGTTAATTAATATTTATAAAAAATAAAAATAAAATGAATCGGCAAATCGGTGGCCAAAAATACCGATTACCGATTGTTCTGAAAACTTGAAATGGGCCCTAATTAATCGGCCATTCCGATTAATCGGCAACCTCTAGTGTAATTGCGTGTGTGTGTATTAGCCATTTCCTCAGATCGTTCAATACAGCTCTCTCAGCCTGTTTAGGAGGACTGTCTGAGTTAGCTCAGCTGTGAGATTAGCTGTACCTAAACATCACTAGCACTGCCTCCATCCCATAAAGGCACCCTATTCCCCATATAGTACACTACTTTTGACCAGGGCACATAGCCAGGTTGTTTTGGTAGGTCAGGGTGATGGAACACTTTGGTGTCTAATAAGAAGCAGTGGTTGTAGGCAGATAACAGGATGTCAGACAGTTTGGTGAGTGATTGAACGTTTGTCTGCTTGGTGTGTAGATGTTTTTGTATTTCTCTGTGTGTGTTTCTCATTGAATGTTTTTTTGTCTGAGCGTGTGTGTGTGTGTGTGTGTGTGTGTGTGTGTATTGGGGGGGTGTAACTGTGTTAACCGGGTCTTCCTGTGTGTCGGGCTCCTCCAGGACAGTGAAATCTTCATCAACGATAAGAAGACGGGGGTGGTGGAAACGTTTTGGAACCCCACAGCAGAGCTGCGTCAGAGCAGACTAACACGTTGCACTGTGCCTCCTGAGGACCAGGGAGACTATGAGTCTGAGAGGTATGAAGAGACCCACAGACTCTTTTCTTTCTCCCCTCTTTATTCCTCCTCTCTCCCATCATCATCTCATTCCTTCCCCTCGTTAGCTCTTTATTCCTCCTCTCTCCTCTATTCATCATCTCATTCCTTCCCCTCATTGGCTCTTTATTCCTCCTCTCTCCCCTCATCATCTCATTCCTTCCCCTCGTTAGCTCTTTATTCCTCCTCTCTCCTCTATTCATCATCTCATTCCTTCCCCTCGTTGGCTCTTTATTCCTCCTCTCTCCTCTATTCATCATCTCATTCCTTCCCCTCGTTAGCTCTTTATTCCTCCTCTCTCCTCTATTCATCATCTCATTCCTTCCCCTCATTGGCTCTTTATTCCTCCTCTCTCCCCTCATCATCTCATTCCTTCCCCTCGTTAGCTCTTTATTCCTCCTCTCTCCTCTATTCATCATCTCATTCCTTCCCCTCATTGGCTCTTTATTCCTCCTCTCTCCTCTATTCATCATCTCATTCCTTCCCCTCGTTAGCTCTTTATTCCTCCTCTCTCCTCTATTCATCATCTCATTCCTTCCCCTCGTTGGCTCTTTATTCCTCCTCTCTCCTCTATTCATCATCTCATTCCTTCCCCTCGTTAGCTCTTTATTCCTCCTCTCTCCTCTATTCATCATCTCATTCCTTCCCCTCATTGGCTCTTTATTCCTCCTCTCTCCTCTATTCATCATCTCATTCCTTCCCCTCGTTAGCTCTTTATTCCTCCTCTCTCCTCTATTCATCATCTCATTCCTTCCCCTCGTTAGCTCTTTATTCCTCCTCTCTCCTCTATTCATCATCTCATTCCTTCCCCTCGTTGGCTCTTTATTCCTCCTCTCTCCTCTATTCATCATCTCATTCCTTCCCCTCGTTAGCTCTTTATTCCTCCTCTCTCCTCTATTCATCATCTCATTCCTTCCCCTCGTTAGCTCTTTATTCCTCCTCTCTCCTCTATTCATCATCTCATTCCTTCCCCTCGTTGGCTCTTTATTCCTCCTCTCTCCTCTATTCATCATCTCATTCCTTCCCCTCGTTAGCTCTTTATTCCTCCTCTCTCCCCTATTCATCATCTCATTCCTTCCCCTCGTTAGCTCTTTATTCCTCCTCTCTCCTCTATTCATCATCTCATTCCTTCCCCTCGTTAGCTCTTTATTCCTCCTCTCTCCCCTCATCATCTCATTCCTTCCCCTCGTTAGCTCTTTATTCCTCCTCTCTCCTCTATTCATCATCTCATTCCTTCCCCTCATTGGCTCTTTATTCCTCCTCTCTCCCCTCATCATCTCATTCCTTCCCCTCGTTAGCTCTTTATTCCTCCTCTCTCCTCTATTCATCATCTCATTCCTTCCCCTCGTTAGCTCTTTATTCCTCCTCTCTCCTCTATTCATCATCTCATTCCTTCCCCTCGTTGGATCTTTATTCCTCCTCTCTCCTCTATTCATCATCTCATTCCTTCCCCTCGTTGGCTCTTTATTCCTCCTCTCTCCTCTATTCATCATCTCATTCCTTCCCCTCGTTAGCTCTTTATTCCTCCTCTCTCCTCTATTCATCATCTCATTCCTTCCCCTCGTTAGCTCTTTATTCCTCCTCTCTCCTCTATTCATCATCTCATTCCTTCCCCTCGTTAGCTCTTTATTCCTCCTCTCTCCTCTATTCATCATCTCATTCCTTCCCCTCGTTAGCTCTTTATTCCTCCTCTCTCCTCTATTCATCATCTCATTCCTTCCCCTCGTTGGCTCTTTATTCCTCCTCTCTCCTCTATTCATCATCTCATTCCTTCCCCTCGTTAGCTCTTTATTCCTCCTCTCTCCTCTATTCATCATCTCATTCCTTCCCCTCGTTAGCTCTTTATTCCTCCTCTCTCCTCTATTCATCATCTCATTCCTTCCCCTCGTTAGCTCTTTATTCCTCCTCTCTCCTCTATTCATCATCTCATTCCTTCCCCTCATTGGCTCTTTATTCCTCCTCTCTCCTCTATTCATCATCTCATTCCTTCCCCTCGTTGGCTCTTTATTCCTCCTCTCTCCTCTATTCATCATCTCATTCCTTCCCCTCGTTAGCTCTTTATTCCTCCTCTCTCCTCTATTCATCATCTCATTCCTTCCCCTCGTTAGCTCTTTATTCCTCCTCTCTCCCCTCATCATCTCATTCCTTCCCCTCGTTAGCTCTTTATTCCTCCTCTCTCCTCTATTCATCATCTCATTCCTTCCCCTCGTTGGCTCTTTATTCCTCCTCTCTCCCCTATTCATCATCTCATTCCTTCCCCTCGTTAGCTCTTTATTCCTCCTCTCTCCTCTATTCATCATCTCATTCCTTCCCCTCGTTAGCTCTTTATTCCTCCTCTCTCCTCTATTCATCATCTCATTCCTTCCCCTCGTTGGCTCTTTATTCCTCCTCTCTCCTCTATTCATCATCTCATTCCTTCCCCTCGTTAGCTCTTTATTCCTCCTCTCTCCTCTATTCATCATCTCATTCCTTCCCCTCGTTGGCTCTTTATTCCTCCTCTCTCCTCTATTCATCATCTCATTCCTTCCCCTCATTGGCTCTTTATTCCTCCTCTCTCCTCTATTCATCATCTCATTCCTTCCCCTCGTTAGCTCTTTATTCCTCCTCTCTCCTCTATTCATCATCTCATTCCTTCCCCTCGTTGGCTCTTTATTCCTCCTCTCTCCTCTATTCATCATCTCATTCCTTCCCCTCGTTAGCTCTTTATTCCTCCTCTCTCCTCTATTCATCATCTCATTCCTTCCCCTCGTTGGCTCTTTATTCCTCCTCTCTCCCCTCATCATCTCATTCCTTCCCCTCGTTGGCTCTTTATTCGTGCTCGTCATTTCCTTTTCAACTCATCACAGAAAGTCACTTGAAATGCAAGTAATGAAGAAGTCCACACCGAGAATAAAATAGGAAAAGAGCAATTTTCACTTCTTCTGAGTTACAATTGAAATGGATTTGTTTTGTATCTAAAACAAGCTGCTCATCAGCTCCCTGCTGTCTGTATCTCTCTCTCTCTCTCTCTCTCTCTCTCTCTCTCTTCCTCTCTCTCTCTCTCTCTTTTCCTCTCTCTCTCTCTCTCTCTCTCTCTCTTCCTCTCTCTCTCTCTCTCTCTCCCTCTCTCTCCCCACTCTCTCTCTCTCTCTCTCTCTCCCCACTCTCTCTCTCTCTCTCTCTCTCCCCACTCTCTCTCTCTCTCTCTCTCTCTCTCTCTCTCTCTCTCTCTCTCTCCCCACTCTCTCTCCTCTCTCTCTCTCTCTCTCTCTCTCTCTCTCCCCACTCTCACTCCTCCTCTCTCTCTCCCCACTCTCTCTCCTCCTCTCTCCCCACTCTCTCTCCCCTCTCTCTCTCTCTCCACTCTATCTCTCTCTCTCTCTCTCTCCCCACTATCTTCCCACCTCGCTCTCATTCCCCCCCTCTCTCTCTATATATTTTTCTCTATCTCTCTCTCTCTCTAAATATATATATCTCTATAACCTCCAACCTCTCAATCATTCTCTCTCTCTCTCTCCCTCCGTCCTCCCAGGTTATGGCAGCATGTAACAAGGGCCATCAACAACAAGGACCAGACAGAGGCCACCAATGAGAAGTTTATCCTGGAGGAGGCTCAGAGGAAGTCAACCCGCGAGCGCAAGGCCAAGTGTGAGGACTGGGCGCCCGGGCTCTTTGAACAGGACCCCGTAACCGGAGAATGGCATTACAGATATGCCGAGTGAGTTCCTTATCTCCAATTCACACACTCTATTCCCCATAGGGCTCTGGTCTAAAGTAGTGCACTATATAGGGAATAGGGTGCCATTTGGTACGTGACCCGTTAGTTGAAGTTGAGTAGAAGTTACAGTTCTAGGATCAGCTTATCTCCCTCATATTTGTATGTTAGCCATGAGTGGGTGAAATGTGAGACTGACCTTCGATGCCTGTCTGGGAGCAAATGCATCTTACTCCCACATTGATATATTAAAGGAGAGGGGCCATCTAGTGGAGATGTTATGTAACTAAATTCTCTATTGACAGGCAGAGCCAGGAAAAACTTGAGGCTATATTTAACGTTTATAGAGATGTTAGACTATATTAGTTTGCCAATGCTTCCATTACTATGACGACCAAGAAGTAGCATCAAAACCTTGTATGTAATGTATGTCAAGTCTCTGCATATGAACTGACCCCAGAGCTGATCAACAGGAGGATTGTGACACCTAGTGGATGGACCTGGTATTACATCATGTTGGCATAACATTACCTGTGGTAGTCAATACCAACAGACTGTATTATCTGTTTATGTAATGTTCTCTCGTGTGTGTGTGTGTGGTGTGTGTGTGTGTGTGTGTGTGTGTGTGTGTGTGTGTGTGTGTGTGTGTGTGTGTGTGTGTGTGTGTGTGTGTGTGTGTGTGTGTGTGTGTGTGTGTGTGTGTGTGTGTGTGTGTGTGTGTGTGTGTGTGTGTGTGTCCGCAGCACCCGGCCGTGGGATCCGCTGAATGATATGATTCAGTTTGAGAAAGACGGCTGGATCCAGACTAAAGTGCGGCATCGCACCCCTATGGTACGTTCTGCCAGTGTAATTAGTCTCAGTAACCAGGGCCCCAGGAGGGATGGCAATTGCAAGTGCCAGGTAGGTTGGCCAACCGAACAGCGCTCCCTGAGTTGTTTTTATACTTCTTGATTTATTTTTTTTACACCTCCTCCACTTCAGTTTGTCACCAGCCACCACTGCAGCTTGCTCTAAAAGTCTTCTCCAGCTCCATTCACAACCATCGCCTGTGGCTGCTTCTGTTCCGTGTGGGCCGCGCCGCACTGCCCAGCCTGTTGTCTCGTACAGCCATTTTGTTTTGACTGTTTCCCCACCACCTACCGCCATGTGGTTGTTGTCATTTTTTAGATGATTTGTGGATAATTCTGTTGTCGTTTTTAAGAAGGCTGGTTGTTGATGTCTCTGAGCGCTTTAAAGGCTTTAATGGGTGCTTGGTTGGTTAGTTCATTTGGTTGGTTAGTTCATTTGGTTGGTTAGTTCATTTGGTTGGTTAGTTCATTTGGTTGGTTAGTTCATTTAGTTGGTTAGTTCATTTGGTTGGTTAGTTCATTTGGTTGGTTAGTTCATTTGGTTGGTTAGTTCATTTGGTTGGTTAGTTCATTTGGTTGGTTAGTTCATTTAGTTGGTTAGTTCATTTGGTTGGTTAGTTCATTTGGTTGGTTAGTTCATTTGGTTGGTTAGTTCATTTGGTTGGTTAGTTCATTTGGTTGGTTAGTTTAATTTTAGTTGGTTAGTTCATTTGGTTGGTTAGTTCATTTGGTTGGTTAGTTCATTTGGTTGGTTAGTTCATTTGGTTGGTTAGTTTAATTTTAGTTGCAACTGACTGTGTTGTTGGTTGTTTTTGGAGTTTCACTGAATGTGGCCGATCGGCACGCTCGCATGCCTCATACAGCTGTGCTACTGATTAGCATGTGATGCAAGTGTTATTGTGTGTGTGTGTGTGTGTGTGTGTGTGTGTGTGTGTGTGTGTGTGTGTGTGTGTGTGTGCGTGCGTGCGTGCGTGTGCATGGGTGCGCGTGTTTGCGTCTGTGTTTTGTTCCTAAGTGCAGCTATTTACGTAGTTTCTGTGTGTTCGTTCGTAGGTGTACAAGCGTGTGTGTGCAGTGCGTGAGTGTTTTTGTGTAGGTATCTTTGGTTTTGTCGTCTTCTCTGTGGTGTGTGTGTTGATTTGGTGTCTGGTGTGTGTGGCTCTATGTTGATGTGTGTGTCCTTGGTGTGTGTAGGTGACAGGGCCCAAAAGAAAGCACAAGCACAGTGACAAGCCCAAGAAACCTGAGAGTGGCTGCTCCTCCCCAGAACCTGACCGCCAGGACTCCTCCGGCAGCGAGCGTACGTCTCACACACACACACACACACCAACAATATTACAATACCACTCACATTAATACACATACAATCCCAATGCTGCAACACAACGGACCCCCCCATACACACTCATACACCCCCCCCCCCCCCCCCACATACACACTCATTCACCCCCACACACACATACACACTCATACACCCCCACATACACACACACACACACCAACAATATTACAATACCACTTACATTAATACACATACAATCCCAATGCTGCAACTCAACGGACCCCCCCCATACACACTCATACACCCCCCCAGACACATACACACTCATACACCCCTCACATACACACTCATACATCCCCCCACATATACACACTCATACACCCCCGCACACACACTCATACACCCCTCACACACACACATATACACTCATACACCCCTCACACACACACATATACACTCATACACCCCCCACACACATACTCATACACCCCCCCACACATACACTCATACACATACACCCCCCCCCACACACTCATACACCCCCCCACATACACACTCATACACCACCCCACATATACACTCATACACCCCTGTACACACACACACACTCATACACCCCTGTACACACACACACTCATACACCCCCCCACACATACACACTCATACACCCCCCCACATATATTCACTCATACATCCCCCCACACATACCCTCATACACCCCCACACATACACTCATACACCCCACCACATATACACACTCATACAGCCCCCCACATATACACCCCCCCACACACACATACACATATACACTCATACACCCCCCACATATACACATTTACACACTCATACACCCCAACAACAGAATGGTGTGGGCGTATACCAGTCCGAAAAAATAGTCAATAGAGAGAGTAGACCGCTGATTGGCCAGCTCATCCCCCTGAGGAGTATGACATCATACTCTGAGGAAATGACAAGCAATAGCAAGTCTGTTTGGGATGCAAGGTTTAGGTTTTCAAAGTGTTTTTTTCCTCCAATTTATTATTTGGCCTCAAATACGACTATAGGACGACAACAACATTCTTTGGGTATAAGTTAACATAAAATGTACTTTTAAAAGTGACGTTTTCACTGGATATTTACTTTAACATTTGTTATTGACTCTCTGTTACAGCTGATTGTTGCTGTTTGTGTATTTCAGGACACAAAAGCAAGCACAGTAGCCGGTTAAGGAAAAAGGGCCCAGACCTTAGTGAACTTCAAAGTGCCATTGATTCTATAAAGAAGACACAGGAGAACATTTACAAGTGAGGGTCGTTTAAACATGAGACATTGAGTGTGTGTGCGTGGGGTCTTTGAGTGTGTGAGGATTCAACTGTTCCCTAATTATGCATTGTGAGTTTGTGGTTGTGCATATAAATCCTGTGACTGAGCCCTCACTGACTCTGTGTGTGTGTGTGTGTGTGTGTGTGTGTGTGTGTGTGTGTGTGTGTGTGTGTGTGTGTGTGTGTGTGTGTGTGTGTGTGTGTGTGTGTGTGTGTGTGTGTGTGTGTGTGTGTGTGTGTGTGTGTGTGTGTGTGTGTGTGTGTGTGTGAGTGCGTGCGTGCGTGCGTGCGTGCGTGCGTGCGTGCGTGCGTGCGTGCGTGCGTGCGTGCGTGCGTGCGTGCGTGCGTGCGTGCGTGCGTGCGTGCGTGCGTGCGTGCGTGCGTGCGTGCGTGCGTGCGTGCGTGCGTGCGTGCGTGCGTGCGTGCGTGCGTGCGTGCGTGCGTGCGTGCGTGCGTGCGTGCGTGCGTGCGTGCGTGCGTGCGTGCGTGCGTGCGTGCGTGCCTGTGTCTGTGTCTGTGTCTGTGTCTGTGTCTGTGCGTGTGCCTACATCTCCAGGAGCATCGGTGTGCTGCGCTCCCGAACGGCAGGGGGCCAGACGACAGCAGAGGGCGGATTCCTGCAGCAGCGCGACTACGCCATCATCATCCTCCTCATCCTCCTTCAGGTCTTCATCAACTTCCTGTTCAAGTAGCAGCCGACAGACTGACAGACATATAGAGAGAGAGACAGGACTGATGGGGGGGTTTGTTCAGGCTGAGGAGGAGAAACAGTCTGGAAGTGAATGAACTACAAGAGCTCTGCCTCAAACCCCTCTCTCTCTCTCTCTCTCTCTCTCTCTCTCTCTCTCTCTCTCTCTCTCTCTCTCTCTCTCTCTCTCCATCTCTCTCTCTCCATCTCTCTCTCTCCATCTCTCTCTCTCTCTCTCTCTCTCTCTCTCTCTCTCTCTCCATCTCTCGCTCACTCTGTCTCTCTCTCGCTCTGTCTCTCCTCGCTCTGTCTCTCTCTCGCTCTGTCTCTCTCTCGCTCTGTCTCTCTCTCTCCGTCTCTCCTCTCTCTCTCTCTCTCTCGCTCTGTCTCTCTGTCTCCGCTCTGTCTCTCTCTCTCACGCTCTGTCTGTCTCTCTCTCTCTCTCTCTCTCTCCTGAGTTGACCCTGCTCCACTGTCCTCAGATGGGCCACCATTGTCGCACACACGTCTCAAAAGCAAGCATTCCTGAAAGAGGCTCCTCAGAAAAAACTGAAATTGTTTTTAATTTCTATTTATTTGTACCTGTTTAAAGATCCATGTATTTTTAAAGTGGGGGTGACACCGTCCAGGACTGAAGGGAAGTTGAGGTCAGCGTTCAGTTGACGTCATGATGTCGTCAACTGGGCCTTCGAGTAGGCGTTGACATCTGGTGGCCATTTGTAATTTTGCTAACGGACACCGCTCCTTGCATTTCACATTGCCCCCATTTCACCCGGATCCCCAACTACAGGGAACATTTTACACTGAGACTTTTGAAGAAAAATTACTTTCATTCAATTTTTTTTTTTAAAGACTGTTCATTTGTTTTGTTTGTTTGGTGTGTCCTTTGTGAGTAGAACCTCTAGTTAAAAAATATACGAGAAGGGAGAAGAACAGTTTTAAGCGGTCCAATATATGTAACGTTCTTTTGAAGCTTTGACAAGGCTCGAGTTTCCTAGCTTGAAGGTGAATAGGCAACAAAAGAAAGAGAAAGTAATTGTAATCAATCGATTTGAATCGTTCCACTGAAATTTGTGTACAAGGTCAATTGTATAAACTAGATGCTTGACATGAATTGTTGCTGTGTGGTTAACATGTACAGTAGGATGAATGTTCAGCTGACACACTTGCCCGATAGTGTGTAAACATCACTATGACTCCTAGTAGACAGTAGAGTCCCCAGTGGGGAGGCTGTTCATAGACTTTTGTACAGTAGTAACTCAACATTGTCAGCCAGTCAGAAATCAACTAGATGTAGTGAAAATCTGCCAGATGCAGTGTTTCAGGTGTAGTATAGGCCGTCAGTCCACTTCCTGTGTACATAGCTAACGGACTGACTCACTCATAGCAGCTGTGTTCTTTCCTAAAGAGACATTCTTTCACACAGACGAGACCCTCTGTGGAACAAGCCAGTCTGGCGTTATCAATACCCCATTACCTCGGTGTCTTTGTGGGCTGCCCACTCTGTGTGTGTCTGTCGTCATCGCCTCGTCACTGTCGTTCACTCATCCAAACCAGACGTTTAGAATGTGGTCACAAGAAAATAACACCAGTGCCTTCTAGAGTGGGGGGGGTGCTGGGGGTTGGGGCTGATAGGGATTGAGAGGTGAGTGGGGGGTGAGTGGGGGGGTTGGGGCTGGGGGTTTGGGGCTAATGGGGGGGATAGGGATTGAGAGGGGTGGGGCTGAGAGTTTGGGGGGTGGGTGGGTGGAGGTTTGAGGCTAATGGGTGGGGTAAGAGGTGGGACTGGGGTTTTGGGGGGGCGCTAACGGGGGTTAGGGATGGGGTGGGGATGGGGTTTTGGAGGGTGGGTGGATGTTTGGGGCTAACGGGAGGGGTAGTGATTAGAAGGGGTGGGGACAGTGAGAGAGTAGATATGGGTACAGTAGAAGTGTAAGGGGGAGCGATAGCCAGTGTTTTGGAGTGGTCGTGCCATATCAAGCCTTAGAGAAGAGTCCTGCTTGGCCCCTCCCAGCGTTGACGTGGTTACGCTGCCGTGGGAATTCTGGAAGCTGATACCTGCCACTTGGAGAGAGGAGGTTGTCTCTCTGAATCATCTCTCCGTCTATCCTCTTTCTTTCTCTCCCTCTCTCTCTCTTCACAAGGCACCAAAACCAGGGGAACGACATGTCTCCTCTTCCTTGTCATTGTTCATTGTGTTGTATTATAATGAAAATCACTTTCTGTTTTTTGTTTTCTATGTGGCACATTTTTGCTTGCTCCGTTGTTTTGTTTTTCCTTACTTTTCAGTGTTGATTTGTACAGACGATACCGCTGATATGATTCTGTTCCATGTCGTTTTGCGGTCACCCCTCGATGACTTGAGTTCATTGTCAAATTACCTTTTTTGCATCCCTAATGGCACCCTATTCCCAATATAGTGCCCTACTTTTGACCAGAGCCCTAAAATACATGTAGTGTACCATATAGAGAATAGGGTGCTATTTGGGACCTACCCCTGGTCTCTCTGTACACGGACATCCCTGGTTTCTCTGTTCCCGGACATCCCTTGTCTCTCTGTACCCGGGCATCCCTGGTCTCTCTGGTATGTATTTGTATGACAATAACACCTTCCTGAAAGTTATGTTGCCACATCCCCAAATAAAATCAAAATGACGTCTTTACTGTCTTGTCTGTATGGGGCCAATCAACTATATAACCTCTAGTCAGTGAACTATGTTGCCGGTCAGCTATAAAGACACACTTTGGTGAACTAATTTGAGGGATGATAGGTTTAAGCAATAAGGCACGGGGGGTGTGGTATATGGCCAATATAACACAGCTACGAGCTGTTCTTAAGCACGACGCAACACAGAGTGCCTGGATACAGCCCTTAGCCGTGGTATATTGGCCATATACCACAAACCCCCAAAGTACCTCATTGCTATTATAAACTGGTTACCAACGTAATTAGAGCAGTAAAATAAATGTTTTTTTTATACCCTTGGGATATGGTCTGATATACCACAGCTGTCAGCCAATCAGCATTCGGGGCTCGAACCACCCAGTTTATAATCTGTAATAGACCATGTACTGTAGTCTGTGAACCTGATGAACTAGTGTTGTGGTAACAGATCCCAACACAGACAAAACATAATGACCTATTACAACTCTAGGATCGCTGTTGGACAAAGGGTGGGAGGGAGGATGACTGAGATGTATTTAGGGTTTTTATTACTGTGTTTGTTCTGCTTCTGTTTCCTTGCTGTGTTATTTTCGCCTGGAAGCCAATTGGGATATCCATCCGCTGTAGACAGGAGTTCTGTGGAAGCTGCTAGAACACCTTTCTGGATAGCCATGTAACAGATGTCTGTCGTCACTAGAGGGCACAGTTAAAACAGCTCAGACCATTGGCATTGCCTGGCATAACCCACCTCTAGACATGTATTCATAGCCCACCTCTAGACATGTATTCATAACCCACCTCTAGACATGTATTCAGCATTGACCTCTAGACATGTATTCATCATTGACCTCTAGACATGTATTCATCATTGACCTCTAGACATGTATTCATCATTGACCTCTAGACATGTATTCATCATTGACCTCTAGACATGTATTCATCATTGACCTCTAGACATGTATTCATCATTGACATCTAGACATGTATTCATCATTGACCTCTAGACATGTATTCATCATTGACCTCTAGACATGTATTTATCATTGCGTTTGGCTGAGATGATTATAGGTCCGACACAACGTCAACAACTATTCACTCATTTTATAGTCATACTGAGAACATGGTCTCTTTTACAGATAAGACCTGAATTACAGAAATTACAGAAAATACACACATCAATATAAATACATAATGCAAGTAGAAAAACAACATGGTGATAAAAAAACAAACAGTCATAAGATTCTTTGACGTGCATATCAACACGTGTAGTAGCAGGTACTTCCTTTAACTTGCTTTGGGTGCCAGATGGGAAGGGTTGCACTTTTGGGACTATTCCGTTGGTTCCGTTGCACCAGGCAAGCTCAATGAAGTGCAACGTAAGTATATGAAAGATAACAAATATATTTAAACTTTGGTCTGTACACACACACATGGTCCCCATCTAGCATGAAGTTAAGAGCCCGGTGGCTAGCTCCCATTCCAGCATCTGGCTGGCCATGTCCCAATAACATACACTAGCTTCCTGTCTTCATTTTCATCTTTCCTTCACAAACACTAATGACTTGACCTGCCAGGTGTCAGCACTATGGTGAAACCCTATAGACCCTTCACCTCTCGGCTGTGGTGAAGGCAAAGACACCAGAAAAGGAAGCCACTTCAGGGGTATTAGGACCAGTGGCGACCCGTCATTCAGGGCAGGTGGGGTTTTTGAGCCCCACCTGTTAAGCTAAAAATTATTTTGTTGTGCCTGTTTCGCATGTTATTTTGGCATTAATTCATGTCACATATCAGTTCGCAAACAATGTAAAAGAAAAAAGAAACTGTAGTACAAACATGCTCTCTCTTGAGTAAGGCAGCTCCGAAATGCAGGTGTTTCAGCCTAGCGCAGTGCTTTCTGTGGTGGAGGGACAGCCAGCGGAATAGGCGTTGGTAATCTTCTCTAGTGGCGCCGTGATTGGCTCAGTGTTCTGTCACTCATGGGGACACTACGTCACCGCAGAATCGTTAAAGAGAGAGCCAAGCAGTTCAAGTCCCCTTGGGTGCTGCCATAGATTTATATTAGAAGTGCCCATCCAAGAAGGGTCAAGGTCATTGGCCACAGATAAAATGTCAAATAATGTTATATCTACCGCAGCTTTGATTGGACTGATGTTACTTTCAAAATCTTAGCTAGCAAGCTAGACAAGCAGTCATCATGAATCACGTCGACAATCTACTAGCAAATCCTTTTCAACCCTTGTCATATAAAGATAAATTATAGATAAAGGTATCGGTGCTCATCAGCCATTGGACATAAACATTACTCAACAAGTCGGAAATCGCAAATTCAACAATGAGTGGTTTGGAAGGAATCAGTGGCTAACTACAAGTGTTGCAAAGCAATCACCATTTTGCTTCCCCTGCCTGCTATTCAGTGTAGAGAGTGTGTGGTCCAAGTCTGGGTTTAAGGAGTTGAAACATCTGTATGGAATTTTATTTTTTCCAAGCTTGAAAGGGTAAACAATGTAGAAAATAGTAAAAAATAAAGAAAAACCCTTGAATGAGTAGGTGTGTCCTAACTTTTGACCACTCATTCATCATAGTTTGCTTTGGGCCGTTCTAAGCAGCGTACGATCCCCCGTCGTTTAACCACCATTGACCCATACCCTAAAAAGCCTATTCGCTCAAACGCGCCACCTCGAAGCCTCGGCAGGGTGACTTAAGGCTCCAGTGACAGATTAGGCAGGCTGCGATGATGGGTGAATCCCAAATGGAACGCTATGTCCTATACAGTGCACTACTTCGGGAATATGGTGCCATTTGGGACACAGCAGATGACTCACAAAGGCCCAACCGATCTGTGGCTAAGGCTAATGATGGATGCATGCTGATAGAGCACTGAGTGGCGGTAGGGCTCAGAGCTATGCCCACTGAATTATGCAGTAATCAAATTCAAACGGGGGTAACTGATGCTGCTGCTGCTGCCGCTTAAGCTTTTAGCTTCCCTTTAGCATATGCTGGGTCATTTGAGGAAGTAGTTTTCATTCGTTTGGGAAGGCTGTCCTTTTCAGTCTCAGCTATAATGCCTGTGATATTTTCCAAATGAGGGAATATTATCGATAATGGACTGGTGCACCGTGCACGTTTCTACTGTTTCTGTGCACGTTTCTACTGTCTCCGTGCACGTTTCTACTGTCTCCGTGCACGTTTCTACTGTCTCCGTGTACATTTAGGCTTTTATTTGACTGAGGAAAGGCTCCCAGACTGAGGCTCTGCCTGCGCCCAACGTCTGACCCATCTGGAAAATGGGCCAGACGTTGGTGTGATCATTTCAGATGGAGGCTGAAGCCTGGCACAGCCACACCTGCACTACACTCAAGTTACGGGCTCTCTTCTCACTCTTCCACTAAAATGGCTGCCGGTTCTTTGTGGTGTACCAGGGTTCTGATTCCACACTGACTCTCTGGGGCGTCGTGGGTTTGGGGAAGAGAATTAAGGAGCCGATCATATTGTCTTCCACTGCTGTACTGCCTGTGTCAGTTTCACGCTGATCACAAGTGGTAATAAGAACCTGCCCCTAAATGCTGATCTTGGGTCACTTTTGCATTTCCCCCACTAATGTTTAATGTTATGATTGGGATAGGGGAAGCTGATCCTAGGTCTGTACCTAGAGGAACCTTCACCCGGAGTGTTGAGAATATATGCAATGCCCGGCAGCACCAGACTACCCTGGAAGTGGACTGGACCCGTGTCATGTCTAACGTGTCTCGATGAAGATTACATGGACAGAGGAGACCTGATCCTAGTTCAGCACTCATACTCTACAACCTCTGATTTGGAAGTGCCAAGCATCCCCTCTCTTAATTTAAGGGGTGACCTGATTGGTTATCGGAGTGCCAAGGGTCCCTGGAGGCTGTCCATAATTCCAACCTGGATATTATGTGAAGATGTATAATATGAACACCTGAGGTAGAGTTAGTGGATGCTGGACGGATGCAATTTACTGTATGTGGGCTGAGGTCAAAGGTAGTTCACTATTGTGAATAGGGTACAATTTGGAATGCCACCACAGGGTGTCAGTCAGTCCCTCAGTCTGGGTGAGGTGGCGTTCCGCTGAGGCCAGAGCTTGATGCTGCCACGGTGTGTCAGTCAGTCCCTCAGTCTGGGTGAGGTGGCGTTCCGCTGAGGCCAGAGCTTGAACAGCTGGACCTCTATATTATGTCTTAATCCTTCTGTCTGCTGATGCATGCTGGGAGGCCAGCGCCCACAGACCGAGGGCTCAGCGTCCTCCTCCCACCTGTCACAAACACACACACACACACACACATCTCCCCTGGTTAAGAGAAGAAAGAGACCACCAAGGGAGTGATTCTAATTGGCTATACCTTCATCCCTGTAGAATGGTTCATATCTTCCCACCATGTGACTTTGGTATTTTGGTGTCTGAGCTTCAACACAAGGTTTGGGTGTGCTTGTCCCTTCTAACACATTCCCATGATATGTAAGAGTTGGTTATATTGCTGAAGTCTGTTGCTCTTTTGTTTTAGTATAAGAAGTGTTTGTTCAACTAGAAGAAGAATCATCATCATAGGGGTGAATGAATTAAGGTTAGAGTTAGATTAGGAACGAGGGTTAGGGGTTGAGTTTAGGTACGGTTTCAGTTGGGTTAAACGGGCAATCTGCAGTTGCTACACATATTAATGATATGTACCCATTGATTATTGAAGCACATAACTTAGAAATGCCTCATTAGCTTAGTTCAAAATAGCAGGTGCTGCCTCTTTAGTATAACAGGTGCTGCCTTTTTAGGAGGTGCTGCATCTTTAGTATAGCAGGTGCTGCCTTCTTTAGCAGGTGCTGCCTTCTTTAGCATAGCAGGTGCTGCCTCTTTAGTATAACAGGTGTTGCCTCTTTAGTGTAGCAGGTGCTGCCTCTAGTATAACAGGTGCTGCTTCTTTAGTATAGCAGGTGCTGCCTCTTTAGTATAGCAGGTGCTGCCTTTTTAGTATACTGTAGAAGGTGCTGCTTCTTTAGTTTAGCAGGTGCTGCCGCTTTAGTATAGCAGGTGCTGCCTCTTTAGCAGGTGCTGCCTCTTTAGCAGGTGCTGCCTCTTTAGCAGGTGCTGCCTCTTTAGTATAGCAGGTGCTGCCTCTAGTATACTGTAGCAGGTGCTGCCTCTTTAGTATACTGTAGCAGGTGCTGCCTCTTTAGTATACTGTAGCAGGTGCTGCCTCTTTAGTATAGCAGGTGCTGCCTCTTTAGTATAGCAGGTGCTGCCTCTTTAGTATAGCAGGTGCTGCCTCTTTAGTATAACAGGTGCTGCCTCTTTAGTATAGCAGGTGCTGCCTCTTTAGTATAGCAGGTGCTGCCTCTTTAGCAGGTGGTGCTGCCTCTTTAGCAGGTGCTGCTGCCTCTTTAGTATAGCAGGTGCTGCCTCTTTAGTATAGCAGGTGCTGCCTCTTTTTAGTATACTGTAGCAGGTGCTGCCTCTTTAGTATAACAGGTGCTGCCCCTTTAGTATAGCAGGTGCTGCCTCTTTAGTATAGCAGGTGCTGCCTCTTTAGTATAGCAGGTGCTGCCTCTTTAGTATAGCAGGTGTTACCTCTTTAGCAGCTGCTGCCTCTTTAGGAGGTGCTGCCTCTTTAGTATAGCAGGTGCTGCCTTAGCAGGTGCTGCCTCTTTAGTATAGCAGGTGCTGCCTTTTTAGTATACTGTAGCAGGTGCTGCCTCTTTAGTATACTGTAGCAGGTGCTGCCTCTAGTATAGCAGGTGCTGCCTCTTTAGTATACTGTAGCAGGTGTTGCCTCTAGTATAACAGGTGTTGCCTCCAGTATAACAGGAGCTGCCTCTTTAGTATAGCAGGAGCTGCCTCTTTAGTATAGCAGGAGCTGCCTCTTTTTAGTATACTGTAGCAGGTGCTGCCTCTTTAGTATAACAGGTGCTGCCCCTTTAGTATAGCAGGTGCTGCCTCTTTAGTATAGTAGGTGCTGCCTCTTTAGTATAGCAGGTGCTGCCTCTTTAGTATAGCAGGTGCTGCCTCTTTAGTATAGCAGGTGCTGCCTCTTTCGTTTTGCAGGTGCTGCCTCTTTAGCAGGTGCTGCCTCTTTAGTATACTGTAGCAGGTGCTGCCTCTTTAGTATACTGTAGCAGGTGCTGCCCCTTTAGTATAGCAGGTGTTGCCTCTTTAGTATAGCAGGTGCTGCCTCTTTAGTATAACAGGTGTTGCCTCTTTAGTATAACAGGTGTTGCCTCTTTAGTATAACAGGTGTTGCCTCTTTAGTATAGCAGGTGTTGCCTCTTTGGTATAGCAGGTGTTGCCTCTAGTATAGCAGGTGCTGCCTCTTTAGTATAGCAGGTGCTGCCTCTTTAGTGTAACAGGTGCCGCCTATTTAGTATACTGTAGCAGGTGCTGCTTCTTAAGTATAGCAGGTGCTGCCTCTTTAGTATAGCAGGTGCTGCCTCTTTAGTATAGCAGGTGCTGCCTCTTTAGTATAACAGGTGCGCCTATTTAGTATACTGTAGCAGGTGCTGCTTCTTAAGTATAGCAGGTGCTGCCTCTTTAGTATAGCAGGTGCTGCCTCTTTAGTATAGCAGGTGCAGCCTCTTTAGTATAGCAGGAGCTGCCTCTTTAGTATAGCAGGTGCCACCTATTTAGTATACTGTATTAGGTGCTGCTTCTTAAGTATAGCAGGTGCTGCCTCTTTAGTGTAGCAGGTGCTGCCTCTTTAGTATAACATGTGCTGCCTCTTTAGTATAACAGGTGCTGCCTCTTTAATAGGCGCTGCCTCTTTAGTATAGCAGGTGCTGCCTCTACTATACTGTAGCAGGTGCTGCCTCTAGTATAGCAGGTGCTGCCTCTTTAGTATAGCAGGTGCTACCTCTTTAGTAGAGCAGGTGCTGTCTTTTTAGAAGGTGCTGCCTCTTTAGTATAGCAGGTGCTGCCTTAGCAGGTGCTGCGTCTTTAGTATAGCAGGTGCTGCCTTTTTAGTATACTGTAGCAGGTGCTGCCTCTTTAGTATACTGTAGCAGGTGCTGCCTCTAGTATAGCAGGTGCTGCCTCTTTAGTATACTGTAACAGGTGTTGCCTCTAGTATAACAGGAGCTGCCTCTTTAGTATAGCAGGAGCTGCCTCTTTAGTATAGCAGGAGTTGCCTCTTTAGTATAGCAGGAGCTGCCTCTTTAGTATAGCAGGAGCTGCCTCTTTAGTATAGCAGGAGCTGCCTCTTTAGTATAGCAGGAGCTGCCTCTTTAGTATAGCAGGAGCTGCCTCTTTAGTATAGCAGGTGCTGCCTCTTTAGTATAGCAGGTGCTTCCTCTTTAGTATAGCAGGTGCTGCCTCTTTAGTATAGCAGGAGCTGCCTCTTTAGTATACCAGGTGCTGCCTCTTTAGTATAGCAGGTGCTGCCTCTTTAGTATAGCAGGTGCTGCCTCTTTAGTATAGCAGGAGCTGCCTCTTTAGTATAGCAGGAGCTGCCTCTTTAGTATAGCAGGTGCTGCCTCTTTAGTATAGCAGGTGCTGCCTCTTTAGCAGGTGCTGCCTCTTTAGTATAGCAGGTGCTGCCTCTTTAGTATAACAGGTGCCGCCTATTTAGTATAGCAGGTGCTGCCTCTTTAGTATAGCAGGTGCTGCCTCTTTAGTATAGCAGGAGCTGCCTCTTTAGTTTAGCAGGTGTTGCCTCTTTAGTATAGCAGGTGCTGCCTCTTTAGTATAACAGGTGTTGCCTCTTTAGTATAACTGGTGTTGCCTCTTTAGTATAACAGGTGTTGCCTCTTTAGTATAGCAGGTGTTGCCTCTTTGGTATAGCAGGTGTTGCCTCTAGTATAGCAGGGGCTGCCTCTTTAGTATAGCAGGTGCTGCCTCTTTAGTATAACTGGTGTTGCCTCTTTAGTATAACAGGTGTTGCCTCTTTAGTATAGCAGGTGTTGCCTCTTGGGTATAGCAGGTGTTGCCTCTAGTATAGCAGGTGCTGCCTCTTTAGTATAGCAGGTGCTGCCTCTTTAGTATAGCAGGTGCTGCCTCTTTAGTGTAACAGGTGCCGCCTATTTAGTATACTGTAGCAGGTGCTGCTTCTTAAGTATAGCAGGTGCTGCCTCTTTAGTATAGCAGGTGCTGCCTCTTTAGTATAGCAGGTGCTGCCTCTTTAGTATAGCAGGAGCTGCCTCTTTAGTATAGCAGGTGCCACCTATTTAGTATACTGTAGCAGGTGCTGCTTCTTAAGTATAGCAGGTGCTGCCTCTTTAGTGTAGCAGGTGCTGCCTCTTTAGTATAACATGTGCTGCCTCTTTAGTATAACAGGTGCTGCCTCTTTAATAGGCGCTGCCTCTTTAGTATAGCAGGTGCTGCCTCTTTACTATACTGTAGCAGGTGCTGCCTCTAGTATAGCAGGTGCTGCCTCTTTAGTATAGCAGGTGCTACCTCTTTAGTAGAGCAGGTGCTGCCTTTTTAGAAGGTGCTGCCTCTTTATTATTGCAGGTGCTGCCTTAGCAGGTGCTGCCTTTTTAGTATACTGTAGCAGGTGCTGCCTCTTTAGTATACTGTAGCAGGTGCTGCCTCTAGTATAGCAGGTGCTGCCTCTTTAGTATACTGTAACAGGTGTTGCCTCTAGTATAACAGGAGCTGCCTCTTTAGTATAGCAGGAGCTGCCTCTTTAGTATAGCAGGAGCTGCCTCTTTAGTATAGCAAGTGCCGCCTCTTTAGTATAGCAGGTGCTTCCTCTTTAGTATAGCAGGTGCTGCCTTTTTAGTATAGCAGGAGCTGCCTCTTTAGTATACCAGGTGCTGCCTCTTTAGTATAGCAGGTGCTGCCTCTTTAGTATAGCAGGTGCTGCCTCTTTAGTATAGCAGGAGCTGCCTCTTTAGTATAGCAGGAGCTGCCTCTTTAGTATAGCAGGTGCTGCCTCTTTAGTATAGCAGGAGCTGCCTCTTTAGTATAGCAGGAGCTGCCTCTTTAGTATAGCAGGTGCTGCCTCTTTAGTATAGCAGGTGCTGCCTCTTTGGTATAGCAGGTGCTGCCTCTTTAGCAGGTGCTGCCTCTTTAGTATAGCAGGTGCTGCCTCTTTAGAATAACAGGTGCCGCCTCTTTAGTATAGCAGGAGCTGCCTCTTTAGTATAGCAGGAGCTGCCTCTTTAGTATAGCAGGTGCTGCCTCTTTAGTATAGCAGGTGCTGCCTCTTTGGTATAGCAGGTGCTGCCTCTTTAGCAGGTGCTGCCTCTTTAGTATAGCAGGTGCTGCCTCTTTAGAATAACAGGTGCCGCCTATTTAGTATAGCAGGTGCTGCCTCTTTAGTATAGCAGGTGCTGCCTCTTTAGTATAGCAGGTGCTGCCTCTTTAGTATAGCAGGTGCTGCCTCTTTAGTGTAGCAGGTGCTGCATCTTTACTGTACCAGGTGCTGCCTCTTTAGTATAGCAGGTGCTGCCTTTTTAGAAGGTGCTGCCTCTTTAGTATACTGTAGCAGGTGCTGCCTCTTTAGTATACTGTAGCAGGTGCTGCCTCTTTAGTATAGCAGGTGCTGCCTCTTTAGTATAGCAGGTGCTGCCTCTTTAGTATAGCAGATGCTGCCTCTTTAGTATAGCAGGTGCTGCCTTTTTAGTATACTGTAGCAGGTGCTGCCTCTAGTATAGCAGGTGCTGCCTCTTTAGTATACTGTAGCAGGGGTTGCCTCTAGTATAACAGGTGTTGCCTCTAGTATAGCAGGAGCTGCCTCTTTAGTATAGCAGGAGCTGCCTCTTTTTAGTATACTGTAGCAGGTGCTGCCTCTTTAGTATAACAGGTGCTGCCCCTTTAGTATAGCAGGTGCTGCCCCTTTAGTATAGTAGGTGCTGCCTCTTTAGTATAGCAGGTGCTGCCTCTTTAGTATAGCAGGTGCTGCCTCTTTAGTATAGCAGGTGCTGCCTCTTTCGTTTTGCAGGTGCTGCCTCTTTAGCAGGTGCTGCCTCTTTAGTATACTGTAGCAGGTGCTGCCTCTTTAGTATACTGTAGCCGGTGCTGCCTCTTTAGTATAGCAGGTGCTGCCTCTTTAGTATAGCAGGTGCTGCCTCTTTAGTATAGCAGGTGCTGCCTCTTTAGTATAACAGGTGCTGCCTCTTTAGTATAGCAGGTGCTGCCTCTTTAGTATAACAGGTGCTGCCTCTTTAGTATAGCAGGTGCTATCTCTTTAGTATAGCAGGTGCTGCCTCTTTAGTATAGCAGGTGCTGCCTCTTTAGCAGGTGCTGCTGCCTCTTTAGTATAGCAGGTGCTGCCTCTTTTTAGTATACTGTAGCAGGTGCTGCCTCTTTAGTATAACAGGTGCTGCCCCTTTAGTATAGCAGGTGCTGCCTCTTTAGTATAGCAGGTGCTGCCTCTTTAGTATAGCAGGTGCTGCCTCTTTAGTATAGCAGGTGTTACCTCTTTAGCAGCTGCTGCCTCTTTAGGAGGTACTGCCTCTTTAGTATAGCAGGTGCTGCCTTTTTAGTATACTGTAGCAGGTGCTGCCTCTTTAGTATACTGTAGCAGTTGTTGCCTCTAGTATAACAGGTGTTGCCTCTAGTATAACAGGAGCTGCCTCTTTAGTATAGCAGGAGCTGCCTCTTTAGTATAGCAGGAGCTGCCTCTTTTTAGTATACTGTAGCAGGTGCTGCCTCTTTAGTATAACAGGTGCTGCCCCTTTAGTATAGCAGGTGCTGCCCCTTTAGTATAGTAGGTGCTGCCTCTTTAGTATAGCAGGTGCTGCCTCTTTAGTATAGCAGGTGCTGCCTTAGCAGGTGCTGCCTCTTTAGTATAGCAGGTGCTGCCTTTTTAGTATACTGTAGCAGGTGCTGCCTCTTTAGTATACTGTAGCAGGTGCTGCCTCTAGTATAGCAGGTGCTGCCTCTTTAGTATACTGTAGCAGGTGTTGCCTCTAGTATAACAGGTGTTGCCTCCAGTATAACAGGAGCTGCCTCTTTAGTATAGCAGGAGCTGCCTCTTTAGTATAGCAGGAGCTGCCTCTTTTTAGTATACTGTAGCAGGTGCTGCCTCTTTAGTATAACAGGTGCTGCCCCTTTAGTATAGCAGGTGCTGCCTCTTTAGTATAGTAGGTGCTGCCTCTTTAGTATAGCAGGTGCTGCCTCTTTAGTATAGCAGGTGCTGCCTCTTTAGTATAGCAGGTGCTGCCTCTTTCGTTTTGCAGGTGCTGCCTCTTTAGCAGGTGCTGCCTCTTTAGTATACTGTAGCAGGTGCTGCCTCTTTAGTATACTGTAGCAGGTGCTGCCCCTTTAGTATAGCAGGTGTTGCCTCTTTAGTATAGCAGGTGCTGCCTCTTTAGTATAACAGGTGTTGCCTCTTTAGTATAACAGGTGTTGCCTCTTTAGTATAACAGGTGTTGCCTCTTTAGTATAGCAGGTGTTGCCTCTTTGGTATAGCAGGTGTTGCCTCTAGTATAGCAGGTGCTGCCTCTTTAGTATAGCAGGTGCTGCCTCTTTAGTGTAACAGGTGCCGCCTATTTAGTATACTGTAGCAGGTGCTGCTTCTTAAGTATAGCAGGTGCTGCCTCTTTAGTATAGCAGGTGCTGCCTCTTTAGTATAGCAGGTGCTGCCTCTTTAGTATAACAGGTGCGCCTATTTAGTATACTGTAGCAGGTGCTGCTTCTTAAGTATAGCAGGTGCTGCCTCTTTAGTATAGCAGGTGCTGCCTCTTTAGTATAGCAGGTGCAGCCTCTTTAGTATAGCAGGAGCTGCCTCTTTAGTATAGCAGGTGCCACCTATTTAGTATACTGTATTAGGTGCTGCTTCTTAAGTATAGCAGGTGCTGCCTCTTTAGTGTAGCAGGTGCTGCCTCTTTAGTATAACATGTGCTGCCTCTTTAGTATAACAGGTGCTGCCTCTTTAATAGGCGCTGCCTCTTTAGTATAGCAGGTGCTGCCTCTACTATACTGTAGCAGGTGCTGCCTCTAGTATAGCAGGTGCTGCCTCTTTAGTATAGCAGGTGCTACCTCTTTAGTAGAGCAGGTGCTGTCTTTTTAGAAGGTGCTGCCTCTTTAGTATAGCAGGTGCTGCCTTAGCAGGTGCTGCGTCTTTAGTATAGCAGGTGCTGCCTTTTTAGTATACTGTAGCAGGTGCTGCCTCTTTAGTATACTGTAGCAGGTGCTGCCTCTAGTATAGCAGGTGCTGCCTCTTTAGTATACTGTAACAGGTGTTGCCTCTAGTATAACAGGAGCTGCCTCTTTAGTATAGCAGGAGCTGCCTCTTTAGTATAGCAGGAGTTGCCTCTTTAGTATAGCAGGAGCTGCCTCTTTAGTATAGCAGGAGCTGCCTCTTTAGTATAGCAGGAGCTGCCTCTTTAGTATAGCAGGAGCTGCCTCTTTAGTATAGCAGGAGCTGCCTCTTTAGTATAGCAGGTGCTGCCTCTTTAGTATAGCAGGTGCTTCCTCTTTAGTATAGCAGGTGCTGCCTCTTTAGTATAGCAGGAGCTGCCTCTTTAGTATACCAGGTGCTGCCTCTTTAGTATAGCAGGTGCTGCCTCTTTAGTATAGCAGGTGCTGCCTCTTTAGTATAGCAGGAGCTGCCTCTTTAGTATAGCAGGAGCTGCCTCTTTAGTATAGCAGGTGCTGCCTCTTTAGTATAGCAGGTGCTGCCTCTTTAGCAGGTGCTGCCTCTTTAGTATAGCAGGTGCTGCCTCTTTAGTATAACAGGTGCCGCCTATTTAGTATAGCAGGTGCTGCCTCTTTAGTATAGCAGGTGCTGCCTCTTTAGTATAGCAGGAGCTGCCTCTTTAGTTTAGCAGGTGTTGCCTCTTTAGTATAGCAGGTGCTGCCTCTTTAGTATAACAGGTGTTGCCTCTTTAGTATAACTGGTGTTGCCTCTTTAGTATAACAGGTGTTGCCTCTTTAGTATAGCAGGTGTTGCCTCTTTGGTATAGCAGGTGTTGCCTCTAGTATAGCAGGGGCTGCCTCTTTAGTATAGCAGGTGCTGCCTCTTTAGTATAACTGGTGTTGCCTCTTTAGTATAACAGGTGTTGCCTCTTTAGTATAGCAGGTGTTGCCTCTTGGGTATAGCAGGTGTTGCCTCTAGTATAGCAGGTGCTGCCTCTTTAGTATAGCAGGTGCTGCCTCTTTAGTATAGCAGGTGCTGCCTCTTTAGTGTAACAGGTGCCGCCTATTTAGTATACTGTAGCAGGTGCTGCTTCTTAAGTATAGCAGGTGCTGCCTCTTTAGTATAGCAGGTGCTGCCTCTTTAGTATAGCAGGTGCTGCCTCTTTAGTATAGCAGGAGCTGCCTCTTTAGTATAGCAGGTGCCACCTATTTAGTATACTGTAGCAGGTGCTGCTTCTTAAGTATAGCAGGTGCTGCCTCTTTAGTGTAGCAGGTGCTGCCTCTTTAGTATAACATGTGCTGCCTCTTTAGTATAACAGGTGCTGCCTCTTTAATAGGCGCTGCCTCTTTAGTATAGCAGGTGCTGCCTCTTTACTATACTGTAGCAGGTGCTGCCTCTAGTATAGCAGGTGCTGCCTCTTTAGTATAGCAGGTGCTACCTCTTTAGTAGAGCAGGTGCTGCCTTTTTAGAAGGTGCTGCCTCTTTATTATTGCAGGTGCTGCCTTAGCAGGTGCTGCCTTTTTAGTATACTGTAGCAGGTGCTGCCTCTTTAGTATACTGTAGCAGGTGCTGCCTCTAGTATAGCAGGTGCTGCCTCTTTAGTATACTGTAACAGGTGTTGCCTCTAGTATAACAGGAGCTGCCTCTTTAGTATAGCAGGAGCTGCCTCTTTAGTATAGCAGGAGCTGCCTCTTTAGTATAGCAGGAGTTGCCTCTTTAGTATAGCAGGAGCTGCCTCTTTAGTATAGCAGGAGCTGCCTCTTTAGTATAGCAGGAGCTGCCTCTTTAGTATAGCAGGAGCTGCCTCTTTAGTATAGCAGGAGCTGCCTCTTTAGTATAGCAAGTGCCGCCTCTTTAGTATAGCAGGTGCTTCCTCTTTAGTATAGCAGGTGCTGCCTTTTTAGTATAGCAGGAGCTGCCTCTTTAGTATACCAGGTGCTGCCTCTTTAGTATAGCAGGTGCTGCCTCTTTAGTATAGCAGGTGCTGCCTCTTTAGTATAGCAGGAGCTGCCTCTTTAGTATAGCAGGAGCTGCCTCTTTAGTATAGCAGGTGCTGCCTCTTTAGTATAGCAGGTGCTGCCTCTTTGGTATAGCAGGTGCTGCCTCTTTAGCAGGTGCTGCCTCTTTAGTATAGCAGGTGCTGCCTCTTTAGAATAACAGGTGCCGCCTATTTAGTATAGCAGGTGCTGCCTCTTTAGTATAGCAGGTGCTGCCTCTTTAGTATAGCAGGTGCTGCCTCTTTAGTATAGCAGGTGCTGCCTCTTTAGTGTAGCAGGTGCTGCATCTTTACTGTACCAGGTGCTGCCTCTTTAGTATAGCAGGTGCTGCCTTTTTAGAAGGTGCTGCCTCTTTAGTATACTGTAGCAGGTGCTGCCTCTTTAGTATACTGTAGCAGGTGCTGCCTCTTTAGTATAGCAGGTGCTGCCTCTTTAGTATAGCAGGTGCTGCCTCTTTAGTATAGCAGATGCTGCCTCTTTAGTATAGCAGGTGCTGCCTTTTTAGTATACTGTAGCAGGTGCTGCCTCTAGTATAGCAGGTGCTGCCTCTTTAGTATACTGTAGCAGGGGTTGCCTCTAGTATAACAGGTGTTGCCTCTAGTATAGCAGGAGCTGCCTCTTTAGTATAGCAGGAGCTGCCTCTTTTTAGTATACTGTAGCAGGTGCTGCCTCTTTAGTATAACAGGTGCTGCCCCTTTAGTATAGCAGGTGCTGCCCCTTTAGTATAGTAGGTGCTGCCTCTTTAGTATAGCAGGTGCTGCCTCTTTAGTATAGCAGGTGCTGCCTCTTTAGTATAGCAGGTGCTGGCTCTTTCGTTTTGCAGGTGCTGCCTCTTTAGCAGGTGCTGCCTCTTTAGTATACTGTAGCAGGTGCTGCCTCTTTAGTATACTGTAGCCGGTGCTGCCTCTTTAGTATAGCAGGTGCTGCCTCTTTAGTATAGCAGGTGCTGCCTCTTTAGTATAGCAGGTGCTGCCTCTTTAGTATAACAGGTGCTGCCTCTTTAGTATAGCAGGTGCTGCCTCTTTAGTATAACAGGTGCTGCCTCTTTAGTATAGCAGGTGCTATCTCTTTAGTATAGCAGGTGCTGCCTCTTTAGTATAGCAGGTGCTGCCTCTTTAGCAGGTGCTGCTGCCTCTTTAGTATAGCAGGTGCTGCCTCTTTTTAGTATACTGTAGCAGGTGCTGCCTCTTTAGTATAACAGGTGCTGCCCCTTTAGTATAGCAGGTGCTGCCTCTTTAGTATAGCAGGTGCTGCCTCTTTAGTATAGCAGGTGCTGCCTCTTTAGTATAGCAGGTGTTACCTCTTTAGCAGCTGCTGCCTCTTTAGGAGGTACTGCCTCTTTAGTATAGCAGGTGCTGCCTTTTTAGTATACTGTAGCAGGTGCTGCCTCTTTAGTATACTGTAGCAGTTGTTGCCTCTAGTATAACAGGTGTTGCCTCTAGTATAACAGGAGCTGCCTCTTTAGTATAGCAGGAGCTGCCTCTTTAGTATAGCAGGAGCTGCCTCTTTTTAGTATACTGTAGCAGGTGCTGCCTCTTTAGTATAACAGGTGCTGCCCCTTTAGTATAGCAGGTGCTGCCCCTTTAGTATAGTAGGTGCTGCCTCTTTAGTATAGCAGGTGCTGCCTCTTTAGTATAGCAGGTGCTGCCTCTTTAGTATAGCAGGTGCTGCCTCTTTAGTATAGCAGGTGCTGCCTCTTTAGTATAGCAGGTGCTGCCTCTTTAGTATAGCAGGTGCTGCCTCTTTCGTTTTGCAGGTGCTGCCTCTTTAGTATACTGTAGCAGGTGCTGCCTCTTTAGTATACTGTAACAGGTGCTGCCCCTTTAGTATAGCAGGAGCTGCCCCTTTAGTATAGCAGGAGCTGCCTCTTTAGTTTAGCAGGTGTTGCCTCTTTAGTATAGCAGGTGCTGCCTCTTTAGTATAACAGGTGTTGCCTCTTTAGTATAACAGGTGTTGCCTCTTTAGTATAACAGGTGTTGCCTCTTTAGTATAGCAGGTGTTGCCTCTTTAGTATAGCAGGTGCTGCCTCTTTAGTATAGCAGGTGCTGCCTCTTTAGTATAGCAGGTGCTGCCTCTTTAGTATAGCAGGTGCTGCCTCTTTAGTATAACAGGTGCTGCCTCTTTAGTATAGCAGGTGCTGCCTCTTTTGTATAGCAGGTGTTGCCTCTAGTATAGCAGGTGCTGCCTCTTTAGTATAGCAGGTGCTGCCTCTTTCGTTTTGCAGGTGCTGCCTCTTTAGCAGGTGCTGCCTCTTTAGTATACTGTAGCAGGTGCTGCCTCTTTAGTATACTGTAGCAGGTGCTGCCCCTTTAGTATAGCAGGTGCTGCCTCTTTAGTATAACAGGTGCCGCCTATTTAGTATACTGTAGCAGGTGCTGCTTCTTTAGTATAGCAGGTGCTGCCTCTTTAGTATAGCAGGTGCTGCCTCTTTAGTGTAGCAGGTGCTGCCTCTTTAGTATAGCAGGTACTGCCTCTTTAGTGTAGCAGGTGCTGCCTCTTTAGTATAGCAGGTGCTGCCTCTTTAGTATAGCAGGAGCTGCCTCTTTAGTATAGCAGGAGCTGCCTCTTTAGTATAGCAGGTGCTGCCTCTTTAGTATAGCAGGTGCTGCCTCTTTAGCAGGTGCTGCCTCTTTAGTATAGCAGGTGCTGCCTCTTTAGTATAGCAGGTGCTGCCTCTTTATTATAACAGGTGCCGCCTCTTTAATATACTGTAGCAGGTGCTGCCTCTTTAGTATAGCAGGTGCTGCCTCTTTAGTATAGCAGGTGCTGCCTCTTTAGTGTAGCAGGTGCTGCATCTTTACTGTAGCAGGTGCTGCCTCTTTAGTATAGCAGGTGCTGCCTCTTTAGTATAGCAGGTGCTGCCTCTTTAGTATAGCAGGTGCTGCCTCTTTAGTATAGCAGGAGCTGCCTCTTTAGTATAGCAGGAGCTGCCTCTTTAGTATAGCAGGTGCTGCCTCTTTAGTATAGCAGGTGCTGCCTCTTTGGTATAGCAGGTGCTGCCTCTTTAGCAGGTGCTGCCTCTTTAGTATAGTAGGTGCTGCCTCTTTAGTATAACAGGTGCCGCCTATTTAGTATAGCAGGTGCTGCCTCTTTAGTATAGCAGGTGCTGCCTCTTTAGTATAGCAGGTGCTGCCTCTTTAGTATAGCAGGTGCTGCCTCTTTAGAATAGCAGGTGCTGCCTCTTTAGTATAGCAGGTGCTGCCTCTTTAGTATAGCAGGTGCTGCCTCTTTATTATAACAGGTGCCGCCTCTTTAATATACTGTAGCAGGTGCTGCCTCTTTAGTATAGCAGGTGCTGCCTCTTTAGTGTAGCAGGTGCTGCCTCTTTAGTATAGCAGGTGCTGCCTCTTTAGTATAGCAGGTGCTGCCTCTTTAGTATAGCAGGTGCTGCCTCTTTCGTTTTGCAGGTGCTGCCTCTTTAGCACGTGCTGCCTCTTTAGTATACTGTAGCAGGTGCTGCCTCTTTAGTATACTGTAGCAGGTGCTGCCCCTTTAGTATAGCAGGTGTTGCCTCTTTGGTATAGCAGGTGTTGCCTCTAGTATAGCAGGTGCTGCCTCTTTAGTATAGCAGGTGCTGCCTCTTTAGTATAGCAGGTGCTGCCTCTTTAGTGTAACAGGTGCCGCCTATTTAGTATACTGTAGCAGGTGCTGCTTCTTAAGTATAGCAGGTGCTGCCTCTTTAGTATAGCAGGTGCTGCCTCTTTAGTATAGCAGGTGCTGCCTCTTTAGTATAGCAGGAGCTGCCTCATTAGTATAGCAGGTGCCACCTATTTAGTATACTGTAGCAGGTGCTGCTTCTTAAGTATAGCAGGTGCTGCCTCTTTAGTGTAGCAGGTGCTGCCTCTTTAGTTTAACATGTGCTGCCTCTTTAGTATAACCGGTGCTGCCTCTTTAATAGGCGCTGCCTCTTTAGTATAGCAGGTGCTGCCTCTTTACTATACTGTAGCAGGTGCTGCCTCTAGTATAGCAGGTGCTGCCTCTTTAGTATAGCAGGTGCTACCTCTTTAGTAGAGCAGGTGCTGCCTCTTTATTATTGCAGGTGCTGCCTTAGCAGGTGCTGCGTCTTTAGTATAGCAGGTGCTGCCTTTTTAGTATACTGTAGCAGGTGCTGCCTCTTTAGTATACTGTAGCAGGTGCTGCCTCTAGTATAGCAGGTGCTGCCTCTTTAGTATACTGTAACAGGTGTTGCCTCTAGTATAACAGGAGCTGCCTCTTTAGTATAGCAGGAGCTGCCTCTTTAGTATAGCAGGAGCTGCCTCTTTAGTATAGCAGGAGTTGCCTCTTTAGTATAGCAGGAGCTGCCTCTTTAGTATAGCAGGAGCTGCCTCTTTAGTATAGCAGGAGCTGCCTCTTTAGTATAGCAGGAGCTGCCTCTTTAGTATAGCAGGAGCTGCCTCTTTAGTATAGCAGGTGCTGCCTCTTTAGTATAGCAGGTGCTTCCTCTTTAGTATAGCAGGTGCTGCCTCTTTAGTATAGCAGGAGCTGCCTCTTTAGTATACCAGGTGCTGCCTCTTTAGTATAGCAGGTGCTGCCTCTTTAGTATAGCAGGTGCTGCCTCTTTAGTATAGCAGGAGCTGCCTCTTTAGTATAGCAGGTGCTGCCTCTTTAGTATAGCAGGTGCTGCCTCTTTGGTATAGCAGGTGCTGCCTCTTTAGCAGGTGCTGCCTCTTTAGTATAGCAGGTGCTGCCTCTTTAGAATAACAGGTGCCGCCTATTTAGTATAGCAGGTGCTGCCTCTTTAGTATAGCAGGTGCTGCCTCTTTAGTATAGCAGGTTCTGCCTCTTTAGTATAACAGGTGTTGCCTCTTTAGTATAGCAGGTGTTGCCTCTTTGGTATAGCAGGTGTTGCCTCTAGTATAGCAGGTGCTGCCTCTTTAGTATAGCAGGTGCTGCCTCTTTAGTATAGCAGGTGCTGCCTCTTTAGTGTAACAGGTGCTGCCTCTTTAGTGTAGCAGGTGCTGCATCTTTACTGTAGCAGGTGCTGCCTCTTTAGTATAGCAGGTGCTGCCTCTTTAGTATAGCAGGTGCTGCCTCTTTAGTATAGCAGGTGCTGCCTCTTTAGTATAGCAGGAGCTGCCTCTTTAGTATAGCAGGAGCTGCCTCTTTAGTATAGCAGGTGCTGCCTCTTTAGTATAGCAGGTGCTGCCTCTTTAGTATAGCAGGTGCTGCCTCTTTAGTATAGCAGGAGCTGCCTCTTTAGTATAGTAGGAGCTGCCTCTTTAGTATAGCAGGTGCTGCCTCTTTAGTATAGCAGGTGCTGCCTCTTTGGTATAGCAGGTGCTGCCTCTTTAGCAGGTGCTGCCTCTTTAGTATAGCAGGTGCTGCCTCTTTAGTATAGCAGGTGCTGCCTCTTTAGTGTATCAGGTGCTGCATCTTTACTGTAGCAGGTGCTGCCTCTTTAGTATAGCAGGTGCTGCCTTTTTAGAAGGTGCTGCCTCTTTAGTATACTGTAGCAGGTGCTGCCTCTTTAGTATACTGTAGCAGGTGCTGCCTCTTTAGTATAGCAGGTGCTGCCTCTTTAGTATAGCAGGTGCTGCCTCTTTAGTATAGCAGATGCTGCCTCTTTAGTATAGCAGGTGCTGCCTTTTTAGTATACTGTAGCAGGTGCTGCCTCTAGTATAGCAGGTGCTGCCTCTTTAGTATACTGTAGCAGGGGTTGCCTCTAGTATAACAGGTGTTGCCTCTAGTATAGCAGGAGCTGCCTCTTTAGTATAGCAGGAGCTGCCTCTTTAGTATAGCAGGAGCTGCCTCTTTTTAGTATACTGTAGCAGGTGCTGCCTCTTTAGTATAACAGGTGCTGCCCCTTTAGTATAGCAGGTGCTGCCCCTTTAGTATAGTAGGTGCTGCCTCTTTAGTATAGCAGGTGCTGCCTCTTTAGTATAGCAGGTGCTGCCTCTTTAGTATAGCAGGTGCTGCCTCTTTCGTTTTGCAGGTGCTGCCTCTTTAGCAGGTGCTGCCTCTTTAGTATACTGTAGCAGGTGCTGCCTCTTTAGTATACTGTAGCCGGTGCTGCCTCTTTAGTATAGCAGGTGCTGCCTCTTTAGTATAGCAGGTTCTGCCTCTTTAGTATAGCAGGTGCTGCCTCTTTAGTATAACAGGTGCTGCCTCTTTAGTATAGCAGGTGCTGCCTCTTTAGTATAACAGGTGCTGCCTCTTTAGTATAGCAGGTGCTATCTCTTTAGTATAGCAGGTGCTGCCTCTTTAGTATAGCAGGTGCTGCCTCTTTAGCAGGTGCTGCTGCCTCTTTAGTATAGCAGGTGCTGCCTCTTTTTAGTATACTGTAGCAGGTGCTGCCTCTTTAGTATAACAGGTGCTGCCCCTTTAGTATAGCAGGTGCTGCCTCTTTAGTATAGCAGGTGCTGCCTCTTTAGTATAGCAGGTGCTGCCTCTTTAGTATAGCAGGTGTTACCTCTTTAGCAGCTGCTGCCTCTTTAGGAGGTACTGCCTCTTTAGTATGGCAGGTGCTGCCTTAGCAGGTGCTGCCTCTTTAGTATAGCAGGTGCTGCCTTTTTAGTATACTGTAGCAGGTGCTGCCTCTTTAGTATACTGTAGCAGTTGTTGCCTCTAGTATAACAGGTGTTGCCTCTAGTATAACAGGAGCTGCCTCTTTAGTATAGCAGGAGCTGCCTCTTTAGTATAGCAGGAGCTGCCTCTTTAGTATAGCAGGAGCTGCCTCTTTTTAGTATACTGTAGCAGGTGCTGCCTCTTTAGTATAACAGGTGCTGCCCCTTTAGTATAGCAGGTGCTGCCCCTTTAGTATAGTAGGTGCTGCCTCTTTAGTATAGCAGGTGCTGCCTCTTTAGTATAGCAGGTGCTGCCTCTTTAGTATAGCAGGTGCTGCCTCTTTAGTATAGCAGGTGCTGGCTCTTTAGTATAGCAGGTGCTGCCTCTTTAGTATAGCAGGTGCTGCCTCTTTAGTATAGCAGGTGCTGCCTCTTTCGTTTTGCAGGTGCTGCCTCTTTAGTATACTGTAGCAGGTGCTGCCTCTTTAGTATACTGTAACAGGTGCTGCCCCTTTAGTATAGCAGGAGCTGCCCCTTTAGTATAGCAGGAGCTGCCTCTTTAGTTTAGCAGGTGTTGCCTCTTTAGTATAGCAGGTGCTGCCTCTTTAGTATAACAGGTGTTGCCTCTTTAGTATAACAGGTGTTGCCTCTTTAGTATAACAGGTGTTGCCTCTTTAGTATAGCAGGTGTTGCCTCTTTAGTATAGCAGGTGTTGCCTCTTTAGTATAGCAGGTGCTGCCTCTTTAGTATAGCAGGTGCTGGCTCTTTAGTATAGCAGGTGCTGCATCTTTAGTATAGCAGGTGCTGCCTCTTTAGTATAGCAGGTGTTACCTCTTTAGCAGCTGCTGCCTCTTTAGGAGGTACTGCCTCTTTAGTATGGCAGGTGCTGCCTTAGCAGGTGCTGCCTCTTTAGTATAGCAGGTGCTGCCTTTTTAGTATACTGTAGCAGGTGCTGCCTCTTTAGTATACTGTAGCAGTTGTTGCCTCTAGTATAACAGGTGTTGCCTCTAGTATAACAGGAGCTGCCTCTTTAGTATAGCAGGAGCTGCCTCTTTAGTATAGCAGGAGCTGCCTCTTTAGTATAGCAGGAGCTGCCTCTTTTTAGTATACTGTAGCAGGTGCTGCCTCTTTAGTATAACAGGTGCTGCCCCTTTAGTATAGCAGGTGCTGCCCCTTTAGTATAGTAGGTGCTGCCTCTTTAGTATAGCAGGTGCTGCCTCTTTAGTATAGCAGGTGCTGCCTCTTTAGTATAGCAGGTGCTGGCTCTTTAGTATAGCAGGTGCTGCATCTTTAGTATAACAGGTGCTGCCTCTTTAGTATAGCAGGTGCTGCCTCTTTTGTATAGCAGGTGTTGCCTCTAGTATAGCAGGTGCTGTCTCTTTAGTATAGCAGGTGTTGCCTCTAGTATAGCAGGTGCTGTCTCTTTAGTATAGCAGGTGCTGCCTCTTTCGTTTTGCAGGTGCTGTCTCTTTAGCAGGTGCTGCCTCTTTAGTATACTGTAGCAGGTGCTGCCTCTTTAGTATACTGTAGCAGGTGCTGCCTCTTTAGTATAGCAGGTGCTGCCTCTTTAGTGTAGCAGGTGCTGCCTCTTTAGTATAGCAGGTACTGCCTCTTTAGTGTAGCAGGTGCTGCCTCTTTAGTATAACAGGTGCTGCCTCTTTAGTATAACATGTGCTGCCTCTTTAGTATAACAGCGCTGCCTCTTTAGTATAGCAGGTGCTGCCTCTTTAGTATACTGTAGCAGGTGCTGCCTCTAGTATAGCAGGTGCTGCCTCTTTAGTATAGCAGGTGCTGCCTCTTTAGTATAGCAGGTGCTGCCTCTTTAGTGTAGCAGGTGCTGCCTCTTTAGTATAGCAGGTGCTGCCTCTTTAGTATAGCAGGTGCTGCCTCTTTAGTATAGCAGGTGCTGCCTCTTTAGCAGGTGCTGCTGCCTCTTTAGTATAGCAGGTGCTGCCTCTTTAGTATAGCAGGTGCTGCCTCTTTTTAGTATACTGTAGCAGGTGCTGCCTCTTTAGTATAACAGGTGCTGCCCCTTTAGTATAGCAGGTGCTGCCTCTTTAATATAGCAGGTGCTGCCTCTTTAGTGTAGCAGGTGCTGCCTCTTTAGTATAGCAGGTGTTACCTCTTTAGTATAGCAGGTGCTGCCTTAGCAGGTGCTGCCTCTTTAGTATAAGCAGGTGCTGCCTTTTTAGTATACTGTAGCAGGTGCTGCCTCTAGTATAGCAGGTGCTGCCTCTTTAGTATACTGTAGCAGGGGTTGCCTCTAGTATAACAGGTGTTGCCTCTAGTATAACAGGAGCTGCCTCTTTAGTATAGCAGGAGCTGCCTCTTTAGTATAGCAGGAGCTGCCTCTTTTTAGTATACTGTAGCAGGTGCTGCCTCTTTAGTATAACAGGTGCTGCCCCTTTAGTATAGCAGGTGCTGCCCCTTTAGTATAGCAGGTGCTGCCTCTTTAGTATAGCAGGTGCTGCCTCTTTAGTATAGCAGGTGCTGCCTCTTTAGTATAGCAGGTGCTGCCTCTTTAGTATAGCAGGTGCTGCCTCTTTAGTATAGCAGGTGCTGCCTCTTTAGTATAGCAGGAGCTGCCTCTTTTTAGTATACTGTAGCAGGTGCTGCCTCTTTAGTATAACAGGTGCTGCCCCTCTAGTATAACAGGTGTTGCCTCTAGTATAACAGGAGCTGCCTCTTTAGTATAGCAGGAGCTGCCTCTTTAGTATAGCAGGAGCTGCCTCTTTTTAGTATACTGTAGCAGGTGCTGCCTCTTTAGTATAGCAGGTGCTGCCTCTTTAGTATAGCAGGTGCTGCCTCTTTCGTTTTGCAGGTGCTGCCTCTTTAGCAGGTGCTGCCTCTTTAGTATACTGTAGCAGGTGCTGCCTCTTTAGTATACTGTAGCAGGTGCTGCCCCTTTAGTATAGCAGGAGCTGCCTCTTTAGTTTAGCAGGTGTTGCCTCTTTAGTATAGCAGGTGCTGCCTCTTTAGTATAACAGGTGTTGCCTCTTTAGTATAACAGGTGTTGCCTCTTTAGTATAGCAGGTGTTGCCTCTTTAGTATAGCAGGTGTTGCCTCTAGTATAGCAGGTGCTGCCTCTTTAGTATAGCAGGTGCTGCTTCTTTAGTATAACAGGTGCTGCCTCTTTAGTATAGCAGGTGCTGCCTCTTTTGTATAGCAAGTGTTGACTCTAGTATAGCAGGTGTTGCCTCTTTAGTATAGCAGGTGCTGCCTCTTTCGTTTTGCAGGTGCTGCCTCTTTAGCAGGTGCTGCCTCTTTAGTATACTGTAGCAGGTGCTGCCTCTTTAGTATACTGTAGCAGGTGCTGCCCCTTTAGTATAGCAGGTGCTGCCTCTTTAGTATAGCTGGTGCTCCCTGTTTAGTATAACAGGTGCCGCCTATTTAGTATACTGTAGCAGGTGCTGCTTCTTTAGTGTAGCAGGTGCTACCTCTTTAGTATAGCAGGTGCTGCCTCTTTAGTATAGCAGGTACTGCCTCTTTAGTGTAGCAGGTGCTGCCTCTTTAGTATAACAGGTGCTGCCTCTTTAGTATAACAGGTGCTGCCTCTTTAGTATAACAGGTGCTGCCTCTTTAATAGGCGCTGCCTCTTTAGTATAGCAGGTGCTGCCTCTTTAGTATACTGTAGCAGGTGCTGCCTCTAGTATAGCAGGTGCTGCCTCTAGTATAGCAGGTGCTGCCTCTAGTATAGCAGGTGCTGCCTCTTTAGTATAGCAGGTGCTGCCTCTTTAGTATAGCAGGTGCTGCCTCTTTAGTGTAGCAGGTGCTGCATCTTTACTGTAGCAGGTGCTGCCTCTTTAGTATAGCAGGTGCTGCCTTTTTAGAAGGTGCTGCCTCTTTAGTATACTGTAGCAGGTGCTGCCTCTTTAGTATACTGTAGCCGGTGCTGCCTCTTTAGTATAACAGGTGCTGCCTCTTTAGTATAGCAGGTGCTATCTCTTTAGTATAGCAGGTGCTGCCTCTTTAGTATAGCAGGTGCTGCCTCTTTAGCAGGTGCTGCTGCCTCTTTAGTATAGCAGGTGCTGCCTCTTTTTAGTATACTGTAGCAGGTGCTGCCTCTTTAGTATAACAGGTGCTGCCCCTTTAGTATAGCAGGTGCTGCCTCTTTAGTATAGCAGGTGCTGCCTCTTTAGTATAGCAGGTGCTGCCTCTTTAGTATAGCAGGTGTTACCTCTTTAGCAGCTGCTGCCTCTTTAGGAGGTACTGCCTCTTTAGTATGGCAGGTGCTGCCTTAGCAGGTGCTGCCTCTTTAGTATAGCAGGTGCTGCCTCTTTAGTATACTGTAGCAGGTGCTGCCTCTTTAGTATACTGTAGCAGTTGTTGCCTCTAGTATAACAGGTGTTGCCTCTAGTATAACAGGAGCTGCCTCTTTAGTATAGCAGGAGCTGCCTCTTTAGTATAGCAGGAGCTGCCTCTTTTTAGTATACTGTAGCAGGTGCTGCCTCTTTAGTATAACAGGTGCTGCCCCTTTAGTATAGCAGGTGCTGCCCCTTTAGTATAGCAGGTGCTGCCTCTTTAGTATACTGTAGCAGGTGCTGCCTCTAGTATAACAGGTGTTGCCTCTAGTATAACAGGAGCTGCCTCTTTAGTATAGCAGGAGCTGCCTCTTTAGTATAGCAGGAGCTGCCTCTTTTTAGTATACTGTAGCAGGTGCTGCCTCTTTAGTATAACAGGTGTTGCGTCTTTAGTATAGCAGGTGTTGCCTCTTTAGTATAGCAGGTGTTGCCTCTTTAGTATAGCAGGTGCTGCCTCTTTAGTATAGCAGGTGCTGCCTCTTTAGTATAGCAGGTGCTGCCTCTTTAGTATAACAGGTGCTGCCTCTTTAGTATAGCAGGTGCTGCCTCTTTTGTATAGCAGGTGTTGCCTCTAGTATAGCAGGTGCTGCCTCTTTAGTATAGCAGGTGCTGCCTCTTTCGTTTTGCAGGTGCTGCCTCTTTAGCAGGTGCTGCCTCTTTAGTATACTGTAGCAGGTGCTGCCTCTTTAGTATACTGTAGCAGGTGCTGCCCCTTTAGTATAGCAGGTGCTGCCTCTTTAGTATAACAGGTGCTGCCTCTTTAGTATAGCAGGTGCTGCCTCTTTAGTATAACAGGTGCTGCCTCTTTAGTATAGCAGGTGCTGCCTCTTTAGTATAACAGGTGCTGCCTCTTTAGTATAGCAGGTGCTATCTCTTTAGTATAGCAGGTGCTGCCTCTTTAGTATAGCAGGTGCTGCCTCTTTAGCAGGTGCTGCTGCCTCTTTAGTATAGCAGGTGCTGCCTCTTTTTAGTATACTCTAGCAGGTGCTGCCTCTTTAGTATAACAGGTGCTGCCCCTTTAGTATAGCAGGTGCTGCCTCTTTAGTATAGCAGGTGCTGCCTCTTTATTATAGCAGGTGCTGCCTCTTTAGTATAGCAGGTGTTACCTCTTTAGCAGCTGCTGCCTCTTTAGGAGGTACTGCCTCTTTAGTATGGCAGGTGCTGCCTTAGCAGGTGCTGCCTCTTTAATAGGCGCTGCCTCTTTAGTATAGCAGGTGCTGCCTCTTTAGTATACTGTAGCAGGTGTTGCCTCTAGTATAACAGGTGTTGCCTCTTTAGTATAGCAGGAGCTGCCTCTTTAGTATAGCAGGAGCTGCCTCTTTTTAGTATACTGTAGCAGGTGCTGCCTCTTTAGTATAACAGGTGCTGCCCCTTTAGTTTAGCAGGTGCTGCCCCTTTAGTATAGTAGGTGCTGCCTCTTTAGTATAGCAGGTGCTGCCTCTTTAGTATAGCAGGTGCTGCCTCTTTAGTATAGCAGGTGCTGCCTCTAGTATAGCAGGTGCTGCCTCTTTAGTATAGCAGGTGCTGCCTCTTTCGTTTTGCAGGTGCTGCCTCTTTAGTATACTGTAACAGGTGCTGCCCCTTTAGTATAGCAGGAGCTGCCTCTTTAGTATAGCAGGAGCTGCCTCTTTAGTATAGCAGGAGCTGCCTCTTTTTAGTATACTGTAGCAGGTGCTGCCTCTTTAGTATAACAGGTGCTGCCCCTTTAGTATAGCAGGTGCTGCCCCTTTAGTATAGTAGGTGCTGCCTCTTTAGTATAGCAGGTGCTGCCTCTTTAGTATAGCAGGTGCTGCCTCTTTAGTATAGCAGGTGCTGCCTCTTTAGTATAGCAGGTGCTGCCTCTTTAGTATAGCAGGTGCTGCCTCTTTCGTTTTGCAGGTGCTGCCTCTTTAGTATACTGTAGCAGGTGCTGCCTCTTTAGTATACTGTAACAGGTGCTGCCCCTTTAGTATAGCAGGAGCTGCCTCTTTAGTTTAGCAGGTGTTGCCTCTTTAGTATAGCAGGTGCTGCCTCTTTAGTATAACAGGTGTTGCCTCTTTAGTATAACAGGTGTTGCCTCTTTAGTATAACAGGTGTTGCCTCTTTAGTATAGCAGGTGTTGCCTCTTTAGTGTAGCAGGTGCTGCCTCTTTAGTATAGCAGGTGCTGCCTCTTTAGTATAGCAGGTGCTGCCTCTTTAGTATAGCAGGTGCTGCCTCTTTAGTATAACAGGTGCTGCCTCTTTAGTATAGCAGGTGCTGCCTCTTTTGTATAGCAGGTGTTGCCTCTTTTGTATAGCAGGTGCTGCCTCTTTAGTATAGCAGGTGCTGCCTCTTTCGTTTTGCAGGTGCTGCCTCTTTAGCAGGTGCTGCCTCTTTAGTATACTGTAGCAGGTGCTGCCTCTTTAGTATAGCAGGTGCTGCGTCTTTAGTATAGCAGGTGCTGCCTCTTTAGTGTAGCAGGTGCTGCCTCTTTAGTATAGCAGGTACTGCCTCTTTAGTGTAGCAGGTGCTGCCTCTAGTATAGCAGGTGCTGCCTCTAGTATAGCAGGTGCTGCCTCTAGTATAGCAGGTGCTGCCTCTTTAGTATAGCAGGTGCTGCCTCTTTAGTATAGCAGGTGCTGCCTCTTTAGTGTAGCAGGTGCTGCCTCTTTAGTATAGCAGGTGCTGCCTCTTTAGTATAGCAGGTGCTGCCTCTTTAGCAGGTGCTGCTGCCTCTTTAGTATAGCAGGTGCTGCCTCTTTAGTATAGCAGGTGCTGCCTCTTTTTAGTATACTGTAGCAGGTGCTGCCTCTTTAGTATAACAGGTGCTGCCCCTTTAGTATAGCAGGTGCTGTCTCTTTAGTATAGCAGGTGTTGCCTCTTTAGTATAGCAGGTGCTGCCTCTTTAGTATAGCAGGTGCTGCCTCTTTAGTATAGCAGGTGCTGCCTCTTTAGTATAACAGGTGCTGCCTCTTTAGTATAGCAGGTGCTGCCTCTTTTGTATAGCAGGTGTTGCCTCTAGTATAGCAGGTGCTGCCTCTTTAGTATAGCAGGTGCTGCCTCTTTCGTTTTGCAGGTGCTGCCTCTTTAGCAGGTGCTGCCCCTTTAGTATAGCAGGTGCTGCCTCTTTAGTATAACAGGTGCTGCCTCTTTAGTATAGCAGGTGCTGCCTCTTTAGTATAACAGGTGCTGCCTCTTTAGTATAGCAGGTGCTGCCTCTTTAGTATAACAGGTGCTGCCTCTTTAGTATAGCAGGTGCTATCTCTTTAGTATAGCAGGTGCTGCCTCTTTAGTATAGCAGGTGCTGCCTCTTTAGCAGGTGCTGCTGCCTCTTTAGTATAGCAGGTGCTGCCTCTTTTTAGTATACTCTAGCAGGTGCTGCCTCTTTAGTATAACAGGTGCTGCCCCTTTAGTATAGCAGGTGCTGCCTCTTTAGTATAGCAGGTGCTGCCTCTTTATTATAGCAGGTGCTGCCTCTTTAGTATAGCAGGTGTTACCTCTTTAGCAGCTGCTGCCTCTTTAGGAGGTACTGCCTCTTTAGTATGGCAGGTGCTGCCTTAGCAGGTGCTGCCTCTTTAATAGGCGCTGCCTCTTTAGTATAGCAGGTGCTGCCTCTTTAGTATACTGTAGCAGGTGTTGCCTCTAGTATAGCAGGAGCTGCCTCTTTAGTATAGCAGGAGCTGCCTCTTTAGTATAGCAGGAGCTGCCTCTTTTTAGTATACTGTAGCAGGTGCTGCCTCTTTAGTATAACAGGTGCTGCCCCTTTAGTATAGCAGGTGCTGCCCCTTTAGTATAGTAGGTGCTGCCTCTTTAGTATAGCAGGTGCTGCCTCTTTAGTATAGCAGGTGCTGCCTCTTTAGTATAGCAGGTGCTGCCTCTTTAGTATAGCAGGTGCTGCCTCTTTAGTATAGCAGGTGCTGCCTCTTTCGTTTTGCAGGTGCTGCCTCTTTAGTATACTGTAGCAGGTGCTGCCTCTTTAGTATACTGTAACAGGTGCTGCCCCTTTAGTATAGCAGGAGCTGCCTCTTTAGTTTAGCAGGTGTTGCCTCTTTAGTATAGCAGGTGCTGCCTCTTTAGTATAACAGGTGTTGCCTCTTTAGTATAACAGGTGTTGCATCTTTAGTATAACAGGTGTTGCCTCTTTAGTATAGCAGGTGTTGCCTCTTTAGTATAGCAGGTGCTGCCTCTTTAGTATAGCAGGTGCTGCCTCTTTAGTATAGCAGGTGCTGCCTCTTTAGTATAGCAGGTGCTGCCTCTTTAGTATAACAGGTGCTGCCTCTTTAGTATAGCAGGTGCTGCCTCTTTTGTATAGCAGGTGTTGCCTCTTTTGTATAGCAGGTGCTGCCTCTTTAGTATAGCAGGTGCTGCCTCTTTCGTTTTGCAGGTGCTGCCTCTTTAGCAGGTGCTGCCTCTTTAGTATACTGTAGCAGGTGCTGCCTCTTTAGTATACTGTAGCAGGTGCTGCCCCTTTAGTATAGCAGGTGCTGCCTCTTTAGTATAACAGGTGCCGCCTATTTAGTATACTGTAGCAGGTGCTGCTTCTTTAGTATAGCAGGTGCTGCGTCTTTAGTATAGCAGGTGCTGCCTCTTTAGTGTAGCAGGTGCTGCCTCTTTAGTATAGCAGGTACTGCCTCTTTAGTGTAGCAGGTGCTGCCTCTAGTATAGCAGGTGCTGCCTCTAGTATAGCAGGTGCTGCCTCTAGTATAGCAGGTGCTGCCTCTTTAGTATAGCAGGTGCTGCCTCTTTAGTATAGCAGGTGCTGCCTCTTTAGTGTAGCAGGTGCTGCCTCTTTAGTATAGCAGGTGCTGCCTCTTTAGTATAGCAGGTGCTGCCTCTTTAGCAGGTGCTGCTGCCTCTTTAGTATAGCAGGTGCTGCCTCTTTAGTATAGCAGGTGCTGCCTCTTTTTAGTATACTGTAGCAGGTGCTGCCTCTTTAGTATAACAGGTGCTGCCCCTTTAGTATAGCAGGTGCTGTCTCTTTAATATAGCAGGTGCTGCCTCTTTAGTGTAGCAGGTGCTGCCTCTTTAGTATAGCAGGTGCTACCTCTTTAGCAGCTGCTGCCTCTTTAGGAGGTACTGCCTCTTTAGTATAGCAGGTGCTGCCTTAGCAGGTGCTGCCTCTTTAGTATAGCAGGTGCTGCCTTTTTAGTATACTGTAGCAGGTGCTGCCTCTAGTATAGCAGGTGCTGCCTCTTTAGTATACTGTAGCAGGGGTTGCCTCTAGTATAACAGGTGTTGCCTCTAGTATAACAGGAGCTGCCTCTTTAGTATAGCAGGAGCTGCCTCTTTAGTATAGCAGGAGCTGCCTCTTTTTAGTATACTGTAGCAGGTGCTGCCTCTTTAGTATAACAGGTGCTGCCCCTTTAGTATAACAGGTGCTGCCCCTTTAGTATAGCAAGTGCTGCCTCTTTAGTATAGCAGGTGCTGCCTCTTTAGTGTAGCAGGTGCTGCCTCTTTAGTATAGCAGGTGCTACCTCTTTAGCAGCTGCTGCCTCTTTAGGAGGTACTGCCTCTTTAGTATAGCAGGTGCTGCCTTAGCAGGTGCTGCCTCTTTAGTATAGCAGGTGCTGCCTTTTTAGTATACTGTAGCAGGTGCTGCCTCTAGTATAGCAGGTGCTGCCTCTTTAGTATACTGTAGCAGGGGTTGCCTCTAGTATAACAGGTGTTGCCTCTAGTATAACAGGAGCTGCCTCTTTAGTATAGCAGGAGCTGCCTCTTTAGTATAGCAGGAGCTGCCTCTTTTTAGTATACTGTAGCAGGTGCTGCCTCTTTAGTATAACAGGTGCTGCCCCTTTAGTATAGCAGGTGCTGCCTCTTTAGTATAGCAGGTGCTGCCTCTTTAGTATAGCAGGTGCTGCCTCTTTAGTATAGCAGGTGTTACCTCTTTAGCAGCTGCTGCCTCTTTAGGAGGTACTGCCTCTTTAGTATGGCAGGTGCTGCCTTAGCAGGTGCTGCCTCTTTAGTATAGCAGGTGCTGCCTTTTTAGTATACTGTAGCAGGTGCTGCCTCTTTAGTATACTGTAGCAGTTGTTGCCTCTAGTATAACAGGTGTTGCCTCTAGTATAACAGGAGCTGCCTCTTTAGTATAGCAGGAGCTGCCTCTTTAGTATAGCAGGAGCTGCCTCTTTAGTATAGCAGGAGCTGCCTCTTTTTAGTATACTGTAGCAGGTGCTGCCTCTTTAGTATAACAGGTGCTGCCCCTTTAGTATAGCAGGTGCTGCCCCTTTAGTATAGTAGGTGCTGCCTCTTTAGTATAGCAGGTGCTGCCTCTTTAGTATAGCAGGTGCTGCCTCTTTAGTATAGCAGGTGCTGCCTCTTTAGTATAGCAGGTGCTGGCTCTTTAGTATAGCAGGTGCTGCCTCTTTAGTATAGCAGGTGCTGCCTCTTTAGTATAGCAGGTGCTGCCTCTTTCGTTTTGCAGGTGCTGCCTCTTTAGTATACTGTAGCAGGTGCTGCCTCTTTAGTATACTGTAACAGGTGCTGCCCCTTTAGTATAGCAGGAGCTGCCCCTTTAGTATAGCAGGAGCTGCCTCTTTAGTATAGCAGGAGCTGCCTCTTTTTAGTATACTGTAGCAGGTGCTGCCTCTTTAGTATAACAGGTGCTGCCCCTTTAGTATAGCAGGTGCTGCCTCTTTAGTATAGCAGGTGCTGCCTCTTTAGTATAGCAGGTGCTGCCTCTTTAGTATAGCAGGTGTTACCTCTTTAGCAGCTGCTGCCTCTTTAGGAGGTACTGCCTCTTTAGTATGGCAGGTGCTGCCTTAGCAGGTGCTGCCTCTTTAGTATAGCAGGTGCTGCCTTTTTAGTATACTGTAGCAGGTGCTGCCTCTTTAGTATACTGTAGCAGTTGTTGCCTCTAGTATAACAGGTGTTGCCTCTAGTATAACAGGAGCTGCCTCTTTAGTATAGCAGGAGCTGCCTCTTTAGTATAGCAGGAGCTGCCTCTTTAGTATAGCAGGAGCTGCCTCTTTTTAGTATACTGTAGCAGGTGCTGCCTCTTTAGTATAACAGGTGCTGCCCCTTTAGTATAGCAGGTGCTGCCCCTTTAGTATAGTAGGTGCTGCCTCTTTAGTATAGCAGGTGCTGCCTCTTTAGTATAGCAGGTGCTGCCTCTTTAGTATAGCAGGTGCTGCCTCTTTAGTATAGCAGGTGCTGGCTCTTTAGTATAGCAGGTGCTGCCTCTTTAGTATAGCAGGTGCTGCCTCTTTAGTATAGCAGGTGCTGCCTCTTTCGTTTTGCAGGTGCTGCCTCTTTAGTATACTGTAGCAGGTGCTGCCTCTTTAGTATACTGTAACAGGTGCTGCCCCTTTAGTATAGCAGGAGCTGCCCCTTTAGTATAGCAGGTGTTGCCTCTTTAGTATAACAGGTGTTGCCTCTTTAGTATAACAGGTGTTGCCTCTTTAGTATAACAGGTGTTGCCTCTTTAGTATAGCAGGTGTTGCCTCTTTAGTATAGCAGGTGTTGCCTCTTTAGTATAGCAGGTGCTGCCTCTTTAGTATAGCAGGTGCTGGCTCTTTAGTATAGCAGGTGCTGCATCTTTAGTATAGCAGGTGCTGCCTCTTTAGTATAGCAGGTGTTACCTCTTTAGCAGCTGCTGCCTCTTTAGGAGGTACTGCCTCTTTAGTATGGCAGGTGCTGCCTTAGCAGGTGCTGCCTCTTTAGTATAGCAGGTGCTGCCTTTTTAGTATACTGTAGCAGGTGCTGCCTCTTTAGTATACTGTAGCAGTTGTTGCCTCTAGTATAACAGGTGTTGCCTCTAGTATAACAGGAGCTGCCTCTTTAGTATAGCAGGAGCTGCCTCTTTAGTATAGCAGGAGCTGCCTCTTTAGTATAGCAGGAGCTGCCTCTTTTTAGTATACTGTAGCAGGTGCTGCCTCTTTAGTATAACAGGTGCTGCCCCTTTAGTATAGCAGGTGCTGCCCCTTTAGTATAGTAGGTGCTGCCTCTTTAGTATAGCAGGTGCTGCCTCTTTAGTATAGCAGGTGCTGCCTCTTTAGTATAGCAGGTGCTGGCTCTTTAGTATAGCAGGTGCTGCCTCTTTAGTATAGCAGGTGCTGCCTCTTTAGTATAGCAGGTGCTGGCTCTTTAGTATAGCAGGTGCTGCCTCTTTAGTATAGCAGGTGCTGCCTCTTTAGTATAGCAGGTGCTGCCTCTTTAGTATAGCAGGTGCTGCCTCTTTAGTATAGCAGGTGCTGGCTCTTTAGTATAGCAGGTGCTGCCTCTTTAGTATAGCAGGTGCTGCCTCTTTAGTATAGCAGGTGCTGCCTCTTTCGTTTTGCAGGTGCTGCCTCTTTAGTATACTGTAGCAGGTGCTGCCTCTTTAGTATACTGTAACAGGTGCTGCCCCTTTAGTATAGCAGGAGCTGCCCCTTTAGTATAGCAGGTGTTGCCTCTTTAGTATAACAGGTGTTGCCTCTTTAGTATAACAGGTGTTGCCTCTTTAGTATAACAGGTGTTGCCTCTTTAGTATAGCAGGTGTTGCCTCTTTAGTATAGCAGGTGTTGCCTCTTTAGTATAGCAGGTGCTGCCTCTTTAGTATAGCAGGTGCTGGCTCTTTAGTATAGCAGGTGCTGCATCTTTAGTATAGCAGGTGCTGCCTCTTTAGTATAGCAGGTGTTACCTCTTTAGCAGCTGCTGCCTCTTTAGGAGGTACTGCCTCTTTAGTATGGCAGGTGCTGCCTTAGCAGGTGCTGCCTCTTTAGTATAGCAGGTGCTGCCTTTTTAGTATACTGTAGCAGGTGCTGCCTCTTTAGTATACTGTAGCAGTTGTTGCCTCTAGTATAACAGGTGTTGCCTCTAGTATAACAGGAGCTGCCTCTTTAGTATAGCAGGAGCTGCCTCTTTAGTATAGCAGGAGCTGCCTCTTTAGTATAGCAGGAGCTGCCTCTTTTTAGTATACTGTAGCAGGTGCTGCCTCTTTAGTATAACAGGTGCTGCCCCTTTAGTATAGCAGGTGCTGCCCCTTTAGTATAGTAGGTGCTGCCTCTTTAGTATAGCAGGTGCTGCCTCTTTAGTATAGCAGGTGCTGCCTCTTTAGTATAGCAGGTGCTGGCTCTTTAGTATAGCAGGTGCTGCATCTTTAGTATAACAGGTGCTGCCTCTTTAGTATAGCAGGTGCTGCCTCTTTTGTATAGCAGGTGTTGCCTCTAGTATAGCAGGTGCTGTCTCTTTAGTATAGCAGGTGTTGCCTCTAGTATAGCAGGTGCTGTCTCTTTAGTATAGCAGGTGCTGCCTCTTTCGTTTTGCAGGTGCTGTCTCTTTAGCAGGTGCTGCCTCTTTAGTATACTGTAGCAGGTGCTGCCTCTTTAGTATACTGTAGCAGGTGCTGCCTCTTTAGTATAGCAGGTGCTGCCTCTTTAGTGTAGCAGGTGCTGCCTCTTTAGTATAGCAGGTACTGCCTCTTTAGTGTAGCAGGTGCTGCCTCTTTAGTATAACAGGTGCTGCCTCTTTAGTATAACATGTGCTGCCTCTTTAGTATAACAGCGCTGCCTCTTTAGTATAGCAGGTGCTGCCTCTTTAGTATACTGTAGCAGGTGCTGCCTCTAGTATAGCAGGTGCTGCCTCTTTAGTATAGCAGGTGCTGCCTCTTTAGTATAGCAGGTGCTGCCTCTTTAGTGTAGCAGGTGCTGCCTCTTTAGTATAGCAGGTGCTGCCTCTTTAGTATAGCAGGTGCTGCCTCTTTAGTATAGCAGGTGCTGCCTCTTTAGCAGGTGCTGCTGCCTCTTTAGTATAGCAGGTGCTGCCTCTTTAGTATAGCAGGTGCTGCCTCTTTTTAGTATACTGTAGCAGGTGCTGCCTCTTTAGTATAACAGGTGCTGCCCCTTTAGTATAGCAGGTGCTGCCTCTTTAATATAGCAGGTGCTGCCTCTTTAGTGTAGCAGGTGCTGCCTCTTTAGTATAGCAGGTGTTACCTCTTTAGTATAGCAGGTGCTGCCTTAGCAGGTGCTGCCTCTTTAGTATAAGCAGGTGCTGCCTTTTTAGTATACTGTAGCAGGTGCTGCCTCTAGTATAGCAGGTGCTGCCTCTTTAGTATACTGTAGCAGGGGTTGCCTCTAGTATAACAGGTGTTGCCTCTAGTATAACAGGAGCTGCCTCTTTAGTATAGCAGGAGCTGCCTCTTTAGTATAGCAGGAGCTGCCTCTTTTTAGTATACTGTAGCAGGTGCTGCCTCTTTAGTATAACAGGTGCTGCCCCTTTAGTATAGCAGGTGCTGCCCCTTTACTATAGCAGGTGCTGCCTCTTTAGTATAGCAGGTGCTGCCTCTTTAGTATAGCAGGTGCTGCCTCTTTAGTATAGCAGGTGCTGCCTCTTTAGTATAGCAGGTGCTGCCTCTTTAGTATAGCAGGTGCTGCCTCTTTAGTATAGCAGGAGCTGCCTCTTTTTAGTATACTGTAGCAGGTGCTGCCTCTTTAGTATAACAGGTGCTGCCCCTCTAGTATAACAGGTGTTGCCTCTAGTATAACAGGAGCTGCCTCTTTAGTATAGCAGGAGCTGCCTCTTTAGTATAGCAGGAGCTGCCTCTTTTTAGTATACTGTAGCAGGTGCTGCCTCTTTAGTATAGCAGGTGCTGCCTCTTTAGTATAGCAGGTGCTGCCTCTTTCGTTTTGCAGGTGCTGCCTCTTTAGCAGGTGCTGCCTCTTTAGTATACTGTAGCAGGTGCTGCCTCTTTAGTATACTGTAGCAGGTGCTGCCCCTTTAGTATAGCAGGAGCTGCCTCTTTAGTTTAGCAGGTGTTGCCTCTTTAGTATAGCAGGTGCTGCCTCTTTAGTATAACAGGTGTTGCCTCTTTAGTATAACAGGTGTTGCCTCTTTAGTATAGCAGGTGTTGCCTCTTTAGTATAGCAGGTGTTGCCTCTAGTATAGCAGGTGCTGCCTCTTTAGTATAGCAGGTGCTGCTTCTTTAGTATAACAGGTGCTGCCTCTTTAGTATAGCAGGTGCTGCCTCTTTTGTATAGCAAGTGTTGACTCTAGTATAGCAGGTGTTGCCTCTTTAGTATAGCAGGTGCTGCCTCTTTCGTTTTGCAGGTGCTGCCTCTTTAGCAGGTGCTGCCTCTTTAGTATACTGTAGCAGGTGCTGCCTCTTTAGTATACTGTAGCAGGTGCTGCCCCTTTAGTATAGCAGGTGCTGCCTCTTTAGTATAGCTGGTGCTCCCTGTTTAGTATAACAGGTGCCGCCTATTTAGTATACTGTAGCAGGTGCTGCTTCTTTAGTGTAGCAGGTGCTACCTCTTTAGTATAGCAGGTGCTGCCTCTTTAGTATAGCAGGTACTGCCTCTTTAGTGTAGCAGGTGCTGCCTCTTTAGTATAACAGGTGCTGCCTCTTTAGTATAACAGGTGCTGCCTCTTTAGTATAACAGGTGCTGCCTCTTTAGTATAACAGGTGCTGCCTCTTTAATAGGCGCTGCCTCTTTAGTATAGCAGGTGCTGCCTCTTTAGTATACTGTAGCAGGTGCTGCCTCTAGTATAGCAGGTGCTGCCTCTAGTATAGCAGGTGCTGCCTCTAGTATAGCAGGTGCTGCCTCTTTAGTATAGCAGGTGCTGCCTCTTTAGTATAGCAGGTGCTGCCTCTTTAGTGTAGCAGGTGCTGCATCTTTACTGTAGCAGGTGCTGCCTCTTTAGTATAGCAGGTGCTGCCTTTTTAGAAGGTGCTGCCTCTTTAGTATACTGTAGCAGGTGCTGCCTCTTTAGTATACTGTAGCCGGTGCTGCCTCTTTAGTATAACAGGTGCTGCCTCTTTAGTATAGCAGGTGCTATCTCTTTAGTATAGCAGGTGCTGCCTCTTTAGTATAGCAGGTGCTGCCTCTTTAGCAGGTGCTGCTGCCTCTTTAGTATAGCAGGTGCTGCCTCTTTTTAGTATACTGTAGCAGGTGCTGCCTCTTTAGTATAACAGGTGCTGCCCCTTTAGTATAGCAGGTGCTGCCTCTTTAGTATAGCAGGTGCTGCCTCTTTAGTATAGCAGGTGCTGCCTCTTTAGTATAGCAGGTGTTACCTCTTTAGCAGCTGCTGCCTCTTTAGGAGGTACTGCCTCTTTAGTATGGCAGGTGCTGCCTTAGCAGGTGCTGCCTCTTTAGTATAGCAGGTGCTGCCTCTTTAGTATACTGTAGCAGGTGCTGCCTCTTTAGTATACTGTAGCAGTTGTTGCCTCTAGTATAACAGGTTTTGCCTCTAGTATAACAGGAGCTGCCTCTTTAGTATAGCAGGAGCTGCCTCTTTAGTATAGCAGGAGCTGCCTCTTTTTAGTATACTGTAGCAGGTGCTGCCTCTTTAGTATAACAGGTGCTGCCCCTTTAGTATAGCAGGTGCTGCCCCTTTAGTATAGCAGGTGCTGCCTCTTTAGTATACTGTAGCAGGTGTTGCCTCTAGTATAACAGGTGTTGCCTCTAGTATAACAGGAGCTGCCTCTTTAGTATAGCAGGAGCTGCCTCTTTAGTATAGCAGGAGCTGCCTCTTTTTAGTATACTGTAGCAGGTGCTGCCTCTTTAGTATAACAGGTGTTGCGTCTTTAGTATAGCAGGTGTTGCCTCTTTAGTATAGCAGGTGTTGCCTCTTTAGTATAGCAGGTGCTGCCTCTTTAGTATAGCAGGTGCTGCCTCTTTAGTATAGCAGGTGCTGCCTCTTTAGTATAACAGGTGCTGCCTCTTTAGTATAGCAGGTGCTGCCTCTTTTGTATAGCAGGTGTTGCCTCTAGTATAGCAGGTGCTGCCTCTTTAGTATAGCAGGTGCTGCCTCTTTCGTTTTGCAGGTGCTGCCTCTTTAGCAGGTGCTGCCTCTTTAGTATACTGTAGCAGGTGCTGCCTCTTTAGTATACTGTAGCAGGTGCTGCCCCTTTAGTATAGCAGGTGCTGCCTCTTTAGTATAACAGGTGCTGCCTCTTTAGTATAGCAGGTGCTGCCTCTTTAGTATAACAGGTGCTGCCTCTTTAGTATAGCAGGTGCTGCCTCTTTAGTATAACAGGTGCTGCCTCTTTAGTATAGCAGGTGCTATCTCTTTAGTATAGCAGGTGCTGCCTCTTTAGTATAGCAGGTGCTGCCTCTTTAGCAGGTGCTGCTGCCTCTTTAGTATAGCAGGTGCTGCCTCTTTTTAGTATACTCTAGCAGGTGCTGCCTCTTTAGTATAACAGGTGCTGCCCCTTTAGTATAGCAGGTGCTGCCTCTTTAGTATAGCAGGTGCTGCCTCTTTATTATAGCAGGTGCTGCCTCTTTAGTATAGCAGGTGTTACCTCTTTAGCAGCTGCTGCCTCTTTAGGAGGTACTGCCTCTTTAGTATGGCAGGTGCTGCCTTAGCAGGTGCTGCCTCTTTAATAGGCGCTGCCTCTTTAGTATAGCAGGTGCTGCCTCTTTAGTATACTGTAGCAGGTGTTGCCTCTAGTATAACAGGTGTTGCCTCTTTAGTATAGCAGGAGCTGCCTCTTTAGTATAGCAGGAGCTGCCTCTTTTTAGTATACTGTAGCAGGTGCTGCCTCTTTAGTATAACAGGTGCTGCCCCTTTAGTTTAGCAGGTGCTGCCCCTTTAGTATAGTAGGTGCTGCCTCTTTAGTATAGCAGGTGCTGCCTCTTTAGTATAGCAGGTGCTGCCTCTTTAGTATAGCAGGTGCTGCCTCTAGTATAGCAGGTGCTGCCTCTTTAGTATAGCAGGTGCTGCCTCTTTCGTTTTGCAGGTGCTGCCTCTTTAGTATACTGTAACAGGTGCTGCCCCTTTAGTATAGCAGGAGCTGCCTCTTTAGTATAGCAGGAGCTGCCTCTTTAGTATAGCAGGAGCTGCCTCTTTTTAGTATACTGTAGCAGGTGCTGCCTCTTTAGTATAACAGGTGCTGCCCCTTTAGTATAGCAGGTGCTGCCCCTTTAGTATAGTAGGTGCTGCCTCTTTAGTATAGCAGGTGCTGCCTCTTTAGTATAGCAGGTGCTGCCTCTTTAGTATAGCAGGTGCTGCCTCTTTAGTATAGCAGGTGCTGCCTCTTTAGTATAGCAGGTGCTGCCTCTTTCGTTTTGCAGGTGCTGCCTCTTTAGTATACTGTAGCAGGTGCTGCCTCTTTAGTATACTGTAACAGGTGCTGCCCCTTTAGTATAGCAGGAGCTGCCTCTTTAGTTTAGCAGGTGTTGCCTCTTTAGTATAGCAGGTGCTGCCTCTTTAGTATAACAGGTGTTGCCTCTTTAGTATAACAGGTGTTGCCTCTTTAGTATAACAGGTGTTGCCTCTTTAGTATAGCAGGTGTTGCCTCTTTAGTATAGCAGGTGCTGCCTCTTTAGTATAGCAGGTGCTGCCTCTTTAGTATAGCAGGTACTGCCTCTTTAGTATAGCAGGTGCTGCCTCTTTAGTATAACAGGTGCTGCCTCTTTAGTATAGCAGGTGCTGCCTCTTTTGTATAGCAGGTGTTGCCTCTTTTGTATAGCAGGTGCTGCCTCTTTAGTATAGCAGGTGCTGCCTCTTTCGTTTTGCAGGTGCTGCCTCTTTAGCAGGTGCTGCCTCTTTAGTATACTGTAGCAGGTGCTGCTTCTTTAGTATAGCAGGTGCTGCGTCTTTAGTATAGCAGGTGCTGCCTCTTTAGTGTAGCAGGTGCTGCCTCTTTAGTATAGCAGGTACTGCCTCTTTAGTGTAGCAGGTGCTGCCTCTAGTATAGCAGGTGCTGCCTCTAGTATAGCAGGTGCTGCCTCTAGTATAGCAGGTGCTGCCTCTTTAGTATAGCAGGTGCTGCCTCTTTAGTATAGCAGGTGCTGCCTCTTTAGTGTAGCAGGTGCTGCCTCTTTAGTATAGCAGGTGCTGCCTCTTTAGTATAGCAGGTGCTGCCTCTTTAGCAGGTGCTGCTGCCTCTTTAGTATAGCAGGTGCTGCCTCTTTAGTATAGCAGGTGCTGCCTCTTTTTAGTATACTGTAGCAGGTGCTGCCTCTTTAGTATAACAGGTGCTGCCCCTTTAGTATAGCAGGTGCTGTCTCTTTAGTATAGCAGGTGTTGCCTCTTTAGTATAGCAGGTGCTGCCTCTTTAGTATAGCAGGTGCTGCCTCTTTAGTATAGCAGGTGCTGCCTCTTTAGTATAACAGGTGCTGCCTCTTTAGTATAGCAGGTGCTGCCTCTTTTGTATAGCAGGTGTTGCCTCTAGTATAGCAGGTGCTGCCTCTTTAGTATAGCAGGTGCTGCCTCTTTCGTTTTGCAGGTGCTGCCTCTTTAGCAGGTGCTGCCCCTTTAGTATAGCAGGTGCTGCCTCTTTAGTATAACAGGTGCTGCCTCTTTAGTATAGCAGGTGCTGCCTCTTTAGTATAACAGGTGCTGCCTCTTTAGTATAGCAGGTGCTGCCTCTTTAGTATAACAGGTGCTGCCTCTTTAGTATAGCAGGTGCTATCTCTTTAGTATAGCAGGTGCTGCCTCTTTAGTATAGCAGGTGCTGCCTCTTTAGCAGGTGCTGCTGCCTCTTTAGTATAGCAGGTGCTGCCTCTTTTTAGTATACTCTAGCAGGTGCTGCCTCTTTAGTATAACAGGTGCTGCCCCTTTAGTATAGCAGGTGCTGCCTCTTTAGTATAGCAGGTGCTGCCTCTTTATTATAGCAGGTGCTGCCTCTTTAGTATAGCAGGTGTTACCTCTTTAGCAGCTGCTGCCTCTTTAGGAGGTACTGCCTCTTTAGTATGGCAGGTGCTGCCTTAGCAGGTGCTGCCTCTTTAATAGGCGCTGCCTCTTTAGTATAGCAGGTGCTGCCTCTTTAGTATACTGTAGCAGGTGTTGCCTCTAGTATAGCAGGAGCTGCCTCTTTAGTATAGCAGGAGCTGCATCTTTAGTATAGCAGGAGCTGCCTCTTTTTAGTATACTGTAGCAGGTGCTGCCTCTTTAGTATAACAGGTGCTGCCCCTTTAGTATAGCAGGTGCTGCCCCTTTAGTATAGTAGGTGCTGCCTCTTTAGTATAGCAGGTGCTGCCTCTTTAGTATAGCAGGTGCTGCCTCTTTAGTATAGCAGGTGCTGCCTCTTTAGTATAGCAGGTGCTGCCTCTTTAGTATAGCAGGTGCTGCCTCTTTCGTTTTGCAGGTGCTGCCTCTTTAGTATACTGTAGCAGGTGCTGCCTCTTTAGTATACTGTAACAGGTGCTGCCCCTTTAGTATAGCAGGAGCTGCCTCTTTAGTTTAGCAGGTGTTGCCTCTTTAGTATAGCAGGTGCTGCCTCTTTAGTATAACAGGTGTTGCCTCTTTAGTATAACAGGTGTTGCATCTTTAGTATAACAGGTGTTGCCTCTTTAGAATAGCAGGTGTTGCCTCTTTAGTATAGCAGGTGCTGCCTCTTTAGTATAGCAGGTGCTGCCTCTTTAGTATAGCAGGTACTGCCTCTTTAGTATAGCAGGTGCTGCCTCTTTAGTATAACAGGTGCTGCCTCTTTAGTATAGCAGGTGCTGCCTCTTTTGTATAGCAGGTGTTGCCTCTTTTGTATAGCAGGTGCTGCCTCTTTAGTATAGCAGGTGCTGCCTCTTTCGTTTTGCAGGTGCTGCCTCTTTAGCAGGTGCTGCCTCTTTAGTATACTGTAGCAGGTGCTGCCTCTTTAGTATACTGTAGCAGGTGCTGCCCCTTTAGTATAGCAGGTGCTGCCTCTTTAGTATAACAGGTGCCGCCTATTTAGTATACTGTAGCAGGTGCTGCTTCTTTAGTATAGCAGGTGCTGCGTCTTTAGTATAGCAGGTGCTGCCTCTTTAGTGTAGCAGGTGCTGCCTCTTTAGTATAGCAGGTACTGCCTCTTTAGTGTAGCAGGTGCTGCCTCTAGTATAGCAGGTGCTGCCTCTAGTATAGCAGGTGCTGCCTCTAGTATAGCAGGTGCTGCCTCTTTAGTATAGCAGGTGCTGCCTCTTTAGTATAGCAGGTGCTGCCTCTTTAGTGTAGCAGGTGCTGCCTCTTTAGTATAGCAGGTGCTGCCTCTTTAGTATAGCAGGTGCTGCCTCTTTAGCAGGTGCTGCTGCCTCTTTAGTATAGCAGGTGCTGCCTCTTTAGTATAGCAGGTGCTGCCTCTTTTTAGTATACTGTAGCAGGTGCTGCCTCTTTAGTATAACAGGTGCTGCCCCTTTAGTATAGCAGGTGCTGTCTCTTTAATATAGCAGGTGCTGCCTCTTTAGTGTAGCAGGTGCTGCCTCTTTAGTATAGCAGGTGCTACCTCTTTAGCAGCTGCTGCCTCTTTAGGAGGTACTGCCTCTTTAGTATAGCAGGTGCTGCCTTAGCAGGTGCTGCCTCTTTAGTATAGCAGGTGCTGCCTTTTTAGTATACTGTAGCAGGTGCTGCCTCTAGTATAGCAGGTGCTGCCTCTTTAGTATACTGTAGCAGGGGTTGCCTCTAGTATAACAGGTGTTGCCTCTAGTATAACAGGAGCTGCCTCTTTAGTATAGCAGGAGCTGCCTCTTTAGTATAGCAGGAGCTGCCTCTTTTTAGTATACTGTAGCAGGTGCTGCCTCTTTAGTATAACAGGTGCTGCCCCTTTAGTATAACAGGTGCTGCCCCTTTAGTATAGCAAGTGCTGCCTCTTTAGTATAGCAGGTGCTGCCTCTTTAGTGTAGCAGGTGCTGCCTCTTTAGTATAGCAGGTGCTACCTCTTTAGCAGCTGCTGCCTCTTTAGGAGGTACTGCCTCTTTAGTATAGCAGGTGCTGCCTTAGCAGGTGCTGCCTCTTTAGTATAGCAGGTGCTGCCTTTTTAGTATACTGTAGCAGGTGCTGCCTCTAGTATAGCAGGTGCTGCCTCTTTAGTATACTGTAGCAGGGGTTGCCTCTAGTATAACAGGTGTTGCCTCTAGTATAACAGGAGCTGCCTCTTTAGTATAGCAGGAGCTGCCTCTTTAGTATAGCAGGAGCTGCCTCTTTTTAGTATACTGTAGCAGGTGCTGCCTCTTTAGTATAACAGGTGCTGCCCCTTTAGTATAACAGGTGCTGCCCCTTTAGTATAGCAAGTGCTGCCTCTTTAGTATAGCAGGTGCTGCCTCTTTAGTATAGCAGGTGCTGCCTCTTTAGTATAGCAGGTGCTGCCTCTTTAGCATAGCAGGAGCTGCCTCTTTTTAGTATACTGTAGCAGGTGCTGGCTCTTTAGTATAACAGGTGCTGCCCCTTTAGTATAGCAGGTGCTGCCCCTTTAGTATAGCAGGTGCTGCCTCTTTAGTATAGCAGGTGCTGCCTCTTTAGTATAGCAGGTGCTGCCTCTTTAGTTTAGCAGGTGCTGCCTCTTTAGTATAGCAGGAGCTGCCTCTTTTTAGTATACTGTAGCAGGTGCTGCCTCTTTAGTATAACAGGTCCTGCCCCTCTAGTATAACAGGTGTTGCCTCTAGTATAACAGGAGCTGCCTCTTTAGTATAGCAGGAGCTGCCTCTTTAGTATAGCAGGAGCTGCCTCTTTTTAGTATACTGTAGCAGGTGCTGCCTCTTTAGTATAACAGGTGCTGCCCCTTTAGTATAACAGGTGCTGCCCCTTTAGTATAACAGGTGCTGCCCCTTTAGTATAGCAGGTGCTGCCCCTTTAGTATAGCAGGTGCTGCCTCTTTAGTATAACAGGTGCCGCCTATTTAGTATACTGTAGCAGGTGCTGCCTCTTTAGTATAGCAGGTGCTGCCTCTTTAGTATAGCAGGTGCTGCCTCTTTAGTGTAGCAGGTGCTGCCTCTTTAGTATAACAGGTGCTGCCTCTTTAGTATAACCGGTGCTGCCTCTTTAGTATACTGTAGCAGGTGCTGTCTCTAGTATAGCAGGTGCTGCCTCTTTAGTATACTGTAGCAGGTGCTGTCTCTAGTATAGCAGGTGCTGCCTCTTTAGTATAGCAGGTGCTGCCTCTTTAGTATAGCAGGTGCTGCCTCTTTAGTGTAGCAGGTGCTGCATCTTTACTGTAGCAGGTGCTGCCTCTTTAGTATAGCAGGTGCTGGCTTTTTAGAAGGTGCTGCCTCTTTAGTATACTGTAGCAGGTGCTGCCTCTTTAGTATACTGTAGCAGGTGCTGCCTCTTTAGTATAGCAGGTGCTGCCTCTTTAGTATAGCAGGTGCTGCCTCTTTAGTATAGCAGGTGCTGCCTCTTTAGTATAACAGGTGCTGCCTCTTTAGTATAGCAGGTGCTGCCTCTTTAGTATAACAGGTGCTGCCTCTTTAGTATAGCAGGTGCTATCTCTTTAGTATAGCAGGTGCTGCCTCTTTAGTATAGCAGGTGCTGCCTCTTTAGCAGGTGCTGCTGCCTCTTTAGTATAGCAGGTGCTGCCTCTTTAGTATAGCAGGTGCTGCCTTTTTAGTATACTGTAGCAGGTGCTGCCTCTAGTATAGCAGGTGCTGCCTCTTTAGTATACTGTAGCAGGTGTTGCCTCTAGTATAACAGGTGTTGCCTCTAGTATAACAGGAGCTGCCTCTTTAGTATAGCAGGAGCTGCCTCTTTAGTATAGCAGGAGCTGCCTCTATTTAGTATACTGTAGCAGGTGCTGCCTCTTTAGTATAACAGGTGCTGCCCCTTTAGTATAGCAGGTGCTGCCCCTTTAGTATAGTAGGTGCTGCCTCTTTAGTATAGCAGGTGCTGCCTCTTTAGTATAGCAGGTGCTGCCTCTTTACTATAGCAGGTGCTGCCTCTTTAGTATAGCAGGTGCTGCCTCTTTAGTATAGCAGGTGCTGCCTCTTTCGTTTTGCAGGTGCTGCCTCTTTAGTATACTGTAGCAGGTGCTGCCTCTTTAGTATACTGTAGCAGGTGCTGCCTCTTTAGTATACTGTAGCAGGTGCTGCCTCTTTAGTTTAGCAGGTGTTGCCTCTTTAGTATAGCAGGTGCTGCCTCTTTAGTATAACAGGTGTTGCCTCTTTAGTATAACAGGTGTTGCCTCTTTAGTATAACAGGTGTTGCCTCTTTAGTATAGCAGGTGTTGCCTCTTTAGTATAGCAGGTGCTGCCTCTTTAGTATAGCAGGTGCTGCCTCTTTAGTATAGCAGGTGCTGCCTCTTTAGTATAACAGGTGCTGCCTCTTTAGTATAGCAGGTGCTGCCTCTTTTGTATAGCAGGTGTTGCCTCTAGTATAGCAGGTGCTGCCTCTTTAGTATAGCAGGTGCTGCCTCTTTCGTTTTGCAGGTGCTGCCTCTTTAGTATACTGTAACAGGTGCTGCCCCTTTAGTATAGCAGGAGCTGCCTCTTTAGTATAGCAGGAGCTGCCTCTTTAGTATAGCAGGAGCTGCCTCTTTTTAGTATACTGTAGCAGGTGCTGCCTCTTTAGTATAACAGGTGCTGCCCCTTTAGTATAGCAGGTGCTGCCCCTTTAGTATAGTAGGTGCTGCCTCTTTAGTATAGCAGGTGCTGCCTCTTTAGTATAGCAGGTGCTGCCTCTTTAGTATAGCAGGTGCTGCCTCTTTAGTATAGCAGGTGCTGCCTCTTTAGTATAGCAGGTTCTGCCTCTTTCGTTTTGCAGGTGCTGCCTCTTTAGTATACTGTAGCAGGTGCTGCCTCTTTAGTATACTGTAACAGGTGCTGCCCCTTTAGTATAGCAGGAGCTGCCTCTTTAGTTTAGCAGGTGTTGCCTCTTTAGTATAGCAGGTGCTGCCTCTTTAGTATAACAGGTGTTGCCTCTTTAGTATAACAGGTGTTGCCTCTTTAGTATAACAGGTGTTGCCTCTTTAGTATAGCAGGTGTTGCCTCTTTAGTATAGCAGGTGCTGCCTCTTTAGTATAGCAGGTGCTGCCTCTTTAGTATAGCAGGTACTGCCTCTTTAGTATAACAGGTGCTGCCTCTTTAGTATAGCAGGTGCTGCCTCTTTTGTATAGCAGGTGTTGCCTCTTTTGTATAGCAGGTGTTGCCTCTTTTGTATAGCAGGTGCTGCCTCTTTAGTATAGCAGGTGCTGCCTCTTTCGTTTTGCAGGTGCTGCCTCTTTAGCAGGTGCTGCCTCTTTAGTATACTGTAGCAGGTGCTGCCTCTTTAGTATACTGTAGCAGGTGCTGCCCCTTTAGTATAGCAGGTGCTGCCTCTTTAGTATAACAGGTGCCGCCTATTTAGTATACTGTAGCAGGTGCTGCTTCTTTAGTATAGCAGGTGCTGCCTCTTTAGTATAGCAGGTGCTGCCTCTTTAGTGTAGCAGGTGCTGCCTCTTTAGTATAGCAGGTACTGCCTCTTTAGTGTAGCAGGTGCTGCCTCTAGTATAGCAGGTGCTGCCTCTAGTATAGCAGGTGCTGCCTCTAGTATAGCAGGTGCTGCCTCTTTAGTATAGCAGGTGCTGCCTCTTTAGTATAGCAGGTGCTGCCTCTTTAGTGTAGCAGGTGCTGCCTCTTTAGTATAGCAGGTGCTGCCTCTTTAGTATAGCAGGTGCTGCCTCTTTAGCAGGTGCTGCTGCCTCTTTAGTATAGCAGGTGCTGCCTCTTTAGTATAGCAGGTGCTGCCTCTTTTTAGTATACTGTAGCAGGTGCTGCCTCTTTAGTATAACAGGTGCTGCCCCTTTAGTATAGCAGGAGCTGTCTCTTTAATATAGCAGGTGCTGCCTCTTTAGTGTAGCAGGTGCTGCCTCTTTAGTATAGCAGGTGCTGCCTCTTTAGTATAGCAGGTGCTGCCTCTTTAGTATAACAGGTGCTGCCTCTTTAGTATAGCAGGTGCTGCCTCTTTTGTATAGCAGGTGTTGCCTCTAGTATAGCAGGTGCTGCCTCTTTAGTATAGCAGGTGCTGCCTCTTTCGTTTTGCAGGTGCTGCCTCTTTAGTATACTGTAACAGGTGCTGCCCCTTTAGTATAGCAGGAGCTGCCTCTTTAGTATAGCAGGAGCTGCCTCTTTAGTATAGCAGGAGCTGCCTCTTTTTAGTATACTGTAGCAGGTGCTGCCTCTTTAGTATAACAGGTGCTGCCCCTTTAGTATAGCAGGTGCTGCCCCTTTAGTATAGTAGGTGCTGCCTCTTTAGTATAGCAGGTGCTGCCTCTTTAGTATAGCAGGTGCTGCCTCTTTAGTATAGCAGGTGCTGCCTCTTTAGTATAGCAGGTGCTGCCTCTTTAGTATAGCAGGTTCTGCCTCTTTCGTTTTGCAGGTGCTGCCTCTTTAGTATACTGTAGCAGGTGCTGCCTCTTTAGTATACTGTAACAGGTGCTGCCCCTTTAGTATAGCAGGAGCTGCCTCTTTAGTTTAGCAGGTGTTGCCTCTTTAGTATAGCAGGTGCTGCCTCTTTAGTATAACAGGTGTTGCCTCTTTAGTATAACAGGTGTTGCCTCTTTAGTATAACAGGTGTTGCCTCTTTAGTATAGCAGGTGTTGCCTCTTTAGTATAGCAGGTGCTGCCTCTTTAGTATAGCAGGTGCTGCCTCTTTAGTATAGCAGGTACTGCCTCTTTAGTATAACAGGTGCTGCCTCTTTAGTATAGCAGGTGCTGCCTCTTTTGTATAGCAGGTGTTGCCTCTTTTGTATAGCAGGTGTTGCCTCTTTTGTATAGCAGGTGCTGCCTCTTTAGTATAGCAGGTGCTGCCTCTTTCGTTTTGCAGGTGCTGCCTCTTTAGCAGGTGCTGCCTCTTTAGTATACTGTAGCAGGTGCTGCCTCTTTAGTATACTGTAGCAGGTGCTGCCCCTTTAGTATAGCAGGTGCTGCCTCTTTAGTATAACAGGTGCCGCCTATTTAGTATACTGTAGCAGGTGCTGCTTCTTTAGTATAGCAGGTGCTGCCTCTTTAGTATAGCAGGTGCTGCCTCTTTAGTGTAGCAGGTGCTGCCTCTTTAGTATAGCAGGTACTGCCTCTTTAGTGTAGCAGGTGCTGCCTCTAGTATAGCAGGTGCTGCCTCTAGTATAGCAGGTGCTGCCTCTAGTATAGCAGGTGCTGCCTCTTTAGTATAGCAGGTGCTGCCTCTTTAGTATAGCAGGTGCTGCCTCTTTAGTGTAGCAGGTGCTGCCTCTTTAGTATAGCAGGTGCTGCCTCTTTAGTATAGCAGGTGCTGCCTCTTTAGCAGGTGCTGCTGCCTCTTTAGTATAGCAGGTGCTGCCTCTTTAGTATAGCAGGTGCTGCCTCTTTTTAGTATACTGTAGCAGGTGCTGCCTCTTTAGTATAACAGGTGCTGCCCCTTTAGTATAGCAGGAGCTGTCTCTTTAATATAGCAGGTGCTGCCTCTTTAGTGTAGCAGGTGCTGCCTCTTTAGTATAGCAGGTGCTGCCTCTTTAGTATAGCAGGTGCTGCCTCTTTAGCATAGCAGGAGCTGCCTCTTTTTAGTATACTGTAGCAGGTGCTGGCTCTTTAGTATAACAGGTGCTGCCCCTTTAGTATAGCAGGTGCTGCCCCTTTAGTATAGCAGGTGCTGCCTCTTTAGTATAGCAGGTGCTGCCTCTTTAGTATAGCAGGTGCTGCCTCTTTAGTTTAGCAGGTGCTGCCTCTTTAGTATAGCAGGAGCTGCCTCTTTTTAGTATACTGTAGCAGGTGCTGCCTCTTTAGTATAACAGGTCCTGCCCCTCTAGTATAACAGGTGTTGCCTCTAGTATAACAGGAGCTGCCTCTTTAGTATAGCAGGAGCTGCCTCTTTAGTATAGCAGGAGCTGCCTCTTTTTAGTATACTGTAGCAGGTGCTGCCTCTTTAGTATAACAGGTGCTGCCCCTTTAGTATAACAGGTGCTGCCCCTTTAGTATATCAGGTGCTGCCCCTTTAGTATAGCAGGTGCTGCCCCTTTAGTATAGCAGGTGCTGCCTCTTTAGTATAACAGGTGCCGCCTATTTAGTATACTGTAGCAGGTGCTGCCTCTTTAGTATAGCAGGTGCTGCCTCTTTAGTATAGCAGGTGCTGCCTCTTTAGTGTAGCAGGTGCTGCCTCTTTAGTATAACAGGTGCTGCCTCTTTAGTATAACCGGTGCTGCCTCTTTAATAGGCGCTGCCTCTTTAGTATAGCAGGTGCTGCCTCTTTAGTATACTGTAGCAGGTGCTGTCTCTAGTATAGCAGGTGCTGCCTCTTTAGTATAGCAGGTGCTGCCTCTTTAGTATAGCAGGTGCTGCCTCTTTAGTGTAGCAGGTGCTGCATCTTTACTGTAGCAGGTGCTGCCTCTTTAGTATAGCAGGTGCTGCCTTTTTAGAAGGTGCTGCCTCTTTAGTATACTGTAGCAGGTGCTGCCTCTTTAGTATACTGTAGCAGGTGCTGCCTCTTTAGTATAGCAGGTGCTGCCTCTTTAGTATAGCAGGTGCTGCCTCTTTAGTATAACAGGTGCTGCCTCTTTAGTATAGCAGGTGCTGCCTCTTTAGTATAACAGGTGCTGCCTCTTTAGTATAGCAGGTGCTATCTCTTTAGTATAGCAGGTGCTGCCTCTTTAGTATAGCAGGTGCTGCCTCTAGTACAGCAGGTGCTGCCTCTTTAGTATAGCAGGTGCTGCCTTAGCAGGTGCTGCCTCTTTAGTATAGCAGGTGCTGCCTTTTTAGTATACTGTAGCAGGTGCTGGCTCTTTAGTATAACAGGTGCTGCCCCTTTAGTATAGCAGGTGCTGCCCCTTTAGTATAGCAGGTGCTGCCTCTTTAGTATAGCAGGTGCTGCCTCTTTAGTATAGCAGGTGCTGCCTCTTTAGTTTAGCAGGTGCTGCCTCTTTAGTATAGCAGGAGCTGCCTCTTTTTAGTATACTGTAGCAGGTGCTGCCTCTTTAGTATAACAGGTCCTGCCCCTCTAGTATAACAGGTGTTGCCTCTAGTATAACAGGAGCTGCCTCTTTAGTATAGCAGGAGCTGCCTCTTTAGTATAGCAGGAGCTGCCTCTTTTTAGTATACTGTAGCAGGTGCTGCCTCTTTAGTATAACAGGTGCTGCCCCTTTAGTATAACAGGTGCTGCCCCTTTAGTATATCAGGTGCTGCCCCTTTAGTATAGCAGGTGCTGCCCCTTTAGTATAGCAGGTGCTGCCCCTTTAGTATAGTAGGTGCTGCCTCTTTAGTATAGCAGGTGCTGCCTCTTTAGTATAGCAGGTGCTGCCTCTTTAGTATAGCAGGTGCTGCCTCTTTAGTATAGCAGGTGCTGCCTCTTTAGTATAGCAGGTGCTGCCTCTTTCGTTTTGCAGGTGCTGCCTCTTTAGTATACTGTAGCAGGTGCTGCCTCTTTAGTATACTGTAACAGGTGCTGCCCCTTTAGTATAGCAGGAGCTGCCTCTTTAGTTTAGCAGGTGTTGCCTCTTTAGTATAGCAGGTGCTGCCTCTTTAGTATAACAGGTGTTGCCTCTTTAGTATAACAGGTGTTGCCTCTTTAGTATAACAGGTGTTGCCTCTTTAGTATAGCAGGTGTTGCCTCTTTAGTATAGCAGGTGCTGCCTCTTTAGTATAGCAGGTGATGCCTCTTTAGTATAGCAGGTACTGCCTCTTTAGTATAGCAGGTGCTGCCTCTTTAGTATAACAGGTGCTGCCTCTTTAGTATAGCAGGTGCTGCCTCTTTTGTATAGCAGGTGTTGCCTCTTTTGTATAGCAGGTGCTGCCTCTTTAGTATAGCAGGTGCTGCCTCTTTCGTTTTGCAGGTGCTGCCTCTTTAGCAGGTGCTGCCTCTTTAGTATACTGTAGCAGGTGCTGCCTCTTTAGTATACTGTAGCAGGTGCTGCCCCTTTAGTATAGCAGGTGCTGCCTCTTTAGTATAACAGGTGCCGCCTATTTAGTATACTTTAGCAGGTGCTGCTTCTTTAGTATAGCAGGTGCTGCGTCTTTAGTATAGCAGGTGCTGCCTCTTTAGTGTAGCAGGTGCTGCCTCTTTAGTATAGCAGGTACTGCCTCTTTAGTGTAGCAGGTGCTGCCTCTAGTATAGCAGGTGCTGCCTCTAGTATAGCAGGTGCTGCCTCTAGTATAGCAGGTGCTGCCTCTTTAGTATAGCAGGTGCTGCCTCTTTAGTATAGCAGGTGCTGCCTCTTTAGTGTAGCAGGTGCTGCCTCTTTAGTATAGCAGGTGCTGCCTCTTTAGTATAGCAGGTGCTGCCTCTTTAGCAGGTGCTGCTGCCTCTTTAGTATAGCAGGTGCTGCCTCTTTAGTATAGCAGGTGCTGCCTCTTTTTAGTATACTGTAGCAGGTGCTGCATCTTTAGTATAACAGGTGCTGCCCCTTTAGTATAGCAGGTGCTGTCTCTTTAATATAGCAGGTGCTGCCTCTTTAGTGTAGCAGGTGCTGGCTCTTTAGTATAGCAGGTGCTACCTCTTTAGCAGCTGCTGCCTCTTTAGGAGGTACTGCCTCTTTAGTATAGCAGGTGCTGCCTTAGCAGGTGCTGCCTCTTTAGTATAGCAGGTGCTGCCTTTTTAGTATACTGTAGCAGGTGCTGCCTCTAGTATAGCAGGTGCTGCCTCTTTAGTATACTGTAGCAGGGGTTGCCTCTAGTATAACAGGTGTTGCCTCTAGTATAACAGGAGCTGCCTCTTTAGTATAGCAGGAGCTGCCTCTTTAGTATAGCAGGAGCTGCCTCTTTTTAGTATACTGTAGCAGGTGCTGCCTCTTTAGTATAGCAGGTGCTGCCCTTTAGTATAACAGGTGCTGCCCCTTTAGTATAGCAAGTGCTGCCTCTTTAGTATAGCAGGTGCTGCCTCTTTAGTTTAGCAGGTGCTGCCTCTTTAGTATAGCAGGTGCTGCCTCTTTAGCATAGCAGGAGCTGCCTCTTTTTAGTATACTGTAGCAGGTGCTGGCTCTTTAGTATAACAGGTGCTGCCCCTTTAGTATAGCAGGTGCTGCCCCTTTAGTATAGCAGGTGCTGCCTCTTTAGTATAGCAGGTGCTGCCTCTTTAGTATAGCAGGTGCTGCCTCTTTAGTTTAGCAGGTGCTGCCTCTTTAGTATAGCAGGAGCTGCCTCTTTTTAGTATACTGTAGCAGGTGCTGCCTCTTTAGTATAACAGGTCCTGCCCCTCTAGTATAACAGGTGTTGCCTCTAGTATAACAGGAGCTGCCTCTTTAGTATAGCAGGAGCTGCCTCTTTAGTATAGCAGGAGCTGCCTCTTTTTAGTATACTGTAGCAGGTGCTGCCCCTTTAGTATAACAGGTGCTGCCCCTTTAGTATAACAGGTGCTGCCCCTTTAGTATAACAGGTGCTGCCCCTTTAGTATAGCAGGTGCTGCCCCTTTAGTATAGCAGGTGCTGCCTCTTTAGTATACTGTAACAGGTGCTGCCCCTTTAGTATAGCAGGAGCTGCCTCTTTAGTTTAGCAGGTGTTGCCTCTTTAGTATAGCAGGTGCTGCCTCTTTAGTATAGCAGGTGCTGCCTCTTTAGTATAGCAGGTGTTACCTCTTTAGCAGCTGCTGCCTCTTTAGTATAGCAGGTGCTGCCTCTTTAGTATAACAGGTGCCGCCTATTTAGTATACTGTAGCAGGTGCTGCTTCTTTAGTATAGCAGGTGCTGCCTCTTTAGTATAACAGGTGCCGCCTATTTAGTATACTGTAGCAGGTGCTGCTTCTTTAGTATAGCAGGTGCTGCGTCTTTAGTATAGCAGGTGCTGCCTCTTTAGTGTAGCAGGTGCTGCCCCTTTAGTATAGCAGGTGCTGCCTCTTTAGTATAGCAGGTGCTGCCTCTTTAGTATAGCAGGTGCTGCCTCTTTAGTTTAGCAGGTGCTGCCTCTTTAGTATAGCAGGAGCTGCCTCTTTTTAGTATACTGTAGCAGGTGCTGCCTCTTTAGTATAACAGGTGCTGCCCCTTTAGTATAACAGGTGCTGCCCCTTTAGTATAACAGGTGCTGCCCCTTTAGTATAGCAGGTGCTGCCCCTTTAGTATAGCAGGTGCTGCCTCTTTAGTATAACAGGTGCCGCCTATTTAGTATACTGTAGCAGGTGCTGCCTCTTTAGTATACTGTAGCAGGTGCTGCCTCTTTAGTATACTGTAGCAGGTGCTGCCTCTTTAGTATAGCAGGTGCTGCCTCTTTAGTATAGCAGGTGCTGCCTCTTTAGTATAGCAGGTGCTGCCTCTTTAGTATAACAGGTGCTGCCTCTTTAGTATAGCAGGTGCTGCCTCTTTAGTATAACAGGTGCTGCCTCTTTAGTATAGCAGGTGCTATCTCTTTAGTATAGCAGGTGCTGCCTCTTTAGTATAGCAGGTGCTGCCTCTTTAGCAGGTGCTGCTGCCTCTTTAGTATAGCAGGTGCTGCCTCTTTAGTATAGCAGGTGCTGCCTTTTTAGTATACTGTAGCAGGTGCTGCCTCTAGTATAGCAGGTGCTGCCTCTTTAGTATACTGTAGCAGGTGTTGCCTCTAGTATAACAGGTGTTGCCTCTAGTATAACAGGAGCTGCCTCTTTAGTATAGCAGGAGCTGCCTCTTTAGTATAGCAGGAGCTGCCTCTATTTAGTATACTGTAGCAGGTGCTGCCTCTTTAGTATAACAGGTGCTGCCCCTTTAGTATAGCAGGTGCTGCCCCTTTAGTATAGTAGGTGCTGCCTCTTTAGTATAGCAGGTGCTGCCTCTTTAGTATAGCAGGTGCTGCCTCTTTACTATAGCAGGTGTTGCCTCTTTAGTATAGCAGGTGCTGCCTCTTTAGTATACTGTAGCAGGTGCTGCCTCTTTAGTATACTGTAGCAGGTGCTGCCTCTTTAGTATACTGTAACAGGTGCTGCCCCTTTAGTATAGCAGGAGCTGCCTCTTTAGTTTAGCAGGTGTTGCCTCTTTAGTATAGCAGGTGCTGCCTCTTTAGTATAACAGGTGTTGCCTCTTTAGTATAACAGGTGTTGCCTCTTTAGTATAACAGGTGTTGCCTCTTTAGTATAGCAGGTGTTGCCTCTTTAGTATAGCAGGTGCTGCCTCTTTAGTATAGCAGGTGCTGCCTCTTTAGTATAGCAGGTACTGCCTCTTTAGTATAACAGGTGCTGCCTCTTTAGTATAGCAGGTGCTGCCTCTTTTGTATAGCAGGTGTTGCCTCTTTTGTATAGCAGGTGTTGCCTCTTTTGTATAGCAGGTGCTGCCTCTTTAGTATAGCAGGTGCTGCCTCTTTCGTTTTGCAGGTGCTGCCTCTTTAGCAGGTGCTGCCTCTTTAGTATACTGTAGCAGGTGCTGCCTCTTTAGTATACTGTAGCAGGTGCTGCCCCTTTAGTATAGCAGGTGCTGCCTCTTTAGTATAACAGGTGCCGCCTATTTAGTATACTGTAGCAGGTGCTGCTTCTTTAGTATAGCAGGTGCTGCCTCTTTAGTATAGCAGGTGCTGCCTCTTTAGTGTAGCAGGTGCTGCCTCTTTAGTATAGCAGGTACTGCCTCTTTAGTGTAGCAGGTGCTGCCTCTAGTATAGCAGGTGCTGCCTCTAGTATAGCAGGTGCTGCCTCTAGTATAGCAGGTGCTGCCTCTTTAGTATAGCAGGTGCTGCCTCTTTAGTATAGCAGGTGCTGCCTCTTTAGTGTAGCAGGTGCTGCCTCTTTAGTATAGCAGGTGCTGCCTCTTTAGTATAGCAGGTGCTGCCTCTTTAGCAGGTGCTGCTGCCTCTTTAGTATAGCAGGTGCTGCCTCTTTAGTATAGCAGGTGCTGCCTCTTTTTAGTATACTGTAGCAGGTGCTGCCTCTTTAGTATAACAGGTGCTGCCCCTTTAGTATAGCAGGAGCTGTCTCTTTAATATAGCAGGTGCTGCCTCTTTAGTGTAGCAGGTGCTGCCTCTTTAGTATAGCAGGTGCTACCTCTTTAGCAGCTGCTGCCTCTTTAGGAGGTACTGCCTCTTTAGTATAGCAGGTGCTGCCTTAGCAGGTGCTGCCTCTTTAGTATAGCAGGAGCTGCCTCTTTTTAGTATACTGTAGCAGGTGCTGCCTCTTTAGTATAACAGGTGCTGCCCCTTTAGTATAACAGGTGCTGCCCCTTTAGTATAACAGGTGCTGCCCCTTTAGTATAGCAGGTGCTGCCTCTTTAGTATAGCAGGTGCTGCCTCTTTAGTATAGCAGGTGCTGCCTCTTTAGTATAGCAGGTGCTGCCTCTTTAGCATAGCAGGAGCTGCCTCTTTTTAGTATACTGTAGCAGGTGCTGGCTCTTTAGTATAACAGGTGCTGCCCCTTTAGTATAGCAGGTGCTGCCCCTTTAGTATAGCAGGTGCTGCCTCTTTAGTATAGCAGGTGCTGCCTCTTTAGTATAGCAGGTGCTGCCTCTTTAGTTTAGCAGGTGCTGCCTCTTTAGTATAGCAGGAGCTGCCTCTTTTTAGTATACTGTAGCAGGTGCTGCCTCTTTAGTATAACAGGTCCTGCCCCTCTAGTATAACAGGTGTTGCCTCTAGTATAACAGGAGCTGCCTCTTTAGTATAGCAGGAGCTGCCTCTTTAGTATAGCAGGAGCTGCCTCTTTTTAGTATACTGTAGCAGGTGCTGCCTCTTTAGTATAACAGGTGCTGCCCCTTTAGTATAACAGGTGCTGCCCCTTTAGTATATCAGGTGCTGCCCCTTTAGTATAGCAGGTGCTGCCCCTTTAGTATAGCAGGTGCTGCCTCTTTAGTATAACAAGTGCCGCCTATTTAGTATACTGTAGCAGGTGCTGCCTCTTTAGTATAGCAGGTGCTGCCTCTTTAGTATAGCAGGTGCTGCCTCTTTAGTGTAGCAGGTGCTGCCTCTTTAGTATAACAGGTGCTGCCTCTTTAGTATAACCGGTGCTGCCTCTTTAATAGGCGCTGCCTCTTTAGTATAGCAGGTGCTGCCTCTTTAGTATACTGTAGCAGGTGCTGTCTCTAGTATAGCAGGTGCTGCCTCTTTAGTATAGCAGGTGCTGCCTCTTTAGTATAGCAGGTGCTGCCTCTTTAGTGTAGCAGGTGCTGCATCTTTACTGTAGCAGGTGCTGCCTCTTTAGTATAGCAGGTGCTGCCTTTTTAGAAGGTGCTGCCTCTTTAGTATACTGTAGCAGGTGCTGCCTCTTTAGTATACTGTAGCAGGTGCTGCCTCTTTAGTATAGCAGGTGCTGCCTCTTTAGTATAGCAGGTGCTGCCTCTTTAGTATAACAGGTGCTGCCTCTTTAGTATAGCAGGTGCTGCCTCTTTAGTATAACAGGTGCTGCCTCTTTAGTATAGCAGGTGCTATCTCTTTAGTATAGCAGGTGCTGCCTCTTTAGTATAGCAGGTGCTGCCTCTAGTACAGCAGGTGCTGCCTCTTTAGTATAGCAGGTGCTGCCTTAGCAGGTGCTGCCTCTTTAGTATAGCAGGTGCTGCCTTTTTAGTATACTGTAGCAGGTGCTGGCTCTTTAGTATAACAGGTGCTGCCCCTTTAGTATAGCAGGTGCTGCCCCTTTAGTATAGCAGGTGCTGCCTCTTTAGTATAGCAGGTGCTGCCTCTTTAGTATAGCAGGTGCTGCCTCTTTAGTTTAGCAGGTGCTGCCTCTTTAGTATAGCAGGAGCTGCCTCTTTTTAGTATACTGTAGCAGGTGCTGCCTCTTTAGTATAACAGGTCCTGCCCCTCTAGTATAACAGGTGTTGCCTCTAGTATAACAGGAGCTGCCTCTTTAGTATAGCAGGAGCTGCCTCTTTAGTATAGCAGGAGCTGCCTCTTTTTAGTATACTGTAGCAGGTGCTGCCTCTTTAGTATAACAGGTGCTGCCCCTTTAGTATAACAGGTGCTGCCCCTTTAGTATATCAGGTGCTGCCCCTTTAGTATAGCAGGTGCTGCCCCTTTAGTATAGCAGGTGCTGCCTCTTTAGTATAACAGGTGCCGCCTATTTAGTATACTGTAGCAGGTGCTGCCCCTTTAGTATAGCAGGTGCTGCCCCTTTAGTATAGTAGGTGCTGCCTCTTTAGTATAGCAGGTGCTGCCTCTTTAGTATAGCAGGTGCTGCCTCTTTAGTATAGCAGGTGCTGCCTCTTTAGTATAGCAGGTGCTGCCTCTTTAGTATAGCAGGTGCTGCCTCTTTCGTTTTGCAGGTGCTGCCTCTTTAGTATACTGTAGCAGGTGCTGCCTCTTTAGTATACTGTAACAGGGGTTGCCTCTAGTATAACAGGTGTTGCCTCTAGTATAACAGGAGCTGCCTCTTTAGTATAGCAGGAGCTGCCTCTTTAGTATAGCAGGAGCTGCCTCTTTAGTATAGCAGGAGCTGCCTCTTTTTAGTATACTGTAGCAGGTGCTGCCTCTTTAGTATAACAGGTGCTGCCCTTTAGTATAACAGGTGCTGCCCCTTTAGTATAGCAAGTGCTGCCTCTTTAGTATAGCAGGTGCTGCCTCTTTAGTATAGCAGGTGCTGCCTCTTTAGTATAGCAGGTGCTGCCTCTTTAGCATAGCAGGAGCTGCCTCTTTTTAGTATACTGTAGCAGGTGCTGGCTCTTTAGTATAACAGGTGCTGCCCCTTTAGTATAGCAGGTGCTGCCTCTTTAGTATAGCAGGAGCTGCCTCTTTTTAGTATACTGTAGCAGGTGCTGCCTCTTTAGTATAACAGGTCCTGCCCCTCTAGTATAACAGGTGTTGCCTCTAGTATAACAGGAGCTGCCTCTTTAGTATAGCAGGAGCTGCCTCTTTAGTATAGCAGGAGCTGCCTCTTTTTAGTATACTGTAGCAGGTGCTGCCTCTTTAGTATAACAGGTGCTGCCCCTTTAGTATAACAGGTGCTGCCCCTTTAGTATATCAGGTGCTGCCCCTTTAGTATAGCAGGTGCTGCCCCTTTAGTATAGCAGGTGCTGCCTCTTTAGTATACTGTAACAGGTGCTGCCCCTTTAGTATAGCAGGAGCTGCCTCTTTAGTTTAGCAGGTGTTGCCTCTTTAGTATAGCAGGTGCTGCCTCTTTAGTATAACAGATGTTGCCTCTTTAGTATAACAGGTGTTGCCTCTTTAGTATAACAGGTGTTGCCTCTTTAGTATAGCAGGTGTTGCCTCTTTAGTATAGCAGGTGCTGCCTCTTTAGTATAGCAGGTGCTGCCTCTTTAGTATAGCAGGTACTGCCTCTTTAGTATAACAGGTGCTGCCTCTTTAGTATAGCAGGTGCTGCCTCTTTAGTGTAGCAGGTGCTGCATCTTTAGTATACTGTAGCCGGTGCTGCCTCTTTAGTATAACAGGTGCTGCCTCTTTAGTATAGCAGGTGCTATCTCTTTAGTATAGCAGGTGCTGCCTCTTTAGTATAGCAGGTGCTGCCTCTTTAGCAGGTGCTGCTGCCTCTTTAGTATAGCAGGTGCTGCCTCTTTTTAGTATACTGTAGCAGGTGCTGCCTCTTTAGTATAACAGGTGCTGCCCCTTTAGTATAGCAGGTGCTGCCTCTTTAGTATAGCAGGTGCTGCCTCTTTAGTATAGCAGGTGCTGCCTCTTTAGTATAGCAGGTGTTACCTCTTTAGCAGCTGCTGCCTCTTTAGGAGGTACTGCCTCTTTAGTATGGCAGGTGCTGCCTTAGCAGGTGCTGCCTCTTTAGTATAGCAGGTGCTGCCTCTTTAGTATACTGTAGCAGGTGCTGCCTCTTTAGTATACTGTAGCAGTTGTTGCCTCTAGTATAACAGGTTTTGCCTCTAGTATAACAGGTTTTGCCTCTAGTATAACAGGAGCTGCCTCTTTAGTATAGCAGGAGCTGCCTCTTTAGTATAGCAGGAGCTGCCTCTTTTTAGTATACTGTAGCAGGTGCTGCCTCTTTAGTATAACAGGTGCTGCCCCTTTAGTATAGCAGGTGCTGCCCCTTTAGTATAGCAGGTGCTGCCTCTTTAGTATACTGTAGCAGGTGTTGCCTCTAGTATAACAGGTGTTGCCTCTAGTATAACAGGAGCTGCCTCTTTAGTATAGCAGGAGCTGCCTCTTTAGTATAGCAGGAGCTGCCTCTTTTTAGTATACTGTAGCAGGTGCTGCCTCTTTAGTATAACAGGTGTTGCGTCTTTAGTATAGCAGGTGTTGCCTCTTTAGTATAGTAGGTGCTGCCTCTTTAGTATAGCAGGTGCTGCCTCTTTAGTATAGCAGGTGCTGCCTCTTTAGTATAGCAGGTGCTGCCTCTTTAGTATAGCAGGTGCTGCCTCTTTAGTATAGCAGGTGCTGCCTCTTTCGTTTTGCAGGTGCTGCCTCTTTAGTATACTGTAGCAGGTGCTGCCTCTTTAGTATACTGTAACAGGTGCTGCCCCTTTAGTATAGCAGGAGCTGCCTCTTTAGTTTAGCAGGTGTTGCCTCTTTAGTATAGCAGGTGCTGCCTCTTTAGTATAACAGGTGTTGCCTCTTTAGTATAACAGGTGTTGCCTCTTTAGTATAACAGGTGTTGCCTCTTTAGTATAGCAGGTGTTGCCTCTTTAGTATAGCAGGTGCTGCCTCTTTAGTATAGCAGGTGCTGCCTCTTTAGTATAGCAGGTACTGCCTCTTTAGTATAGCAGGTGCTGCCTCTTTAGTATAACAGGTGCTGCCTCTTTAGTATAGCAGGTGCTACCTCTTTTGTATAGCAGGTGTTGCCTCTTTTGTATAGCAGGTGCTGGCTCTTTAGTATAGCAGGTGCTGCCTCTTTCGTTTTGCAGGTGCTGCCTCTTTAGCAGGTGCTGCCTCTTTAGTATACTGTAGCAGGTGCTGCCTCTTTAGTATACTGCAGCAGGTGCTGCCCCTTTAGTATAGCAGGTGCTGCCTCTTTAGTGTAGCAGGTGCTGCCTCTTTAGTATAGCAGGTACTGCCTCTTTAGTGTAGCAGGTGCTGCCTCTAGTATAGCAGGTGCTGCCTCTAGTATAGCAGGTGCTGCCTCTAGTATAGCAGGTGCTGCCTCTTTAGTATAGCAGGTGCTGCCTCTTTAGTGTAGCAGGTGCTGCCTCTTTAGTATAGCAGGTGCTGCCTCTTTAGTATAGCAGGTGCTGCCTCTTTAGCAGGTGCTGCTGCCTCTTTAGTATAGCAGGTGCTGCCTCTTTAGTATAGCAGGTGCTGCCTCTTTTTAGTATACTGTAGCAGGTGCTGCCTCTTTAGTATAACAGGTGCTGCCCCTTTAGTATAGCAGGTGCTGTCTCTTTAATATAGCAGGTGCTGCCTCTTTAGTGTAGCAGGTGCTGCCTCTTTAGTATAGCAGGTGCTACCTCTTTAGCAGCTGCTGCCTCTTTAGGAGGTACTGCCTCTTTAGTATAGCAGGTGCTGCCTTAGCAGGTGCTGCCTCTTTAGTATAGCAGGTGCTGCCTTTTTAGTATACTGTAGCAGGTGCTGCCTCTAGTATAGCAGGTGCTGCCTCTTTAGTATACTGTAGCAGGGGTTGCCTCTAGTATAACAGGTGTTGCCTCTAGTATAACAGGAGCTGCCTCTTTAGTATAGCAGGAGCTGCCTCTTTAGTATAGCAGGAGCTGCCTCTTTTTAGTATACTGTAGCAGGTGCTGCCTCTTTAGTATAACAGGTGCTGCCCCTTTAGTATAACAGGTGCTGCCCCTTTAGTATAGCAAGTGCTGCCTCTTTAGTATAGCAGGTGCTGCCTCTTTAGTATAGCAGGTGCTGCCTCTTTAGTATAGCAGGAGCTGCCTCTTTTTAGTATACTGTAGCAGGTGCTGCCTCTTTAGTATAACAGGTCCTGCCCCTCTAGTATAACAGGTGTTGCCTCTAGTATAACAGGAGCTGCCTCTTTAGTATAGCAGGAGCTGCCTCTTTAGTATAGCAGGAGCTGCCTCTTTTTAGTATACTGTAGCAGGTGCTGCCTCTTTAGTATAACAGGTGCTGCCCCTTTAGTATAACAGGTGCTGCCCCTTTAGTATAACAGGTGCTGCCCCTTTAGTATAGCAGGTGCTGCCCCTTTAGTATAGCAGGTGCTGCCTCTTTAGTATACTGTAACAGGTGCTGCCCCTTTAGTATAGCAGGAGCTGCCTCTTTAGTTTAGCAGGTGTTGCCTCTTTAGTATAGCAGGTGCTGCCTCTTTAGTATAACAGATGTTGCCTCTTTAGTATAACAGGTGTTGCCTCTTTAGTATAACAGGTGTTGCCTCTTTAGTATAGCAGGTGTTGCCTCTTTAGTATAGCAGGTGCTGCCTCTTTAGTATAGCAGGTGCTGCCTCTTTAGTATAGCAGGTACTGCCTCTTTAGTATAACAGGTGCTGCCTCTTTAGTATAGCAGGTGCTGCCTCTTTAGTGTAGCAGGTGCTGCATCTTTACTGTAGCAGGTGCTGCCTCTTTAGTATAGCAGGTGCTGCCTTTTTAGAAGGTGCTGCCTCTTTAGTATACTGTAGCAGGTGCTGCCTCTTTAGTATACTGTAGCCGGTGCTGCCTCTTTAGTATAGCAGGTGCTACCTCTTTAGCAGCTGCTGCCTCTTTAGGAGGTACTGCCTCTTTAGTATAGCAGGTGCTGCCTTAGCAGGTGCTGCCTCTTTAGTATAGCAGGTGCTGCCTTTTTAGTATACTGTAGCAGGTGCTGCCTCTAGTATAGCAGGTGCTGCCTCTTTAGTATACTGTAGCAGGGGTTGCCTCTAGTATAACAGGTGTTGCCTCTAGTATAACAGGAGCTGCCTCTTTAGTATAGCAGGAGCTGCCTCTTTAGTATAGCAGGAGCTGCCTCTTTTTAGTATACTGTAGCAGGTGCTGCCTCTTTAGTATAACAGGTGCTGCCCCTTTAGTATAACAGGTGCTGCCCCTTTAGTATAGCAAGTGCTGCCTCTTTAGTATAGCAGGTGCTGCCTCTTTAGTATAGCAGGTGCTGCCTCTTTAGTATAGCAGGAGCTGCCTCTTTTTAGTATACTGTAGCAGGTGCTGCCTCTTTAGTATAACAGGTCCTGCCCCTCTAGTATAACAGGTGTTGCCTCTAGTATAACAGGAGCTGCCTCTTTAGTATAGCAGGAGCTGCCTCTTTAGTATAGCAGGAGCTGCCTCTTTTTAGTATACTGTAGCAGGTGCTGCCTCTTTAGTATAACAGGTGCTGCCCCTTTAGTATAACAGGTGCTGCCCCTTTAGTATAACAGGTGCTGCCCCTTTAGTATAGCAGGTGCTGCCCCTTTAGTATAGCAGGTGCTGCCTCTTTAGTATACTGTAACAGGTGCTGCCCCTTTAGTATAGCAGGAGCTGCCTCTTTAGTTTAGCAGGTGTTGCCTCTTTAGTATAGCAGGTGCTGCCTCTTTAGTATAACAGATGTTGCCTCTTTAGTATAACAGGTGTTGCCTCTTTAGTATAACAGGTGTTGCCTCTTTAGTATAGCAGGTGTTGCCTCTTTAGTATAGCAGGTGCTGCCTCTTTAGTATAGCAGGTGCTGCCTCTTTAGTATAGCAGGTACTGCCTCTTTAGTATAACAGGTGCTGCCTCTTTAGTATAGCAGGTGCTGCCTCTTTAGTGTAGCAGGTGCTGCATCTTTACTGTAGCAGGTGCTGCCTCTTTAGTATAGCAGGTGCTGCCTTTTTAGAAGGTGCTGCCTCTTTAGTATACTGTAGCAGGTGCTGCCTCTTTAGTATACTGTAGCCGGTGCTGCCTCTTTAGTATAACAGGTGCTGCCTCTTTAGTATAGCAGGTGCTATCTCTTTAGTATAGCAGGTGCTGCCTCTTTAGTATAGCAGGTGCTGCCTCTTTAGCAGGTGCTGCTGCCTCTTTAGTATAGCAGGTGCTGCCTCTTTTTAGTATACTGTAGCAGGTGCTGCCTCTTTAGTATAACAGGTGCTGCCCCTTTAGTATAGCAGGTGCTGCCTCTTTAGTATAGCAGGTGCTGCCTCTTTAGTATAGCAGGTGCTGCCTCTTTAGTATAGCAGGTGTTACCTCTTTAGCAGCTGCTGCCTCTTTAGGAGGTACTGCCTCTTTAGTATGGCAGGTGCTGCCTTAGCAGGTGCTGCCTCTTTAGTATAGCAGGTGCTGCCTCTTTAGTATACTGTAGCAGGTGCTGCCTCTTTAGTATACTGTAGCAGTTGTTGCCTCTAGTATAACAGGTTTTGCCTCTAGTATAACAGGTTTTGCCTCTAGTATAACAGGAGCTGCCTCTTTAGTATAGCAGGAGCTGCCTCTTTAGTATAGCAGGAGCTGCCTCTTTTTAGTATACTGTAGCAGGTGCTGCCTCTTTAGTATAACAGGTGCTGCCCCTTTAGTATAGCAGGTGCTGCCCCTTTAGTATAGCAGGTGCTGCCTCTTTAGTATACTGTAGCAGGTGTTGCCTCTAGTATAACAGGTGTTGCCTCTAGTATAACAGGAGCTGCCTCTTTAGTATAGCAGGAGCTGCCTCTTTAGTATAGCAGGAGCTGCCTCTTTTTAGTATACTGTAGCAGGTGCTGCCTCTTTAGTATAACAGGTGTTGCGTCTTTAGTATAGCAGGTGTTGCCTCTTTAGTATTGTAGGTGCTGCCTCTTTAGTATAGCAGGTGCTGCCTCTTTAGTATAGCAGGTGCTGACTCTTTAGTATAGCAGGTGCTGCCTCTTTAGTATAGCAGGTGCTGCCTCTTTCGTTTTGCAGGTGCTGCCTCTTTAGTATACTGTAGCAGGTGCTGCCTCTTTAGTATACTGTAACAGGTGCTGCCCCTTTAGTATAGCAGGAGCTGCCTCTTTAGTTTAGCAGGTGTTGCCTCTTTAGTATAGCAGGTGCTGCCTCTTTAGTATAACAGGTGTTGCCTCTTTAGTATAACAGGTGTTGCCTCTTTAGTATAACAGGTGTTGCCTCTTTAGTATAGCAGGTGTTGCCTCTTTAGTATAGCAGGTGCTGCCTCTTTAGTATAGCAGGTGCTGCCTCTTTAGTATAGCAGGTACTGCCTCTTTAGTATAGCAGGTGCTGCCTCTTTAGTATAACAGGTGCTGCCTCTTTAGTATAGCAGGTGCTGCCTCTTTTGTATAGCAGGTGTTGCCTCTTTTGTATAGCAGGTGCTGCCTCTTTAGTATAGCAGGTGCTGCCTCTTTCGTTTTGCAGGTGCTGCCTCTTTAGCAGGTGCTGCCTCTTTAGTATACTGTAGCAGGTGCTGCCTCTTTAGTATACTGTAGCAGGTGCTGCCCCTTTAGTATAGCAGGTGCTGCCTCTTTAGTGTAGCAGGTGCTGCCTCTTTAGTATAGCAGGTACTGCCTCTTTAGTGTAGCAGGTGCTGCCTCTAGTATAGCAGGTGCTGCCTCTAGTATAGCAGGTGCTGCCTCTAGTATAGCAGGTGCTGCCTCTTTAGTATAGCAGGTGCTGCCTCTTTAGTATAGCAGGTGCTGCCTCTTTAGCAGGTGCTGCTGCCTCTTTAGTATAGCAGGTGCTGCCTCTTTAGTATAGCAGGTGCTGCCTCTTTTTAGTATACTGTAGCAGGTGCTGCCTCTTTAGTATAACAGGTGCTGCCCCTTTAGTATAGCAGGTGCTGTCTCTTTAATATAGCAGGTGCTGCCTCTTTAGTGTAGCAGGTGCTGCCTCTTTAGTATAGCAGGTGCTACCTCTTTAGCAGCTGCTGCCTCTTTAGGAGGTACTGCCTCTTTAGTATAGCAGGTGCTGCCTTAGCAGGTGCTGCCTCTTTAGTATAGCAGGTGCTGCCTTTTTAGTATACTGTAGCAGGTGCTGCCTCTAGTATAGCAGGTGCTGCCTCTTTAGTATACTGTAGCAGGGGTTGCCTCTAGTATAACAGGTGTTGCCTCTAGTATAACAGGAGCTGCCTCTTTAGTATAGCAGGAGCTGCCTCTTTAGTATAGCAGGAGCTGCCTCTTTTTAGTATACTGTAGCAGGTGCTGCCTCTTTAGTATAACAGGTGCTGCCCCTTTAGTATAACAGGTGCTGCCCCTTTAGTATAGCAAGTGCTGCCTCTTTAGTATAGCAGGTGCTGCCTCTTTAGTATAGCAGGTGCTGCCTCTTTAGTATAGCAGGTGCTGCCTCTTTAGCATAGCAGGAGCTGCCTCTTTTTAGTATACTGTAGCAGGTGCTGGCTCTTTAGTATAACAGGTGCTGCCTCTTTAGTATAGCAGGTGCTGCCTCTTTAGTTTAGCAGGTGCTGCCTCTTTAATATAGCAGGAGCTGCCTCTTTTTAGTATACTATAGCAGGTGCTGCCTCTTTAGTATAACAGGTCCTGCCCCTCTAGTATAACAGGTGTTGCCTCTAGTATAACAGGAGCTGCCTCTTTAGTATAGCAGGAGCTGCCTCTTTAGTATAGCAGGAGCTGCCTCTTTTTAGTATACTGTAGCAGGTGCTGCCTCTTTAGTATAACAGGTGCTGCCCCTTTAGTATAACAGGTGCTGCCCCTTTAGTATAACAGGTGCTGCCCCTTTAGTATAGCAGGTGCTGCCCCTTTAGTATCGCAGGTGCTGCCTCTTTAGTATAACAGGTGCCGCCTATTTAGTATACTGTAGCAGGTGCTGCCTCTTTAGTATAGCAGGTGCTGCCTCTTTAGTATAGCAGGTGCTGCCTCTTTAGTGTAGCAGGTGCTGCCTCTTTAGTATAACAGGTGCTGCCTCTTTAGTATAACCGGTGCTGCCTCTTTAATAGGCGCTGCCTCTTTAGTATAGCAGGTGCTGCCTCTTTAGTATACTGTAGCAGGTGCTGTCTCTAGTATAGCAGGTGCTGCCTCTTTAGTATAGCAGGTGCTGCCTCTTTAGTATAGCAGGTGCTGCCTCTTTAGTGTAGCAGGTGCTGCATCTTTACTGTAGCAGGTGCTGCCTCTTTAGTATAGCAGGTGCTGCCTTTTTAGAAGGTGCTGCCTCTTTAGTATACTGTAGCAGGTGCTGCCTCTTTAGTATACTGTAGCAGGTGCTGCCTCTTTAGTATAGCAGGTGCTGCCTCTTTAGTATAACAGGTGCTGCCTCTTTAGTATAGCAGGTGCTATCTCTTTAGTATAGCAGGTGCTGCCTCTTTAGTATAGCAGGTGCTGCCTCTTTAGCAGGTGCTGCTGCCTCTTTAGTATAGCAGGTGCTGCCTCTTTTTAGTATACTGTAGCAGGTGCTGCCTCTTTAGTATAACAGGTGCTGCCCCTTTAGTATAGCAGGTGCTGCTTCTTTAGTATAGCAGGTGCTGCCTCTTTAGTATAGCAGGTGCTGCCTCTTTAGTATAGCAGGTGTTACCTCTTTAGCAGCTGCTGCCTCTTTAGGAGGTACTGCCTCTTTAGTATAGCAGGTGCTGCCTTAGCAGGTGCTGCCTCTTTAGTATAGCAGGTGCTGCCTTTTTAGTATACTGTAGCAGGTGCTGCCTCTAGTATAGCAGGTGCTGCCTCTTTAGTATACTGTAGCAGGTGTTGCCTCTAGTATAACAGGTGTTGCCTCTAGTATAACAGGAGCTGCCTCTTTAGTATAGCAGGAGCTGCCTCTTTAGTATAGCAGGAGCTGCCTCTTTTTAGTATACTGTAGCAGGTGCTGCCTCTTTAGTATAACAGGTGCTGCCCCTTTAGTATAGCAGGTGCTGCCTTAGCAGGTGCTGCCTCTTTAGTATAGCAGGTGCTGCCTTTTTAGTATACTGTAGCAGGTGCTGCCTCTAGTATAGCAGGTGCTGCCTCTTTAGTATACTGTAGCAGGTGTTGCCTCTAGTATAACAGGTGTTGCCTCTAGTATAACAGGAGCTGCCTCTTTAGTATAGCAGGAGCTGCCTCTTTAGTATAGCAGGAGCTGCCTCTTTTTAGTATACTGTAGCAGGTGCTGCCTCTTTAGTATAACAGGTGCTGCCCCTTTAGTATAGCAGGTGCTGCCCCTTTAGTATAGTAGGTGCTGCCTCTTTAGTATAGCAGGTGCTGCCTCTTTAGTATAGCAGGTGCTGCCTCTTTAGTATAACAGGTGTTGCCTCTTTAGTATAACAGGTGTTGCCTCTTTAGTATAACAGGTGTTGCCTCTTTAGTATAGCAGGTGTTGCCTCTTTAGTATAGCAGGTGCTGCCTCTTTAGTATAGCAGGTGCTGCCTCTTTAGTATAGCAGGTGCTGCCTCTTTAGTATAACAGGTGCTGCCTCTTTAGTATAGCAGGTGCTGCCTCTTTTGTATAGCAGGTGTTGCCTCTAGTATAGCAGGTGCTGCCTCTTTAGTATAGCAGGTGCTGCCTCTTTCGTTTTGCAGGTGCTGCCTCTTTAGTATACTGTAACAGGTGCTGCCACTTTAGTATAGCAGGAGCTGCATCTTTAGTATAGCAGGAGCTGCCTCTTTAGTATAGCAGGAGCTGCCTCTTTTTAGTATACTGTAGCAGGTGCTGCCTCTTTAGTATAACAGGTGCTGCCCCTTTAGTATAGCAGGTGCTGCCCCTTTAGTATAGTAGGTGCTGCCTCTTTAGTATAGCAGGTGCTGCCTCTTTAGTATAGCAGGTGCTGCCTCTTTAGTATAGCAGGTGCTGCCTCTTTAGTATAGCAGGTGCTGCCTCTTTAGTATAGCAGGTTCTGCCTCTTTCGTTTTGCAGGTGCTGCCTCTTTAGTATACTGTAGCAGGTGCTGCCTCTTTAGTATACTGTAACAGGTGCTGCCCCTTTAGTATAGCAGGAGCTGCATCTTTAGTATAGCAGGAGCTGCCTCTTTAGTATAGCAGGAGCTGCCTCTTTTTAGTATACTGTAGCAGGTGCTGCCTCTTTAGTATAACAGGTGTTGCCTCTTTAGTATAACAGGTGTTGCCTCTTTAGTATAGCAGGTGTTGCCTCTTTATTATAGCAGGTGCTGCCTCTTTAGTATAGCAGGTGCTGCCTCTTTAGTATAGCAGGTACTGCCTCTTTAGTATAACAGGTGCTGCCTCTTTAGTATAGCAGGTGCTGCCTCTTTTGTATAGCAGGTGTTGCCTCTTTTGTATAGCAGGTGTTGCCTCTTTTGTATAGCAGGTGCTGCCTCTTTAGTATAGCAGGTGCTGCCTCTTTAGTGTAGCAGGTGCTGCCTCTTTAGTATAGCAGGTGCTGCCTCTTTAGTATAGCAGGTGCTGCCTCTTTAGCAGGTGCTGCTGCCTCTTTAGTATAGCAGGTGCTGCCTCTTTAGTATAGCAGGTGCTGCCTCTTTTTAGTATACTGTAGCAGGTGCTGCCTCTTTAGTATAACAGGTGCTGCCCCTTTAGTATAGCAGGTGCTGTCTCTTTAATATAGCAGGTGCTGCCTCTTTAGTGTAGCAGGTGCTGCCTCTTTAGTATAGCAGGTGCTACCTCTTTAGCAGCTGCTGCCTCTTTAGGAGGTACTGCCTCTTTAGTATAGCAGGTGCTGCCTTAGCAGGTGCTGCCTCTTTAGTATAGCAGGTGCTGCCTTTTTAGTATACTGTAGCAGGTGCTGCCTCTAGTATAGCAGGTGCTGCCTCTTTAGTATACTGTAGCAGGGGTTGCCTCTAGTATAACAGGTGTTGCCTCTAGTATAACAGGAGCTGCCTCTTTAGTATAGCAGGAGCTGCCTCTTTAGTATAGCAGGAGCTGCCTCTTTTTAGTATACTGTAGCAGGTGCTGCCTCTTTAGTATAACAGGTGCTGCCCCTTTAGTATAACAGGTGCTGCCCCTTTAGTATAGCAAGTGCTGCCTCTTTAGTATAGCAGGTGCTGCCTCTTTAGTATAGCAGGTGCTGCCTCTTTAGTATAGCAGGTGCTGCCTCTTTAGCATAGCAGGAGCTGCCTCTTTTTAGTATACTGTAGCAGGTGCTGGCTCTTTAGTATAACAGGTGCTGCCTCTTTAGTATAGCAGGTGCTGCCTCTTTAGTTTAGCAGGTGCTGCCTCTTTAATATAGCAGGAGCTGCCTCTTTTTAGTATACTATAGCAGGTGCTGCCTCTTTAGTATAACAGGTCCTGCCCCTCTAGTATAACAGGTGTTGCCTCTAGTATAACAGGAGCTGCCTCTTTAGTATAGCAGGAGCTGCCTCTTTAGTATAGCAGGAGCTGCCTCTTTTTAGTATACTGTAGCAGGTGCTGCCTCTTTAGTATAACAGGTGCTGCCCCTTTAGTATAACAGGTGCTGCCCCTTTAGTATAACAGGTGCTGCCCCTTTAGTATAGCAGGTGCTGCCCCTTTAGTATCGCAGGTGCTGCCTCTTTAGTATAACAGGTGCCGCCTATTTAGTATACTGTAGCAGGTGCTGCCTCTTTAGTATAGCAGGTGCTGCCTCTTTAGTATAGCAGGTGCTGCCTCTTTAGTGTAGCAGGTGCTGCCTCTTTAGTATAACAGGTGCTGCCTCTTTAGTATAACCGGTGCTGCCTCTTTAATAGGCGCTGCCTCTTTAGTATAGCAGGTGCTGCCTCTTTAGTATACTGTAGCAGGTGCTGTCTCTAGTATAGCAGGTGCTGCCTCTTTAGTATAGCAGGTGCTGCCTCTTTAGTATAGCAGGTGCTGCCTCTTTAGTGTAGCAGGTGCTGCATCTTTACTGTAGCAGGTGCTGCCTCTTTAGTATAGCAGGTGCTGCCTTTTTAGAAGGTGCTGCCTCTTTAGTATACTGTAGCAGGTGCTGCCTCTTTAGTATACTGTAGCAGGTGCTGCCTCTTTAGTATAGCAGGTGCTGCCTCTTTAGTATAACAGGTGCTGCCTCTTTAGTATAGCAGGTGCTATCTCTTTAGTATAGCAGGTGCTGCCTCTTTAGTATAGCAGGTGCTGCCTCTTTAGCAGGTGCTGCTGCCTCTTTAGTATAGCAGGTGCTGCCTCTTTTTAGTATACTGTAGCAGGTGCTGCCTCTTTAGTATAACAGGTGCTGCCCCTTTAGTATAGCAGGTGCTGCTTCTTTAGTATAGCAGGTGCTGCCTCTTTAGTATAGCAGGTGCTGCCTCTTTAGTATAGCAGGTGTTACCTCTTTAGCAGCTGCTGCCTCTTTAGGAGGTACTGCCTCTTTAGTATAGCAGGTGCTGCCTTAGCAGGTGCTGCCTCTTTAGTATAGCAGGTGCTGCCTTTTTAGTATACTGTAGCAGGTGCTGCCTCTAGTATAGCAGGTGCTGCCTCTTTAGTATACTGTAGCAGGTGTTGCCTCTAGTATAACAGGTGTTGCCTCTAGTATAACAGGAGCTGCCTCTTTAGTATAGCAGGAGCTGCCTCTTTAGTATAGCAGGAGCTGCCTCTTTTTAGTATACTGTAGCAGGTGCTGCCTCTTTAGTATAACAGGTGCTGCCCCTTTAGTATAGCAGGTGCTGCCTTAGCAGGTGCTGCCTCTTTAGTATAGCAGGTGCTGCCTTTTTAGTATACTGTAGCAGGTGCTGCCTCTAGTATAGCAGGTGCTGCCTCTTTAGTATACTGTAGCAGGTGTTGCCTCTAGTATAACAGGTGTTGCCTCTAGTATAACAGGAGCTGCCTCTTTAGTATAGCAGGAGCTGCCTCTTTAGTATAGCAGGAGCTGCCTCTTTTTAGTATACTGTAGCAGGTGCTGCCTCTTTAGTATAACAGGTGCTGCCCCTTTAGTATAGCAGGTGCTGCCCCTTTAGTATAGTAGGTGCTGCCTCTTTAGTATAGCAGGTGCTGCCTCTTTAGTATAGCAGGTGCTGCCTCTTTAGTATAACAGGTGTTGCCTCTTTAGTATAACAGGTGTTGCCTCTTTAGTATAACAGGTGTTGCCTCTTTAGTATAGCAGGTGTTGCCTCTTTAGTATAGCAGGTGCTGCCTCTTTAGTATAGCAGGTGCTGCCTCTTTAGTATAGCAGGTGCTGCCTCTTTAGTATAACAGGTGCTGCCTCTTTAGTATAGCAGGTGCTGCCTCTTTTGTATAGCAGGTGTTGCCTCTAGTATAGCAGGTGCTGCCTCTTTAGTATAGCAGGTGCTGCCTCTTTCGTTTTGCAGGTGCTGCCTCTTTAGTATACTGTAACAGGTGCTGCCACTTTAGTATAGCAGGAGCTGCATCTTTAGTATAGCAGGAGCTGCCTCTTTAGTATAGCAGGAGCTGCCTCTTTTTAGTATACTGTAGCAGGTGCTGCCTCTTTAGTATAACAGGTGCTGCCCCTTTAGTATAGCAGGTGCTGCCCCTTTAGTATAGTAGGTGCTGCCTCTTTAGTATAGCAGGTGCTGCCTCTTTAGTATAGCAGGTGCTGCCTCTTTAGTATAGCAGGTGCTGCCTCTTTAGTATAGCAGGTGCTGCCTCTTTAGTATAGCAGGTTCTGCCTCTTTCGTTTTGCAGGTGCTGCCTCTTTAGTATACTGTAGCAGGTGCTGCCTCTTTAGTATACTGTAACAGGTGCTGCCCCTTTAGTATAGCAGGAGCTGCATCTTTAGTATAGCAGGAGCTGCCTCTTTAGTATAGCAGGAGCTGCCTCTTTTTAGTATACTGTAGCAGGTGCTGCCTCTTTAGTATAACAGGTGTTGCCTCTTTAGTATAACAGGTGTTGCCTCTTTAGTATAGCAGGTGTTGCCTCTTTATTATAGCAGGTGCTGCCTCTTTAGTATAGCAGGTGCTGCCTCTTTAGTATAGCAGGTACTGCCTCTTTAGTATAACAGGTGCTGCCTCTTTAGTATAGCAGGTGCTGCCTCTTTTGTATAGCAGGTGTTGCCTCTTTTGTATAGCAGGTGTTGCCTCTTTTGTATAGCAGGTGCTGCCTCTTTAGTATAGCAGGTGCTGCCTCTTTAGTGTAGCAGGTGCTGCCTCTTTAGTATAGCAGGTGCTGCCTCTTTAGTATAGCAGGTGCTGCCTCTTTAGCAGGTGCTGCTGCCTCTTTAGTATAGCAGGTGCTGCCTCTTTAGTATAGCAGGTGCTGCCTCTTTTTAGTATACTGTAGCAGGTGCTGCCTCTTTAGTATAACAGGTGCTGCCCCTTTAGTATAGCAGGTGCTGTCTCTTTAATATAGCAGGTGCTGCCTCTTTAGTGTAGCAGGTGCTGCCTCTTTAGTATAGCAGGTGCTACCTCTTTAGCAGCTGCTGCCTCTTTAGGAGGTACTGCCTCTTTAGTATAGCAGGTGCTGCCTTAGCAGGTGCTGCCTCTTTAGTATAGCAGGTGCTGCCTTTTTAGTATACTGTAGCAGGTGCTGCCTCTAGTATAGCAGGTGCTGCCTCTTTAGTATACTGTAGCAGGGGTTGCCTCTAGTATAACAGGTGTTGCCTCTAGTATAACAGGAGCTGCCTCTTTAGTATAGCAGGAGCTGCCTCTTTTTAGTATACTGTAGCAGGTGCTGCCTCTTTAGTATAACAGGTCCTGCCCCTCTAGTATAACAGGTGTTGCCTCTAGTATAACAGGAGCTGCCTCTTTAGTATAGCAGGAGCTGCCTCTTTAGTATAGCAGGAGCTGCCTCTTTTTAGTATACTGTAGCAGGTGCTGCCTCTTTAGTATAACAGGTGCTGCCCCTTTAGTATAACAGGTGCTGCCCCTTTAGTATATCAGGTGCTGCCCCTTTAGTATAGCAGGTGCTGCCCCTTTAGTATAGCAGGTGCTGCCTCTTTAGTATAACAGGTGCCGCCTATTTAGTATACTGTAGCAGGTGCTGCCTCTTTAGTATAGCAGGTGCTGCCTCTTTAGTATAGCAGGTGCTGCCTCTTTAGTGTAGCAGGTGCTGCCTCTTTAGTATAACAGGTGCTGCCTCTTTAGTATAACCGGTGCTGCCTCTTTAATAGGCGCTGCCTCTTTAGTATAGCAGGTGCTGCCTCTTTAGTATACTGTAGCAGGTGCTGTCTCTAGTATAGCAGGTGCTGCCTCTTTAGTATAGCAGGTGCTGCCTCTTTAGTATAGCAGGTGCTGCCTCTTTAGTGTAGCAGGTGCTGCATCTTTACTGTAGCAGGTGCTGCCTCTTTAGTATAGCAGGTGCTGCCTTTTTAGAAGGTGCTGCCTCTTTAGTATACTGTAGCAGGTGCTGCCTCTTTAGTATACTGTAGCAGGTGCTGCCTCTTTAGTATAGCAGGTGCTGCCTCTTTAGTATAGCAGGTGCTGCCTCTTTAGTATAACAGGTGCTGCCTCTTTAGTATAACAGGTGCTGCCTCTTTAGTATAACAGGTGCTGCCTCTTTAGTATAGCAGGTGCTATCTCTTTAGTATAGCAGGTGCTGCCTCTTTAGTATAGCAGGTGCTGCCTCTTTAGCAGGTGCTGCTGCCTCTTTAGTATAGCAGGTGCTGCCTCTTTTTAGTATACTGTAGCAGGTGCTGCCTCTTTAGTATAACAGGTGCTGCCCCTTTAGTATAGCAGGTGCTGCCTCTTTAGTATAGCAGGTGCTGCCTCTTTAGTATAGCAGGTGCTGCCTCTTTAGTATAGCAGGTGTTACCTCTTTAGCAGCTGCTGCCTCTTTAGGAGGTACTGCCTCTTTAGTATATCAGGTGCTGCCTTAGCAGGTGCTGCCTCTTTAGTATAGCAGGTGCTGCCTTTTTAGTATACTGTAGCAGGTGCTGCCTCTAGTATAGCAGGTGCTGCCTCTTTAGTATACTGTAGCAGGTGTTGCCTCTAGTATAACAGGTGTTGCCTCTAGTATAACAGGAGCTGCCTCTTTAGTATAGCAGGAGCTGCCTCTTTAGTATAGCAGGAGCTGCCTCTTTTTAGTATACTGTAGCAGGTGCTGCCTCTTTAGTATAACAGGTGCTGCCCCTTTAGTATAGCAGGTGCTGCCCCTTTAGTATAGTAGGTGCTGCCTCTTTAGTATAGCAGGTGCTGCCTCTTTAGTATAGCAGGTGCTGCCTCTTTTGTATAGCAGGTGTTGCCTCTAGTATAGCAGGTGTTGCCTCTAGTATAGCAGGTGCTGCCTCTTTAGTATAGCAGGTGCTGCCTCTTTCGTTTTGCAGGTGCTGCCTCTTTAGCAGGTGCTGCCTCTTTAGTATACTGTAGCAGGTGCCGCCTATTTAGTATACTGTAGCAGGTGCTGCTTCTTTAGTATAGCAGGTGCTGCCTCTTTAGTATAGCAGGTGCTGCCTCTTTAGTGTAGCAGGTGCTGCCTCTTTAGTATAACAGGTGCTGCCTCTTTAGTATAACAGGTGCTGCCTCTTTAATAGGCGCTGCCTCTTTAGTATAGCAGGTGCTGCCTCTTTAGTATACTGTAGCAGGTGCTGCCTCTTTAGTATAGCAGGTGCTGCCTCTTTAGTGTAGCAGGTGCTGCATCTTTACTGTAGCAGGTGCTGCCTCTTTAGTATAGCAGGTGCTGCCTTTTTAGAAGGTGCTGCCTCTTTAGTATACTGTAGCAGGTGCTGCCTCTTTAGTATACTGTAGCAGGTGCTGCCTCTTTAGTATAGCAGGTGCTGCCTCTTTAGTATAGCAGGTGCTGCCTCTTTAGTATAACAGGTGCTGCCTCTTTAGTATAACAGGTGCTGCCTCTTTAGTATAACAGGTGCTGCCTCTTTAGTATAGCAGGTGCTATCTCTTTAGTATAGCAGGTGCTGCCTCTTTAGTATAGCAGGTGCTGCCTCTTTAGCAGGTGCTGCTGCCTCTTTAGTATAGCAGGTGCTGCCTCTTTTTAGTATACTGTAGCAGGTGCTGCCTCTTTAGTATAACAGGTGCTGCCCCTTTAGTATAGCAGGTGCTGCCTCTTTAGTATAGCAGGTGCTGCCTCTTTAGTATAGCAGGTGCTGCCTCTTTAGTATAGCAGGTGTTACCTCTTTAGCAGCTGCTGCCTCTTTAGGAGGTACTGCCTCTTTAGTATATCAGGTGCTGCCTTAGCAGGTGCTGCCTCTTTAGTATAGCAGGTGCTGCCTTTTTAGTATACTGTAGCAGGTGCTGCCTCTAGTATAGCAGGTGCTGCCTCTTTAGTATACTGTAGCAGGTGTTGCCTCTAGTATAACAGGTGTTGCCTCTAGTATAACAGGAGCTGCCTCTTTAGTATAGCAGGAGCTGCCTCTTTAGTATAGCAGGAGCTGCCTCTTTTTAGTATACTGTAGCAGGTGCTGCCTCTTTAGTATAACAGGTGCTGCCCCTTTAGTATAGCAGGTGCTGCCCCTTTAGTATAGTAGGTGCTGCCTCTTTAGTATAGCAGGTGCTGCCTCTTTAGTATAGCAGGTGCTGCCTCTTTTGTATAGCAGGTGTTGCCTCTAGTATAGCAGGTGCTGCCTCTTTAGTATAGCAGGTGCTGCCTCTTTCGTTTTGCAGGTGCTGCCTCTTTAGCAGGTGCTGCCTCTTTAGTATACTGTAGCAGGTGCCGCCTATTTAGTATACTGTAGCAGGTGCTGCTTCTTTAGTATAGCAGGTGCTGCCTCTTTAGTATAGCAGGTGCTGCCTCTTTAGTGTAGCAGGTGCTGCCTCTTTAGTATAACAGGTGCTGCCTCTTTAGTATAACAGGTGCTGCCTCTTTAATAGGCGCTGCCTCTTTAGTATAGCAGGTGCTGCCTCTTTAGTATACTGTAGCAGGTGCTGCCTCTAGTATAGCAGGTGCTGCCTCTTTAGTATAGCAGGTGCTACCTCTTTAGTATAGCAGGTGCTGCCCCTTTAGTATAGTAGGTGCTGCCTCTTTAGTATAGCAGGTGCTGCCTCTTTAGTATAGCAGGTGTTACCTCTTTAGCAGCTGCTGCCTCTTTAGGAGGAACTGCCTCTTTAGTATGGCAGGTGCTGCCTTAGCAGGTGCTGCCTCTTTAATAGGCGCTGCCTCTTTAGTATAGCAGGTGCTGCCTCTTTAGTATACTGTAGCAGGTGTTGCCTCTAGTATAACAGGTGTTGCCTCTTTAGTATAGCAGGAGCTGCCTCTTTAGTATAGCAGGAGCTGCCTCTTTTTAGTATACTGTAGCAGGTGCTGCCTCTTTAGTATAACAGGTGCTGCCCCTTTAGTATAGCAGGTGCTGCCCCTTTAGTATAGTAGGTGCTGCCTCTTTAGTATAGCAGGTGCTGCCTCTTTAGTATAGCAGGTGCTGCCTCTTTAGTATAGCAGGTGCTGCCTCTTTAGTATAGCAGGTGCTGCCTCTTTAGTATAGCAGGTGCTGCCTCTTTCGTTTTGCAGGTGCTGCCTCTTTAGTATACTGTAACAGGTGCTGCCCCTTTAGTATAGCAGGAGCTGCCTCTTTAGTATAGCAGGAGCTGCCTCTTTAGTATAGCAGGAGCTGCCTCTTTTTAGTATACTGTAGCAGGTGCTGCCTCTTTAGTATAACAGGTGCTGCCCCTTTAGTATAGCAGGTGCTGCCCCTTTAGTATAGTAGGTTCTGCCTCTTTAGTATAGCAGGTGCTGCCTCTTTTGTATAGCAGGTGTTGCCTCTTTTGTATAGCAGGTGCTGCCTCTTTAGTATAGCAGGTGCTGCCTCTTTCGTTTTGCAGGTGCTGCCTCTTTAGCAGGTGCTGCCTCTTTAGTATACTGTAGCAGGTGCTGCCTCTTTAGTATACTGTAGCAGGTGCTGCCCCTTTAGTATAGCAGGTGCTGCCTCTTTAGTATAACAGGTGCCGCCTATTTAGTATACTGTAGCAGGTGCTGCTTCTTTAGTATAGCAGGTGCTGCCTCTTTAGTATAGCAGGTGCTGCCTCTTTAGTGTAGCAGGTGCTGCCTCTTTAGTATAGCAGGTACTGCCTCTTTAGTGTAGCAGGTGCTGCCTCTAGTATAGCAGGTGCTGCCTCTAGTATAGCAGGTGCTGCCTCTTTAGTATAGCAGGTGCTGCCTCTTTAGTATAGCAGGAGCTGCCTCTTTTTAGTATACTGTAGCAGGTGCTGCCTCTTTAGTATAACAGGTGCTGCCCCTTTAGTATAGCAGGTGCTGCCCCTTTAGTATAGTAGGTGCTGCCTCTTTAGTATAGCAGGTGCTGCCTCTTTAGTATAGCAGGTGCTGCCTCTTTACTATAGCAGGTGCTGCCTCTTTAGTATAGCAGGTGCTGCCTCTTTAGTATAGCAGGTGCTGCCTCTTTCGTTTTGCAGGTGCTGCCTCTTTAGTATACTGTAGCAGGTGCTGCCTCTTTAGTATACTGTAGCAGGTGCTGCCCCTTTAGTATAGCAGGAGCTGCCTCTTTAGTTTAGCAGGTGTTGCCTCTTTAGTATAGCAGGTGCTGCCTCTTTAGTATAACAGGTGTTGCCTCTTTAGTATAACAGGTGTTGCCTCTTTAGTATAACAGGTGTTGCCTCTTTAGTATAGCAGGTGTTGCCTCTTTAGTATAGCAGGTGCTGCCTCTTTAGTATAGCAGGTGCTGCCTCTTTAGTATAGCAGGTGCTGCCTCTTTAGTATAACAGGTGCTGCCTCTTTAGTATAGCAGGTGCTGCCTCTTTTGTATAGCAGGTGTTGCCTCTAGTATAGCAGGTGCTGCCTCTTTAGTATAGCAGGTGCTGCCTCTTTCGTTTTGCAGGTGCTGCCTCTTTAGTATACTGTAACAGGTGCTGCCCCTTTAGTATAGCAGGAGCTGCATCTTTAGTATAGCAGGAGCTGCCTCTTTAGTATAGCAGGAGCTGCCTCTTTTTAGTATACTGTAGCAGGTGCTGCCTCTTTAGTATAACAGGTGCTGCCCCTTTAGTATAGCAGGTGCTGCCCCTTTAGTATAGTAGGTGCTGCCTCTTTAGTATAGCAGGTGCTGCCTCTTTAGTATAGCAGGTGCTGCCTCTTTAGTATAGCAGGTGCTGCCTCTTTAGTATAGCAGGTGCTGCCTCTTTAGTATAGCAGGTTCTGCCTCTTTCGTTTTGCAGGTGCTGCCTCTTTAGTATACTGTAGCAGGTGCTGCCTCTTTAGTATACTGTAACAGGTGCTGCCCCTTTAGTATAGCAGGAGCTGCCTCTTTAGTTTAGCAGGTGTTGCCTCTTTAGTATAGCAGGTGCTGCCTCTTTAGTATAACAGGTGTTGCCTCTTTAGTATAACAGGTGTTGCCTCTTTAGTATAACAGGTGTTGCCTCTTTAGTATAGCAGGTGTTGCCTCTTTAGTATAGCAGGTGCTGCCTCTTTAGTATAGCAGGTGCTGCCTCTTAAGTATAGCAGGTACTGCCTCTTTAGTATAACAGGTGCTGCCTCTTTAGTATAGCAGGTGCTGCCTCTTTTGTATAGCAGGTGTTGCCTCTTTTGTATAGCAGGTGTTGCCTCTTTTGTATAGCAGGTGCTGCCTCTTTAGTGTAGCAGGTGCTGCCTCTTTAGAATAGCAGGTGCTGCCTCTTTAGTATAGCAGGTGCTGCCTCTTTAGCAGGTGCTGCTGCCTCTTTAGTATAGCAGGTGCTGCCTCTTTAGTATAGCAGGTGCTGCCTCTTTTTAGTATACTGTAGCAGGTGCTGCCTCTTTAGTATAACAGGTGCTGCCCCTTTAGTATAGCAGGTGCTGTCTCTTTAATATAGCAGGTGCTGCCTCTTTAGTGTAGCAGGTGCTGCCTCTTTAGTATAGCAGGTGCTACCTCTTTAGCAGCTGCTGCCTCTTTAGGAGGTACTGCCTCTTTAGTATAGCAGGTGCTGCCTTAGCAGGTGCTGCCTCTTTAGTATAGCAGGTGCTGCCTTTTTAGTATACTGTAGCAGGTGCTGCCTCTAGTATAGCAGCTGCTGCCTCTTTAGTATACTGTAGCAGGGGTTGCCTCTAGTATAACAGGTGTTGCCTCTAGTATAACAGGAGCTGCCTCTTTAGTATAGCAGGAGCTGCCTCTTTTTAGTATACTGTAGCAGGTGCTGCCTCTTTAGTATAACAGGTGCTGCCCCTTTAGTATAACAGGTGCTGCCCCTTTAGTATAGCAGGTGCTGCCCCTTTAGTATAGCAGGTGCTGCCTCTTTAGTATAGCAGGTGCTGCCTCTTTAGTATAGCAGGTGCTGCCTCTTTAGCATAGCAGGAGCTGCCTCTTTTTAGTATACTGTAGCAGGTGCTGGCTCTTTAGTATAACAGGTGCTGCCCCTTTAGTATAGCAGGTGCTGCCCCTTTAGTATAGCAGGTGCTGCCTCTTTAGTATAGCAGGTGCTGCCTCTTTAGTATAGCAGGTGCTGCCTCTTTAGTTTAGCAGGTGCTGCCTCTTTAGTATAGCAGGAGCTGCCTCTTTTTAGTATACTGTAGCAGGTGCTGCCTCTTTAGTATAACAGGTCCTGCCCCTCTAGTATAACAGGTGTTGCCTCTAGTATAACAGGAGCTGCCTCTTTAGTATAGCAGGAGCTGCCTCTTTAGTATAGCAGGAGCTGCCTCTTTTTAGTATACTGTAGCAGGTGCTGCCTCTTTAGTATAACAGGTGCTGCCCCTTTAGTATAGCAGGTGCTGCCCCTTTAGTATAGCAGGTGCTGCTTCTTTAGTATAACAGGTGCCGCCTATTTAGTATACTGTAGCAGGTGCTGCCTCTTTAGTATAGCAGGTGCTGCCTCTTTAGTATAGCAGGTGCTGCCTCTTTAGTGTAGCAGGTGCTGCCTCTTTAGTATAACAGGTGCTGCCTCTTTAGTATAACCGGTGCTGCCTCTTTAATAGGCGCTGCCTCTTTAGTATAGCAGGTGCTGCCTCTTTAGTATACTGTAGCAGGTGCTGTCTCTAGTATAGCAGGTGCTGCCTCTTTAGTATAGCAGGTGCTGCCTCTTTAGTATAGCAGGTGCTGCCTCTTTAGTATAGCAGGTGCTGCCTCTTTAGTGTAGCAGGTGCTGCCTCTTTAGTATAACAGGTGCTGCCTCTTTAGTATAACCGGTGCTGCCTCTTTAATAGGCGCTGCCTCTTTAGTATAGCAGGTGCTGCCTCTTTAGTATACTGTAGCAGGTGCTGTCTCTAGTATAGCAGGTGCTGCCTCTTTAGTATAGCAGGTGCTGCCTCTTTAGTATAGCAGGTGCTGCCTCTTTAGTGTAGCAGGTGCTGCATCTTTACTGTAGCAGGTGCTGCCTCTTTAGTATAGCAGGTGCTGCCTTTTTAGAAGGTGCTGCCTCTTTAGTATACTGTAGCAGGTGCTGCCTAATTAGTATACTGTAGCAGGTGCTGCCTCTTTAGTATAGCAGGTGCTGCCTCTTTAGTATAGCAGGTGCTGCCTCTTTAGTATAACAGTTGCTGCCTCTTTAGTATAACAGGTGCTGCCTCTTTAGTATAACAGGTGCTGCCTCTTTAGTATAGCAGGTGCTATCTCTTTAGTATAGCAGGTGCTGCCTCTTTAGTATAGCAGGTGCTGCCTCTTTAGCAGGTGCTGCTGCCTCTTTAGTATAGCAGGTGCTGCCTCTTTTTAGTATACTGTAGCAGGTGCTGCCTCTTTAGTATAACAGGTGCTGCCCCTTTAGTATAGCAGGTGCTGCCTCTTTAGTATAGCAGGTGCTGCCTCTTTAGTATAGCAGGTGCTGCCTCTTTAGTATAGCAGGTGTTACCTCTTTAGCAGCTGCTGCCTCTTTAGGAGGTACTGCCTCTTTAGTATAGCAGGTGCTGCCTTAGCAGGTGCTGCCTCTTTAGTATAGCAGGTGCTGCCTTTTTAGTATACTGTAGCAGGTGCTGCCTCTAGTATAGCAGGTGCTGCCTCTTTAGTATACTGTAGCAGGTGTTGCCTCTAGTATAACAGGTGTTGCCTCTAGTATAACAGGAGCTGCCTCTTTAGTATAGCAGGAGCTGCCTCTTTAGTATAGCAGGAGCTGCCTCTTTTTAGTATACTGTAGCAGGTGCTGCCTCTTTAGTATAACAGGTGCTGCCCCTTTAGTATAGCAGGTGCTGCCCCTTTAGTATAGTAGGTGCTGCCTCTTTAGTATAGCAGGTGCTGCCTCTTTAGTATAGCAGGTGCTGCCTCTTTTGTATAGCAGGTGTTGCCTCTAGTATAGCAGGTGCTGCCTCTTTAGTATAGCAGGTGCTGCCTCTTTCGTTTTGCAGGTGCTGCCTCTTTAGCAGGTGCTGCCTCTTTAGTATACTGTAGCAGGTGCCGCCTATTTAGTATACTGTAGCAGGTGCTGCTTCTTTAGTATAGCAGGTGCTGCCTCTTTAGTATAGCAGGTGCTGCCTCTTTAGTGTAGCAGGTGCTGCCTCTTTAGTATAGCAGGTGCTGCCTCTTTCGTTTTGCAGGTGCTGCCTCTTTAGCAGGTGCTGCCTCTTTAGTATACTGTAGCAGGTGCTGCCTCTTTAGTATACTGTAGCAGGTGCTGCCCCTTTAGTATAGCAGGTGCTGCCTCTTTAGTATAACAGGTGCCGCCTATTTAGTATACTGTAGCAGGTGCTGCTTCTTTAGTATAGCAGGTGCTGCCTCTTTAGTATAGCAGGTGCTGCCTCTTTAGTGTAGCAGGTGCTGCCTCTTTAGTATAGCAGGTACTGCCTCTTTAGTGTAGCAGGTGCTGCCTCTAGTATAGCAGGTGCTGCCTCTAGTATAGCAGGTGCTGCCTCTTTAGTATAGCAGGTGCTGCCTCTTTAGTATAGCAGGTGCTGCCTCTTTAGTGTAGCAGGTGCTGCCTCTTTAGTATAGCAGGTGCTGCCTCTTTAGTATAGCAGGTGCTGCCTCTTTAGCAGGTGCTGCTGCCTCTTTAGTATAGCAGGTGCTGCCTCTTTAGTATAGCAGGTGCTGCCTCTTTTTAGTATACTGTAGCAGGTGCTGCCTCTTTAGTATAACAGGTGTTGCCTCTTTAGTATAACAGGTGTTGCCTCTTTAGTATAGCAGGTGTTGCCTCTTTATTATAGCAGGTGCTGCCTCTTTAGTATAGCAGGTGCTGCCTCTTTAGTATAGCAGGTACTGCCTCTTTAGTATAACAGGTGCTGCCTCTTTAGTATAGCAGGTGCTGCCTCTTTTGTATAGCAGGTGTTGCCTCTTTTGTATAGCAGGTGTTGCCTCTTTTGTATAGCAGGTGCTGCCTCTTTAGTATAGCAGGTGCTGCCTCTTTAGTGTAGCAGGTGCTGCCTCTTTAGTATAGCAGGTGCTGCCTCTTTAGTATAGCAGGTGCTGCCTCTTTAGCAGGTGCTGCTGCCTCTTTAGTATAGCAGGTGCTGCCTCTTTAGTATAGCAGGTGCTGCCTCTTTTTAGTATACTGTAGCAGGTGCTGCCTCTTTAGTATAACAGGTGCTGCCCCTTTAGTATAGCAGGTGCTGTCTCTTTAATATAGCAGGTGCTGCCTCTTTAGTGTAGCAGGTGCTGCCTCTTTAGTATAGCAGGTGCTACCTCTTTAGCAGCTGCTGCCTCTTTAGGAGGTACTGCCTCTTTAGTATAGCAGGTGCTGCCTTAGCAGGTGCTGCCTCTTTAGTATAGCAGGTGCTGCCTTTTTAGTATACTGTAGCAGGTGCTGCCTCTAGTATAGCAGGTGCTGCCTCTTTAGTATACTGTAGCAGGGGTTGCCTCTAGTATAACAGGTGTTGCCTCTAGTATAACAGGAGCTGCCTCTTTAGTATAGCAGGAGCTGCCTCTTTTTAGTATACTGTAGCAGGTGCTGCCTCTTTAGTATAACAGGTCCTGCCCCTCTAGTATAACAGGTGTTGCCTCTAGTATAACAGGAGCTGCCTCTTTAGTATAGCAGGAGCTGCCTCTTTAGTATAGCAGGAGCTGCCTCTTTTTAGTATACTGTAGCAGGTGCTGCCTCTTTAGTATAACAGGTGCTGCCCCTTTAGTATAACAGGTGCTGCCCCTTTAGTATATCAGGTGCTGCCCCTTTAGTATAGCAGGTGCTGCCCCTTTAGTATAGCAGGTGCTGCCTCTTTAGTATAACAGGTGCCGCCTATTTAGTATACTGTAGCAGGTGCTGCCTCTTTAGTATAGCAGGTGCTGCCTCTTTAGTATAGCAGGTGCTGCCTCTTTAGTGTAGCAGGTGCTGCCTCTTTAGTATAACAGGTGCTGCCTCTTTAGTATAACCGGTGCTGCCTCTTTAATAGGCGCTGCCTCTTTAGTATAGCAGGTGCTGCCTCTTTAGTATACTGTAGCAGGTGCTGTCTCTAGTATAGCAGGTGCTGCCTCTTTAGTATAGCAGGTGCTGCCTCTTTAGTATAGCAGGTGCTGCCTCTTTAGTGTAGCAGGTGCTGCATCTTTACTGTAGCAGGTGCTGCCTCTTTAGTATAGCAGGTGCTGCCTTTTTAGAAGGTGCTGCCTCTTTAGTATACTGTAGCAGGTGCTGCCTCTTTAGTATACTGTAGCAGGTGCTGCCTCTTTAGTATAGCAGGTGCTGCCTCTTTAGTATAGCAGGTGCTGCCTCTTTAGTATAACAGGTGCTGCCTCTTTAGTATAACAGGTGCTGCCTCTTTAGTATAACAGGTGCTGCCTCTTTAGTATAGCAGGTGCTATCTCTTTAGTATAGCAGGTGCTGCCTCTTTAGTATAGCAGGTGCTGCCTCTTTAGCAGGTGCTGCTGCCTCTTTAGTATAGCAGGTGCTGCCTCTTTTTAGTATACTGTAGCAGGTGCTGCCTCTTTAGTATAACAGGTGCTGCCCCTTTAGTATAGCAGGTGCTGCCTCTTTAGTATAGCAGGTGCTGCCTCTTTAGTATAGCAGGTGCTGCCTCTTTAGTATAGCAGGTGTTACCTCTTTAGCAGCTGCTGCCTCTTTAGGAGGTACTGCCTCTTTAGTATATCAGGTGCTGCCTTAGCAGGTGCTGCCTCTTTAGTATAGCAGGTGCTGCCTTTTTAGTATACTGTAGCAGGTGCTGCCTCTAGTATAGCAGGTGCTGCCTCTTTAGTATACTGTAGCAGGTGTTGCCTCTAGTATAACAGGTGTTGCCTCTAGTATAACAGGAGCTGCCTCTTTAGTATAGCAGGAGCTGCCTCTTTAGTATAGCAGGAGCTGCCTCTTTTTAGTATACTGTAGCAGGTGCTGCCTCTTTAGTATAACAGGTGCTGCCCCTTTAGTATAGCAGGTGCTGCCCCTTTAGTATAGTAGGTGCTGCCTCTTTAGTATAGCAGGTGCTGCCTCTTTAGTATAGCAGGTGCTGCCTCTTTTGTATAGCAGGTGTTGCCTCTAGTATAGCAGGTGTTGCCTCTAGTATAGCAGGTGCTGCCTCTTTAGTATAGCAGGTGCTGCCTCTTTCGTTTTGCAGGTGCTGCCTCTTTAGCAGGTGCTGCCTCTTTAGTATACTGTAGCAGGTGCCGCCTATTTAGTATACTGTAGCAGGTGCTGCTTCTTTAGTATAGCAGGTGCTGCCTCTTTAGTATAGCAGGTGCTGCCTCTTTAGTGTAGCAGGTGCTGCCTCTTTAGTATAACAGGTGCTGCCTCTTTAGTATAACAGGTGCTGCCTCTTTAATAGGCGCTGCCTCTTTAGTATAGCAGGTGCTGCCTCTTTAGTATACTGTAGCAGGTGCTGCCTCTTTAGTATAGCAGGTGCTGCCTCTTTAGTGTAGCAGGTGCTGCATCTTTACTGTAGCAGGTGCTGCCTCTTTAGTATAGCAGGTGCTGCCTTTTTAGAAGGTGCTGCCTCTTTAGTATACTGTAGCAGGTGCTGCCTCTTTAGTATACTGTAGCAGGTGCTGCCTCTTTAGTATAGCAGGTGCTGCCTCTTTAGTATAGCAGGTGCTGCCTCTTTAGTATAACAGGTGCTGCCTCTTTAGTATAACAGGTGCTGCCTCTTTAGTATAACAGGTGCTGCCTCTTTAGTATAGCAGGTGCTATCTCTTTAGTATAGCAGGTGCTGCCTCTTTAGTATAGCAGGTGCTGCCTCTTTAGCAGGTGCTGCTGCCTCTTTAGTATAGCAGGTGCTGCCTCTTTTTAGTATACTGTAGCAGGTGCTGCCTCTTTAGTATAACAGGTGCTGCCCCTTTAGTATAGCAGGTGCTGCCTCTTTAGTATAGCAGGTGCTGCCTCTTTAGTATAGCAGGTGCTGCCTCTTTAGTATAGCAGGTGTTACCTCTTTAGCAGCTGCTGCCTCTTTAGGAGGTACTGCCTCTTTAGTATATCAGGTGCTGCCTTAGCAGGTGCTGCCTCTTTAGTATAGCAGGTGCTGCCTTTTTAGTATACTGTAGCAGGTGCTGCCTCTAGTATAGCAGGTGCTGCCTCTTTAGTATACTGTAGCAGGTGTTGCCTCTAGTATAACAGGTGTTGCCTCTAGTATAACAGGAGCTGCCTCTTTAGTATAGCAGGAGCTGCCTCTTTAGTATAGCAGGAGCTGCCTCTTTTTAGTATACTGTAGCAGGTGCTGCCTCTTTAGTATAACAGGTGCTGCCCCTTTAGTATAGCAGGTGCTGCCCCTTTAGTATAGTAGGTGCTGCCTCTTTAGTATAGCAGGTGCTGCCTCTTTAGTATAGCAGGTGCTGCCTCTTTTGTATAGCAGGTGTTGCCTCTAGTATAGCAGGTGCTGCCTCTTTAGTATAGCAGGTGCTGCCTCTTTCGTTTTGCAGGTGCTGCCTCTTTAGCAGGTGCTGCCTCTTTAGTATACTGTAGCAGGTGCCGCCTATTTAGTATACTGTAGCAGGTGCTGCTTCTTTAGTATAGCAGGTGCTGCCTCTTTAGTATAGCAGGTGCTGCCTCTTTAGTGTAGCAGGTGCTGCCTCTTTAGTATAACAGGTGCTGCCTCTTTAGTATAACAGGTGCTGCCTCTTTAATAGGCGCTGCCTCTTTAGTATAGCAGGTGCTGCCTCTTTAGTATACTGTAGCAGGTGCTGCCTCTAGTATAGCAGGTGCTGCCTCTTTAGTATAGCAGGTGCTACCTCTTTAGTATAGCAGGTGCTGCCCCTTTAGTATAGTAGGTGCTGCCTCTTTAGTATAGCAGGTGCTGCCTCTTTAGTATAGCAGGTGTTACCTCTTTAGCAGCTGCTGCCTCTTTAGGAGGAACTGCCTCTTTAGTATGGCAGGTGCTGCCTTAGCAGGTGCTGCCTCTTTAATAGGCGCTGCCTCTTTAGTATAGCAGGTGCTGCCTCTTTAGTATACTGTAGCAGGTGTTGCCTCTAGTATAACAGGTGTTGCCTCTTTAGTATAGCAGGAGCTGCCTCTTTAGTATAGCAGGAGCTGCCTCTTTTTAGTATACTGTAGCAGGTGCTGCCTCTTTAGTATAACAGGTGCTGCCCCTTTAGTATAGCAGGTGCTGCCCCTTTAGTATAGTAGGTGCTGCCTCTTTAGTATAGCAGGTGCTGCCTCTTTAGTATAGCAGGTGCTGCCTCTTTAGTATAGCAGGTGCTGCCTCTTTAGTATAGCAGGTGCTGCCTCTTTAGTATAGCAGGTGCTGCCTCTTTCGTTTTGCAGGTGCTGCCTCTTTAGTATACTGTAACAGGTGCTGCCCCTTTAGTATAGCAGGAGCTGCCTCTTTAGTATAGCAGGAGCTGCCTCTTTAGTATAGCAGGAGCTGCCTCTTTTTAGTATACTGTAGCAGGTGCTGCCTCTTTAGTATAACAGGTGCTGCCCCTTTAGTATAGCAGGTGCTGCCCCTTTAGTATAGTAGGTTCTGCCTCTTTAGTATAGCAGGTGCTGCCTCTTTTGTATAGCAGGTGTTGCCTCTTTTGTATAGCAGGTGCTGCCTCTTTAGTATAGCAGGTGCTGCCTCTTTCGTTTTGCAGGTGCTGCCTCTTTAGCAGGTGCTGCCTCTTTAGTATACTGTAGCAGGTGCTGCCTCTTTAGTATACTGTAGCAGGTGCTGCCCCTTTAGTATAGCAGGTGCTGCCTCTTTAGTATAACAGGTGCCGCCTATTTAGTATACTGTAGCAGGTGCTGCTTCTTTAGTATAGCAGGTGCTGCCTCTTTAGTATAGCAGGTGCTGCCTCTTTAGTGTAGCAGGTGCTGCCTCTTTAGTATAGCAGGTACTGCCTCTTTAGTGTAGCAGGTGCTGCCTCTAGTATAGCAGGTGCTGCCTCTAGTATAGCAGGTGCTGCCTCTTTAGTATAGCAGGTGCTGCCTCTTTAGTATAGCAGGAGCTGCCTCTTTTTAGTATACTGTAGCAGGTGCTGCCTCTTTAGTATAACAGGTGCTGCCCCTTTAGTATAGCAGGTGCTGCCCCTTTAGTATAGTAGGTGCTGCCTCTTTAGTATAGCAGGTGCTGCCTCTTTAGTATAGCAGGTGCTGCCTCTTTACTATAGCAGGTGCTGCCTCTTTAGTATAGCAGGTGCTGCCTCTTTAGTATAGCAGGTGCTGCCTCTTTCGTTTTGCAGGTGCTGCCTCTTTAGTATACTGTAGCAGGTGCTGCCTCTTTAGTATACTGTAGCAGGTGCTGCCCCTTTAGTATAGCAGGAGCTGCCTCTTTAGTTTAGCAGGTGTTGCCTCTTTAGTATAGCAGGTGCTGCCTCTTTAGTATAACAGGTGTTGCCTCTTTAGTATAACAGGTGTTGCCTCTTTAGTATAACAGGTGTTGCCTCTTTAGTATAGCAGGTGTTGCCTCTTTAGTATAGCAGGTGCTGCCTCTTTAGTATAGCAGGTGCTGCCTCTTTAGTATAGCAGGTGCTGCCTCTTTAGTATAACAGGTGCTGCCTCTTTAGTATAGCAGGTGCTGCCTCTTTTGTATAGCAGGTGTTGCCTCTAGTATAGCAGGTGCTGCCTCTTTAGTATAGCAGGTGCTGCCTCTTTCGTTTTGCAGGTGCTGCCTCTTTAGTATACTGTAACAGGTGCTGCCCCTTTAGTATAGCAGGAGCTGCATCTTTAGTATAGCAGGAGCTGCCTCTTTAGTATAGCAGGAGCTGCCTCTTTTTAGTATACTGTAGCAGGTGCTGCCTCTTTAGTATAACAGGTGCTGCCCCTTTAGTATAGCAGGTGCTGCCCCTTTAGTATAGTAGGTGCTGCCTCTTTAGTATAGCAGGTGCTGCCTCTTTAGTATAGCAGGTGCTGCCTCTTTAGTATAGCAGGTGCTGCCTCTTTAGTATAGCAGGTGCTGCCTCTTTAGTATAGCAGGTTCTGCCTCTTTCGTTTTGCAGGTGCTGCCTCTTTAGTATACTGTAGCAGGTGCTGCCTCTTTAGTATACTGTAACAGGTGCTGCCCCTTTAGTATAGCAGGAGCTGCCTCTTTAGTTTAGCAGGTGTTGCCTCTTTAGTATAGCAGGTGCTGCCTCTTTAGTATAACAGGTGTTGCCTCTTTAGTATAACAGGTGTTGCCTCTTTAGTATAACAGGTGTTGCCTCTTTAGTATAGCAGGTGTTGCCTCTTTAGTATAGCAGGTGCTGCCTCTTTAGTATAGCAGGTGCTGCCTCTTAAGTATAGCAGGTACTGCCTCTTTAGTATAACAGGTGCTGCCTCTTTAGTATAGCAGGTGCTGCCTCTTTTGTATAGCAGGTGTTGCCTCTTTTGTATAGCAGGTGTTGCCTCTTTTGTATAGCAGGTGCTGCCTCTTTAGTGTAGCAGGTGCTGCCTCTTTAGAATAGCAGGTGCTGCCTCTTTAGTATAGCAGGTGCTGCCTCTTTAGCAGGTGCTGCTGCCTCTTTAGTATAGCAGGTGCTGCCTCTTTAGTATAGCAGGTGCTGCCTCTTTTTAGTATACTGTAGCAGGTGCTGCCTCTTTAGTATAACAGGTGCTGCCCCTTTAGTATAGCAGGTGCTGTCTCTTTAATATAGCAGGTGCTGCCTCTTTAGTGTAGCAGGTGCTGCCTCTTTAGTATAGCAGGTGCTACCTCTTTAGCAGCTGCTGCCTCTTTAGGAGGTACTGCCTCTTTAGTATAGCAGGTGCTGCCTTAGCAGGTGCTGCCTCTTTAGTATAGCAGGTGCTGCCTTTTTAGTATACTGTAGCAGGTGCTGCCTCTAGTATAGCAGCTGCTGCCTCTTTAGTATACTGTAGCAGGGGTTGCCTCTAGTATAACAGGTGTTGCCTCTAGTATAACAGGAGCTGCCTCTTTAGTATAGCAGGAGCTGCCTCTTTTTAGTATACTGTAGCAGGTGCTGCCTCTTTAGTATAACAGGTGCTGCCCCTTTAGTATAACAGGTGCTGCCCCTTTAGTATAGCAGGTGCTGCCCCTTTAGTATAGCAGGTGCTGCCTCTTTAGTATAGCAGGTGCTGCCTCTTTAGTATAGCAGGTGCTGCCTCTTTAGCATAGCAGGAGCTGCCTCTTTTTAGTATACTGTAGCAGGTGCTGGCTCTTTAGTATAACAGGTGCTGCCCCTTTAGTATAGCAGGTGCTGCCCCTTTAGTATAGCAGGTGCTGCCTCTTTAGTATAGCAGGTGCTGCCTCTTTAGTATAGCAGGTGCTGCCTCTTTAGTTTAGCAGGTGCTGCCTCTTTAGTATAGCAGGAGCTGCCTCTTTTTAGTATACTGTAGCAGGTGCTGCCTCTTTAGTATAACAGGTCCTGCCCCTCTAGTATAACAGGTGTTGCCTCTAGTATAACAGGAGCTGCCTCTTTAGTATAGCAGGAGCTGCCTCTTTAGTATAGCAGGAGCTGCCTCTTTTTAGTATACTGTAGCAGGTGCTGCCTCTTTAGTATAACAGGTGCTGCCCCTTTAGTATAGCAGGTGCTGCCCCTTTAGTATAGCAGGTGCTGCTTCTTTAGTATAACAGGTGCCGCCTATTTAGTATACTGTAGCAGGTGCTGCCTCTTTAGTATAGCAGGTGCTGCCTCTTTAGTATAGCAGGTGCTGCCTCTTTAGTGTAGCAGGTGCTGCCTCTTTAGTATAACAGGTGCTGCCTCTTTAGTATAACCGGTGCTGCCTCTTTAATAGGCGCTGCCTCTTTAGTATAGCAGGTGCTGCCTCTTTAGTATACTGTAGCAGGTGCTGTCTCTAGTATAGCAGGTGCTGCCTCTTTAGTATAGCAGGTGCTGCCTCTTTAGTATAGCAGGTGCTGCCTCTTTAGTATAGCAGGTGCTGCCTCTTTAGTGTAGCAGGTGCTGCCTCTTTAGTATAACAGGTGCTGCCTCTTTAGTATAACCGGTGCTGCCTCTTTAATAGGCGCTGCCTCTTTAGTATAGCAGGTGCTGCCTCTTTAGTATACTGTAGCAGGTGCTGTCTCTAGTATAGCAGGTGCTGCCTCTTTAGTATAGCAGGTGCTGCCTCTTTAGTATAGCAGGTGCTGCCTCTTTAGTGTAGCAGGTGCTGCATCTTTACTGTAGCAGGTGCTGCCTCTTTAGTATAGCAGGTGCTGCCTTTTTAGAAGGTGCTGCCTCTTTAGTATACTGTAGCAGGTGCTGCCTAATTAGTATACTGTAGCAGGTGCTGCCTCTTTAGTATAGCAGGTGCTGCCTCTTTAGTATAGCAGGTGCTGCCTCTTTAGTATAACAGTTGCTGCCTCTTTAGTATAACAGGTGCTGCCTCTTTAGTATAACAGGTGCTGCCTCTTTAGTATAGCAGGTGCTATCTCTTTAGTATAGCAGGTGCTGCCTCTTTAGTATAGCAGGTGCTGCCTCTTTAGCAGGTGCTGCTGCCTCTTTAGTATAGCAGGTGCTGCCTCTTTTTAGTATACTGTAGCAGGTGCTGCCTCTTTAGTATAACAGGTGCTGCCCCTTTAGTATAGCAGGTGCTGCCTCTTTAGTATAGCAGGTGCTGCCTCTTTAGTATAGCAGGTGCTGCCTCTTTAGTATAGCAGGTGTTACCTCTTTAGCAGCTGCTGCCTCTTTAGGAGGTACTGCCTCTTTAGTATAGCAGGTGCTGCCTTAGCAGGTGCTGCCTCTTTAGTATAGCAGGTGCTGCCTTTTTAGTATACTGTAGCAGGTGCTGCCTCTAGTATAGCAGGTGCTGCCTCTTTAGTATACTGTAGCAGGTGTTGCCTCTAGTATAACAGGTGTTGCCTCTAGTATAACAGGAGCTGCCTCTTTAGTATAGCAGGAGCTGCCTCTTTAGTATAGCAGGAGCTGCCTCTTTTTAGTATACTGTAGCAGGTGCTGCCTCTTTAGTATAACAGGTGCTGCCCCTTTAGTATAGCAGGTGCTGCCCCTTTAGTATAGTAGGTGCTGCCTCTTTAGTATAGCAGGTGCTGCCTCTTTAGTATAGCAGGTGCTGCCTCTTTTGTATAGCAGGTGTTGCCTCTAGTATAGCAGGTGCTGCCTCTTTAGTATAGCAGGTGCTGCCTCTTTCGTTTTGCAGGTGCTGCCTCTTTAGCAGGTGCTGCCTCTTTAGTATACTGTAGCAGGTGCCGCCTATTTAGTATACTGTAGCAGGTGCTGCTTCTTTAGTATAGCAGGTGCTGCCTCTTTAGTATAGCAGGTGCTGCCTCTTTAGTGTAGCAGGTGCTGCCTCTTTAGTATAGCAGGTGCTGCCTCTTTCGTTTTGCAGGTGCTGCCTCTTTAGCAGGTGCTGCCTCTTTAGTATACTGTAGCAGGTGCTGCCTCTTTAGTATACTGTAGCAGGTGCTGCCCCTTTAGTATAGCAGGTGCTGCCTCTTTAGTATAACAGGTGCCGCCTATTTAGTATACTGTAGCAGGTGCTGCTTCTTTAGTATAGCAGGTGCTGCCTCTTTAGTATAGCAGGTGCTGCCTCTTTAGTGTAGCAGGTGCTGCCTCTTTAGTATAGCAGGTACTGCCTCTTTAGTGTAGCAGGTGCTGCCTCTAGTATAGCAGGTGCTGCCTCTAGTATAGCAGGTGCTGCCTCTTTAGTATAGCAGGTGCTGCCTCTTTAGTATAGCAGGTGCTGCCTCTTTAGTGTAGCAGGTGCTGCCTCTTTAGTATAGCAGGTGCTGCCTCTTTAGTATAGCAGGTGCTGCCTCTTTAGCAGGTGCTGCTGCCTCTTTAGTATAGCAGGTGCTGCCTCTTTAGTATAGCAGGTGCTGCCTCTTTTTAGTATACTGTAGCAGGTGCTGCCTCTTTAGTATAACAGGTGCTGCCCCTTTAGTATAGCAGGTGCTGTCTCTTTAATATAGCAGGTGCTGCCTCTTTAGTGTAGCAGGTGCTGCCTCTTTAGTATAGCAGGTGCTACCTCTTTAGCAGCTGCTGCCTCTTTAGGAGGTACTGCCTCTTTAGTATAGCAGGTGCTGCCTTAGCAGGTGCTGCCTCTTTAGTATAGCAGGTGCTGCCTTTTTAGTATACTGTAGCAGGTGCTGCCTCTAGTATAGCAGGTGCTGCCTCTTTAGTATACTGTAGCAGGGGTTGCCTCTAGTATAACAGGTGTTGCCTCTAGTATAACAGGAGCTGCCTCTTTAGTATAGCAGGAGCTGCCTCTTTAGTATAGCAGGAGCTGCCTCTTTTTAGTATACTGTAGCAGGTGCTGCCTCTTTAGTATAACAGGTGCTGCCCCTTTAGTATAACAGGTGCTGCCCCTTTAGTATAGCAAGTGCTGCCTCTTTAGTATAGCAGGTGCTGCCTCTTTAGTATAGCAGGTGCTGCCTCTTTAGTATAGCAGGTGCTGCCTCTTTAGTATAACAGGTCCTGCCCCTCTAGTATAACAGGTGTTGCCTCTAGTATAACAGGAGCTGCCTCTTTAGTATAGCAGGAGCTGCCTCTTTAGTATAGCAGGAGCTGCCTCTTTTTAGTATACTGTAGCAGGTGCTGCCTCTTTAGTATAACAGGTGCTGCCCCTTTAGTATAACAGGTGCTGCCCCTTTAGTGTAACAGGTGCTGCCCCTTTAGTATAGCAGGTGCTGCCCCTTTAGTATAGCAGGTGCTGCCTCTTTAGTATACTGTAACAGGTGCTGCCCCTTTAGTATAGCAGGAGCTGCCTCTTTAGTTTAGCAGGTGTTGCCTCTTTAGTATAGCAGGTGCTGCCTCTTTAGTATAACAGGTGTTGCCTCTTTAGTATAACAGGTGTTGCCTCTTTAGTATAACAGGTGTTGCCTCTTTAGTATAGCAGGTGTTGCCTCTTTAGTATAGCAGGTGCTGCCTCTTTAGTATAGCAGGTGCTGCCTCTTTAGTATAGCAGGTACTGCCTCTTTAGTATAACAGGTGCTGCCTCTTTAGTATAGCAGGTACTGCCTCTTTAGTGTAGCAGGTGCTGCCTCTAGTATAGCAGGTGCTGCCTCTAGTATAGCAGGTGCTGCCTCTAGTATAGCAGGTGCTGCCTCTTTAGTATAGCAGGTGCTGCCTCTTTAGTATAGCAGGTGCTGCCTCTTTAGTGTAGCAGGTGCTGCCTCTTTAGTATAGCAGGTGCTGCCTCTTTAGTATAGCAGGTGCTGCCTCTTTAGCAGGTGCTGCTTACTCTTTAGTATAGCAGGTGCTGCCTCTTTAGTATAGCAGGTGCTGCCTCTTTTTAGTATACTGTAGCAGGTGCTGCCTCTTTAGTATAACAGGTGCTGCCCCTTTAGTATAGCAGGTGCTGTCTCTTTAGCATAGCAGGAGCTGCCTCTTTTTAGTATACTGTAGCAGGTGCTGGCTCTTTAGTATAACAGGTGCTGCCCCTTTAGTATAGCAGGTGCTGCCCCTTTAGTATAGCAGGTGCTGCCTCTTTAGTATAGCAGGTGCTGCCTCTTTAGTATAGCAGGTGCTGCCTCTTTAGTTTAGCAGGTGCTGCCTCTTTAGTATAGCAGGAGCTGCCTCTTTTTAGTATACTGTAGCAGGTGCTGCCTCTTTAGTATAACAGGTCCTGCCCCTCTAGTATAACAGGTGTTGCCTCTAGTATAACAGGAGCTGCCTCTTTAGTATAGCAGGAGCTGCCTCTTTAGTATAGCAGGAGCTGCCTCTTTTTAGTATACTGTAGCAGGTGCTGCCTCTTTAGTATAACAGGTGCTGCCCCTTTAGTATAACAGGTGCTGCCCCTTTAGTATATCAGGTGCTGCCCCTTTAGTATAGCAGGTGCTGCCCCTTTAGTATAGCAGGTGCTGCCTCTTTAGTATAACAGGTGCCGCCTATTTAGTATACTGTAGCAGGTGCTGCCTCTTTAGTATAGCAGGTGCTGCCTCTTTAGTATAGCAGGTGCTGCCTCTTTAGTGTAGCAGGTGCTGCCTCTTTAGTATAACAGGTGCTGCCTCTTTAGTATAACCGGTGCTGCCTCTTTAATAGGCGCTGCCTCTTTAGTATAGCAGGTGCTGCCTCTTTAGTATACTGTAGCAGGTGCTGTCTCTAGTATAGCAGGTGCTGCCTCTTTAGTATAGCAGGTGCTGCCTCTTTAGTATAGCAGGTGCTGCCTCTTTAGTGTAGCAGGTGCTGCATCTTTACTGTAGCAGGTGCTGCCTCTTTAGTATAGCAGGTGCTGCCTTTTTAGAAGGTGCTGCCTCTTTAGTATACTGTAGCAGGTGCTGCCTCTTTAGTATACTGTAGCAGGTGCTGCCTCTTTAGTATAGCAGGTGCTGCCTCTTTAGTATAGCAGGTGCTGCCTCTTTAGTATAACAGGTGCTGCCTCTTTAGTATAGCAGGTGCTGCCTCTTTAGTATAACAGGTGCTGCCTCTTTAGTATAGCAGGTGCTATCTCTTTAGTATAGCAGGTGCTGTCTCTTTAGTATAGCAGGTGCTGCCTCTTTAGCAGGTGCTGCTGCCTCTTTAGTATAGCAGGTGCTGCCTCTTTTTAGTATACTGTAGCAGGTGCTGCCTCTTTAGTATACTGTAGCAGGTGCTGCCCCTTTAGTATAGCAGGTGCTGCCTCTTTAGTATAACAGGTGCCGCCTATTTAGTATACTGTAGCAGGTGCTGCTTCTTTAGTATAGCAGGTGCTGCCTCTTTAGTATAGCAGGTGCTGCCTCTTTAGTGTAGCAGGTGCTGCCTCTTTAGTATAGCAGGTACTGCCTCTTTAGTGTAGCAGGTGCTGCCTCTAGTATAGCAGGTGCTGCCTCTAGTATAGCAGGTGCTGCCTCTAGTATAGCAGGTGCTGCCTCTTTAGTATAGCAGGTGCTGCCTCTTTAGTATAGCAGGTGCTGCCTCTTTAGTGTAGCAGGTGCTGCCTCTTTAGTATAGCAGGTGCTGCCTCTTTAGTATAGCAGGTGCTGCCTCTTTAGCAGGTGCTGCTGCCTCTTTAGTATAGCAGGTGCTGCCTCTTTAGTATAGCAGGTGCTGCCTCTTTTTAGTATACTGTAGCAGGTGCTGCCTCTTTAGTATAACAGGTGCTGCCCCTTTAGTATAGCAGGTGCTGTCTCTTTAATATAGCAGGTGCTGCCTCTTTAGTGTAGCAGGTGCTGCCTCTTTAGTATAGCAGGTGCTACCTCTTTAGCAGCTGCTGCCTCTTTAGGAGGTACTGCCTCTTTAGTATAGCAGGTGCTGCCTTAGCAGGTGCTGCCTCTTTAGTATAGCAGGTGCTGCCTTTTTAGTATACTGTAGCAGGTGCTGCCTCTAGTATAGCAGGTGCTGCCTCTTTAGTATACTGTAGCAGGGGTTGCCTCTAGTATAACAGGTGTTGCCTCTAGTATAACAGGAGCTGCCTCTTTAGTATAGCAGGAGCTGCCTCTTTAGTATAGCAGGAGCTGCCTCTTTTTAGTATACTGTAGCAGGTGCTGCCTCTTTAGTATAACAGGTGCTGCCCCTTTAGTATAACAGGAGCTGCCTCTTTAGTATAGCAGGAGCTGCCTCTTTAGTATAGCAGGAGCTGCCTCTTTTTAGTATACTGTAGCAGGTGCTGCCTCTTTAGTATAACAGGTCCTGCCCCTCTAGTATAACAGGTGTTGCCTCTAGTATAACAGGAGCTGCCTCTTTAGTATAGCAGGAGCTGCCTCTTTAGTATAGCAGGAGCTGCCTCTTTTTAGTATACTGTAGCAGGTGCTGCCTCTTTAGTATAACAGGTGCTGCCCCTTTAGTATAACAGGTGCTGCCCCTTTAGTATATCAGGTGCTGCCCCTTTAGTATAGCAGGTGCTGCCCCTTTAGTATAGCAGGTGCTGCCTCTTTAGTATAACAGGTGCCGCCTATTTAGTATACTGTAGCAGGTGCTGCCTCTTTAGTATAGCAGGTGCTGCCTCTTTAGTATAGCAGGTGCTGCCTCTTTAGTGTAGCAGGTGCTGCCTCTTTAGTATAACAGGTGCTGCCTCTTTAGTATAACCGGTGCTGCCTCTTTAATAGGCGCTGCCTCTTTAGTATAGCAGGTGCTGCCTCTTTAGTATACTGTAGCAGGTGCTGTCTCTAGTATAGCAGGTGCTGCCTCTTTAGTATAGCAGGTGCTGCCTCTTTAGTATAGCAGGTGCTGCCTCTTTAGTGTAGCAGGTGCTGCATCTTTACTGTAGCAGGTGCTGCCTCTTTAGTATAGCAGGTGCTGCCTTTTTAGAAGGTGCTGCCTCTTTAGTATACTGTAGCAGGTGCTGCCTCTTTAGTATACTGTAGCAGGTGCTGCCTCTTTAGTATAGCAGGTGCTGCCTCTTTAGTATAGCAGGTGCTGCCTCTTTAGTATAACAGGTGCTGCCTCTTTAGTATAGCAGGTGCTGCCTCTTTAGTATAACAGGTGCTGCCTCTTTAGTATAGCAGGTGCTATCTCTTTAGTATAGCAGGTGCTGCCTCTTTAGTATAGCAGGTGCTGCCTCTTTAGCAGGTGCTGCTGCCTCTTTAGTATAGCAGGTGCTGCCTCTTTTTAGTATACTGTAGCAGGTGCTGCCTCTTTAGTATAACAGGTGCTGCCCCTTTAGTATAGCAGGTGCTGCCTCTTTAGTATAGCAGGTGCTGCCTCTTTAGTATAGCAGGTGCTGCCTCTTTAGTATAGCAGGTGTTACCTCTTTAGCAGCTGCTGCCTCTTTAGGAGGTACTGCCTCTTTAGTATAGCAGGTGCTGCCTTAGCAGGTGCTGCCTCTTTAGTATAGCAGGTGCTGCCTTTTTAGTATACTGTAGCAGGTGCTGCCTCTAGTATAGCAGGTGCTGCCTCTTTAGTATACTGTAGCAGGTGTTGCCTCTAGTATAACAGGTGTTGCCTCTAGTATAACAGGAGCTGCCTCTTTAGTATAGCAGGAGCTGCCTCTTTAGTATAGCAGGAGCTGCCTCTTTTTAGTATACTGTAGCAGGTGCTGCCTCTTTAGTATAACAGGTGCTGCCCCTTTAGTATAGCAGGTGCTGCCCCTTTAGTATAGTAGGTGCTGCCTCTTTAGTATAGCAGGTGCTGCCTCTTTAGTATAGCAGGTGCTGCCTCTTTACTATAGCAGGTGCTGCCTCTTTAGTATAGCAGGTGCTGCCTCTTTAGTATAGCAGGTGCTGCCTCTTTCGTTTTGCAGGTGCTGCCTCTTTAGTATACTGTAGCAGGTGCTGCCTCTTTAGTATACTGTAGCAGGTGCTGACCCTTTAGTATAGCAGGTGCTGCCTCTTTAGTATAACAGGTGCCGCCTATTTAGTATACTGTAGCAGGTGCTGCCTCTTTAGTATAGCAGGTGCTGCCTCTTTAGTATAGCAGGTGCTGCCTCTTTAGTGTAGCAGGTGCTGTCTCTTTAGTATAACAGGTGCTGCCTCTTTAGTATAACCGGTGCTGCCTCTTTAATAGGCGCTGCCTCTTTAGTATAGCAGGTGCTGCCTCTTTAGTATACTGTAGCAGGTGCTGTCTCTAGTATAGCAGGTGCTGCCTCTTTAGTATAGCAGGTGCTGCCTCTTTAGTATAGCAGGTGCTGCCTCTTTAGTGTAGCAGGTGCTGCATCTTTACTGTAGCAGGTGCTGCCTCTTTAGTATAGCAGGTGCTGCCTTTTTAGAAGGTGCTGCCTCTTTAGTATACTGTAGCAGGTGCTGCCTCTTTAGTATACTGTAGCAGGTGCTGCCTCTTTAGTATAGCAGGTGCTGCCTCTTTAGTATAGCAGGTGCTGCCTCTTTAGTATAACAGGTGCTGCCTCTTTAGTATAGCAGGTGCTGCCTCTTTAGTATAACAGGTGCTGCCTCTTTAGTATAGCAGGTGCTATCTCTTTAGTATAGCAGGTGCTGCCTCTTTAGTATAGCAGGTGCTGCCTCTTTAGCAGGTGCTGCTGCCTCTTTATTAACGCAGGTGCCGCCTCTTTTTAGTATACTGTAGCAGGTGCTGCCTCTTTAGTATAACAGGTGCTGCCCCTTTAGTATAGCAGGTGCTGCCTCTTTAGTATAGCAGGTGCTGCCTCTTTAGTATAGCAGGTGCTGCCTCTTTAGTATAGCAGGTGTTACCTCTTTAGCAGCTGCTGCCTCTTTAGGAGGTACTGCCTCTTTAGTATAGCAGGTGCTGCCTTAGCAGGTGCTGCCTCTTTAGTATAGCAGGTGCTGCCTTTTTAGTATACTGTAGCAGGTGCTGCCTCTAGTATAGCAGGTGCTGCCTCTTTAGTATACTGTAGCAGGTGTTGCCTCTAGTATAACAGGTGTTGCCTCTAGTATAACAGGAGCTGCCTCTTTAGTATCGCAGGAGCTGCCTCTTTAGTATAGCAGGAGCTGCCTCTTTTTAGTATACTGTAGCAGGTGCTGCCTCTTTAGTATAACAGGTGCTGCCCCTTTAGTATAGCAGGTGCTGCCCCTTTAGTATAGTAGGTGCTGCCTCTTTAGTATAGCAGGTGCTGCCTCTTTAGTATAGCAGGTGCTGCCTCTTTACTATAGCAGGTGCTGCCTCTTTAGTATAGCAGGTGCTGCCTCTTTAGTATAGCAGGTGCTGCCTCTTTCGTTTTGCAGGTGCTGCCTCTTTAGTATACTGTAGCAGGTGCTGCCTCTTTAGTATACTGTAGCAGGTGCTGCCCCTTTAGTATAGCAGGAGCTGCCTCTTTAGTTTAGCAGGTGTTGCCTCTTTAGTATAGCAGGTGCTGCCTCTTTAGTATAACAGGTGTTGCCTCTTTAGTATAACATGTGTTGCCTCTTTAGTATAACAGGTGTTGCCTCTTTAGTATAGCAGGTGTTGCCTCTTTAGTATAGCAGGTGCTGCCTCTTTAGTATAGCAGGTGCTGCCTCTTTAGTATAGCAGGTGCTGCCTCTTTAGTATAACAGGTGCTGCCTCTTTAGTATAGCAGGTGCTGCCCCTTTAGTATAGTAGGTGCTGCCTTAGCAGGTGCTGCCTCTTTAGTATAGCAGGTGCTGCCTTTTTAGTATACTGTAGCAGGTGCTGCCTCTAGTATAGCAGGTGCTGCCTCTTTAGTATACTGTAGCAGGTGTTGCCTCTAGTATAACAGGTGTTGCCTCTAGTATAACAGGAGCTGCCTCTTTAGTATAGCAGGAGCTGCCTCTTTAGTATAGCAGGAGCTGCCTCTTTTTAGTATACTGTAGCAGGTGCTGCCTCTTTAGTATAACAGGTGCTGCCCCTTTAGTATAGCAGGTGCTGCCCCTTTAGTATAGTAGGTGCTGCCTCTTTAGTATAGCAGGTGCTGCCTCTTTAGTATAGCAGGTGCTGCCTCTTTACTATAGCAGGTGCTGCCTCTTTAGTATAGCAGGTGCTGCCTCTTTAGTATAGCAGGTGCTGCCTCTTTCGTTTTGCAGGTGCTGCCTCTTTAGTATACTGTAGCAGGTGCTGCCTCTTTAGTATACTGTAGCAGGTGCTGCCCCTTTAGTATAGCAGGTGCTGCCTCTTTAGTATAACAGGTGCCGCCTATTTAGTATACTGTAGCAGGTGCTGCCTCTTTAGTATAGCAGGTGCTGCCTCTTTAGTATAGCAGGTGCTGCCTCTTTAGTGTAGCAGGTGCTGCCTCTTTAGTATAACAGGTGCTGCCTCTTTAGTATAACCAGTGCTGCCTCTTTAATAGGCGCTGCCTCTTTAGTATAGCAGGTGCTGCCTCTTTAGTATACTGTAGCAGGTGCTGTCTCTAGTATAGCAGGTGCTGCCTCTTTAGTATAGCAGGTGCTGCCTCTTTAGTATAGCAGGTGCTGCCTCTTTAGTGTAGCAGGTGCTGCATCTTTACTGTAGCAGGTGCTGCCTCTTTAGTATAGCAGGTGCTGCCTTTTTAGAAGGTGCTGCCTCTTTAGTATACTGTAGCAGGTGCTGCCTCTTTAGTATACTGTAGCAGGTGCTGCCTCTTTAGTATAGCAGGTGCTGCCTCTTTAGTATAGCAGGTGCTGCCTCTTTAGTATAACAGGTGCTGCCTCTTTAGTATAGCAGGTGCTGCCTCTTTAGTATAACAGGTGCTGCCTCTTTAGTATAGCAGGTGCTATCTCTTTAGTATAGCAGGTGCTGCCTCTTTAGTATAGCAGGTGCTGCCTCTTTAGCAGGTGCTGCTGCCTCTTTAGTATAGCAGGTGCTGCCTCTTTTTAGTATACTGTAGCAGGTGCTGCCTCTTTAGTATAACAGGTGCTGCCCCTTTAGTATAGCAGGTGCTGCCTCTTTAGTATAGCAGGTGCTGCCTCTTTAGTATAGCAGGTGCTGCCTCTTTAGTATAGCAGGTGTTACCTCTTTAGCAGCTCCTGCCTCTTTAGGAGGTACTGCCTCTTTAGTATAGCAGGTGCTGCCTTAGCAGGTGCTGCCTCTTTAGTATAGCAGGTGCTGCCTTTTTAGTATACTGTAGCAGGTGCTGCCTCTAGTATAGCAGGTGCTGCCTCTTTAGTATACTGTAGCAGGTGTTGCCTCTAGTATAACAGGTGTTGCCTCTAGTATAACAGGAGCTGCCTCTTTAGTATAGCAGGAGCTGCCTCTTTAGTATAGCAGGAGCTGCCTCTTTTTAGTATACTGTAGCAGGTGCTGCCTCTTTAGTATAACAGGTGCTGCCCCTTTAGTATAGCAGGTGCTGCCCCTTTAGTATAGTAGGTGCTGCCTCTTTAGTATAGCAGGTGCTGCCTCTTTAGTATAGCAGGTGCTGCCTCTTTACTATAGCAGGTGCTGCCTCTTTAGTATAGCAGGTGCTGCCTCTTTAGTATAGCAGGTGCTGCCTCTTTCGTTTTGCAGGTGCTGCCTCTTTAGTATACTGTAGCAGGTGCTGCCTCTTTAGTATACTGTAGCAGGTGCTGCCCCTTTAGTATAGCAGGAGCTGCCTCTTTAGTTTAGCAGGTGTTGCCTCTTTAGTATAGCAGGTGCTGCCTCTTTAGTATAACAGGTGTTGCCTCTTTAGTATAACAGGTGTTGCCTCTTTAGTATAACAGGTGTTGCCTCTTTAGTATAGCAGGTGTTGCCTCTTTAGTATAGCAGGTGCTGCCTCTTTAGTATAGCAGGTGCTGCCTCTTTAGTATAGCAGGTGCTGCCTCTTTAGTATAACAGGTGCTGCCTCTTTAGTATAGCAGGTGCTGCCTCTTTTGTATAGCAGGTGTTGCCTCTAGTATAGCAGGTGCTGCCTCTTTAGTATAGCAGGTGCTGCCTCTTTCGTTTTGCAGGTGCTGCCTCTTTAGCAGGTGCTGCCTCTTTAGTATACTGTAGCAGGTGCCGCCTATTTAGTATACTGTAGCAGGTGCTGCTTCTTTAGTATAGCAGGTGCTGCCTCTTTAGTATAGCAGGTGCTGCCTCTTTAGTGTAGCAGGTGCTGCCTCTTTAGTATAACAGGTGCTGCCTCTTTAGTATAACAGGTGCTGCCTCTTTAATAGGCGCTGACTCTTTAGTATAGCAGGTGCTGCCTCTTTAGTATACTGTAGCAGGTGCTGCCTCTAGTATAGCAGGTGCTGCCTCTTTAGTATAGCAGGTGCTACCTCTTTAGTATAGCAGGTGCTGCCTCTTTAGTATAGCAGGTGCTGCCTCTTTAGTATAGCAGGTGCTGCCTCTTTCGTTTTGCAGGAGCTGCCTCTTTTTAGTATACTGTAGCAGGTGCTGCCTCTTTAGTATAACAGGTGCTGCCCCTTTAGTATAGCAGGTGCTGCCCCTTTAGTATAGTAGGTGCTGCCTCTTTAGTATAGCAGGTGCTGCCTCTTTAGTATAGCAGGTGTTACCTCTTTAGCAGCTGCTGCCTCTTTAGGAGGTACTGCCTCTTTAGTATGGCAGGTGCTGCCTTAGCAGGTGCTGCCTCTTTAATAGGCGCTGCCTCTTTAGTATAGCAGGTGCTGCCTCTTTAGTATACTGTAGCAGGTGTTGCCTCTAGTATAACCGGTGTTGCCTCTTTAGTATAGCAGGAGCTGCCTCTTTAGTATAGCAGGAGCTGCCTCTTTTTAGTATACTGTAGCAGGTGCTGCCTCTTTAGTATAACAGGTGCTGCCCCTTTAGTATAGCAGGTGCTGCCCCTTTAGTATAGTAGGTGCTGCCTCTTTAGTATAGCAGGTGCTGCCTCTTTAGTATAGCAGGTGCTGCCTCTTTAGTATAGCAGGTGCTGCCTCTTTAGTATAGCAGGTGCTGCCTCTTTAGTATAGCAGGTGCTGCCTCTTTCGTTTTGCAGGTGCTGCCTCTTTAGTATACTGTAACAGGTGCTGCCCCTTTAGTATAGCAGGAGCTGCCTCTTTAGTATAGCAGGAGCTGCCTCTTTAGTATAGCAGGAGCTGCCTCTTTTTAGTATACTGTAGCAGGTGCTGCCTCTTTAGTATAACAGGTGCTGCCCCTTTAGTATAGCAGGTGCTGCCCCTTTAGTATAGTAGGTGCTGCCTCTTTAGTATAGCAGGTGCTGCCTCTTTAGTATAGCAGGTGCTGCCTCTTTAGTATAGCAGGTGCTGCCTCTTTAGTATAGCAGGTGCTGCCTCTTTAGTATAGCAGGTGCTGCCTCTTTCGTTTTGCAGGTGCTGCCTCTTTAGTATACTGTAGCAGGTGCTGCCTCTTTAGTATACTGTAACAGGTGCTGCCCCTTTAGTATAGCAGGAGCTGCCTCTTTAGTTTAGCAGGTGTTGCCTCTTTAGTATAGCAGGTGCTGCCTCTTTAGTATAACAGGTGTTGCCTCTTTAGTATAACAGGTGTTGCCTCTTTAGTATAACAGGTGTTGCCTCTTTAGTATAGCAGGTGTTGCCTCTTTAGTATAGCAGGTGCTGCCTCTTTAGTATAGCAGGTGCTGCCTCTTTAGTATAGCAGGTACTGCCTCTTTAGTATAGCAGGTGCTGCCTCTTTAGTATAACAGGTGCTGCCTCTTTAGTATAGCAGGTGCTGCCTCTTTTGTATAGCAGGTGTTGCCTCTTTTGTATAGCAGGTGCTGCCTCTTTAGTATAGCAGGTGCTGCCTCTTTCGTTTTGCAGGTGCTGCCTCTTTAGCAGGTGCTGCCTCTTTAGTATACTGTAGCAGGTGCTGCCTCTTTAGTATACTGTAGCAGGTGCTGCCCCTTTAGTATAGCAGGTGCTGCCTCTTTAGTATAACAGGTGCCGCCTATTTAGTATACTGTAGCAGGTGCTGCTTCTTTAGTATAGCAGGTGCTGCCTCTTTAGTATAGCAGGTGCTGCCTCTTTAGTGTAGCAGGTGCTGCCTCTTTAGTATAGCAGGTACTGCCTCTTTAGTGTAGCAGGTGCTGCCTCTAGTATAGCAGGTGCTGCCTCTAGTATAGCAGGTGCTGCCTCTAGTATAGCAGGTGCTGCCTCTTTAGTATAGCAGGTGCTGCCTCTTTAGTATAGCAGGTGCTGCCTCTTTAGTGTAGCAGGTGCTGCCTCTTTAGTATAGCAGGTGCTGCCTCTTTAGCAGGTGCTGCTGCCTCTTTAGTATAGCAGGTGCTGCCTCTTTAGTATAGCAGGTGCTGCCTCTTTTTAGTATACTGTAGCAGGTGCTGCCTCTTTAGTATAACAGGTGCTGCCCCTTTAGTATAGCAGGTGCTGTCTCTTTAATATAGCAGGTGCTGCCTCTTTAGTGTAGCAGGTGCTGCCTCTTTAGTATAGCAGGTGCTACCTCTTTAGCAGCTGCTGCCTCTTTAGGAGGTACTGCCTCTTTAGTATAGCAGGTGCTGCCTTAGCAGGTGCTGCCTCTTTAGTATAGCAGGTGCTGCCTTTTTAGTATACTGTAGCAGGTGCTGCCTCTAGTATAGCAGGAGCTGCCTCTTTAGTTTAGCAGGTGTTGCCTCTTTAGTATAGCAGGTGCTGCCTCTTTAGTATAACAGGTGTTGCCTCTTTAGTATAACAGGTGTTGCCTCTTTAGTATAACAGGTGTTGCCTCTTTAGTATAGCAGGTGTTACCTCTTTAGTATAGCAGGTGCTGCCTCTTTAGTATAGCAGGTGCTGCCTCTTTAGTATAGCAGGTACTGCCTCTTTAGTATAGCAGGTGCTGCCTCTTTAGTATAACAGGTGCTGCCTCTTTAGTATAGCAGGTGCTGCCTCTTTTGTATAGCAGGTGTTGCCTCTTTTGTATAGCAGGTGCTGCCTCTTTAGTATAGCAGGTGCTGCCTCTTTCGTTTTGCAGGTGCTGCCTCTTTAGCAGGTGCTGCCTCTTTAGTATACTGTAGCAGGTGCTGCCTCTTTAGTATACTGTAGCAGGTGCTGCCCCTTTAGTATAGCAGGTGCTGCCTCTTTAGTATAACAGGTGCCGCCTATTTAGTATACTGTAGCAGGTGCTGCTTCTTTAGTATAGCAGGTGCTGCCTCTTTAGTATAGCAGGTGCTGCCTCTTTAGTGTAGCAGGTGCTGCCTCTTTAGTATAGCAGGTACTGCCTCTTTAGTGTAGCAGGTGCTGCCTCTAGTATAGCAGGTGCTGCCTCTAGTATAGCAGGTGCTGCCTCTAGTATAGCAGGTGCTGCCTCTTTAGTATAGCAGGTGCTGCCTCTTTAGTATAGCAGGTGCTGCCTCTTTAGTGTAGCAGGTGCTGCCTCTTTAGTATAGCAGGTGCTGCCTCTTTAGTATAGCAGGTGCTGCCTCTTTAGCAGGTGCTGCTGCCTCTTTAGTATAGCAGGTGCTGCCTCTTTAGTATAGCAGGTGCTGCCTCTTTTTAGTATACTGTAGCAGGTGCTGCCTCTTTAGTATAACAGGTGCTGCCCCTTTAGTGTAGCAGGTGCTGTCTCTTTAATATAGCAGGTGCTGCCTCTTTAGTGTAGCAGGTGCTGCCTCTTTAGTATAGCAGGTGCTACCTCTTTAGCAGCTGCTGCCTCTTTAGGAGGTACTGCCTCTTTAGTATAGCAGGTGCTGCCTTAGCAGGTGCTGCCTCTTTAGTATAGCAGGTGCTGCCTTTTTAGTATACTGTAGCAGGTGCTGCCTCTAGTATAGCAGGTGCTGCCTCTTTAGTATACTGTAGCAGGGGTTGCCTCTAGTATAACAGGTGTTGCCTCTAGTATAACAGGAGCTGCCTCTTTAGTATAGCAGGAGTTGCCTCTTTAGTATAGCAGGAGCTGCCTCTTTTTAGTATACTGTAGCAGGTGCTGCCTCTTTAGTATAACAGGTGCTGCCCCTTTAGTATAACAGGTGCTGCCCCTTTAGTATAGCAAGTGCTGCCTCTTTAGTATAGCAGGTGCTGCCTCTTTAGTATAGCAGGTGCTGCCTCTTTAGTATAGCAGGTGCTGCCTCTTTAGCATAGCAGGAGCTGCCTCTTTTTAGTATACTGTAGCAGGTGCTGGCTCTTTAGTATAACAGGTGCTGCCCCTTTAGTATAGCAGGTGCTGCCCCTTTAGTATAGCAGGTGCTGCCTCTTTAGTATAGCAGGTGCTGCCTCTTTAGTATAGCAGGTGCTGCCTCTTTAGTTTAACAGGTGCTGCCTCTTTAGTATAGCAGGAGCTGCCTCTTTTTAGTATACTGTAGCAGGTGCTGCCTCTTTAGTATAACAGGTCCTGCCCCTCTAGTATAACAGGTGTTGCCTCTAGTATAACAGGAGCTGCCTCTTTAGTATAGCAGGAGCTGCCTCTTTAGTATAGCAGGAGCTGCCTCTTTTTAGTATACTGTAGCAGGTGCTGCCTCTTTAGTATAACAGGTGCTGCCCCTTTAGTATAACAGGTGCTGCCCCTTTAGTATAACAGGTGCTGCCCCTTTAGTATAGCAGGTGCTGCCCCTTTAGTATAGCAGGTGCTGCCTCTTTAGTATAACAGGTGCCGCCTATTTAGTATACTGTAGCAGGTGCTGCCTCTTTAGTATAGCAGGTGCTGCCTCTTTAGTATAGCAGGTGCTGCCTCTTTAGTGTAGCAGGTGCTGCCTCTTTAGTATAACAGGTGCTGCCTCTTTAGTATAACCGGTGCTGCCTCTTTAATAGGCGCTGCCTCTTTAGTATAGCAGGTGCTGCCTCTTTAGTATACTGTAGCAGGTGCTGTCTCTAGTATAGCAGGTGCTGCCTCTTTAGTATAGCAGGTGCTGCCTCTTTAGTATAGCAGGTGCTGCCTCTTTAGTGTAGCAGGTGCTGCATCTTTACTGTAGCAGGTGCTGCCTCTTTAGTATAGCAGGTGCTGCCTTTTTAGAAGGTGCTGCCTCTTTAGTATACTGTAGCAGGTGCTGCCTCTTTAGTATACTGTAGCAGGTGCTGCCTCTTTAGTATAGCAGGTGCTGCCTCTTTAGTATAGCAGGTGCTGCCTCTTTAGTATAGCAGGTGCTGCCTCTTTAGTATAACAGGTGCTGCCTCTTTAGTATAGCAGGTGCTGCCTCTTTAGTATAACAGGTGCTGCCTCTTTAGTATAGCAGGTGCTATCTCTTTAGTATAGCAGGTGCTGCCTCTTTAGTATAGCAGGTGCTGCCTCTTTAGCAGGTGCTGCTGCCTCTTTAGTATAGCAGGTGCTGCCTCTTTTTAGTATACTGTAGCAGGTGCTGCCTCTTTAGTATAACAGGTGCTGCCCCTTTAGTATAGCAGGTGCTGCCTCTTTAGTATAGCAGGTGCTGCCTCTTTAGTATAGCAGGTGCTGCCTCTTTAGTATAGCAGGTGTTACCTCTTTAGCAGCTGCTGCCTCTTTAGGAGGTACTGCCTATTTAGTATAGCAGGTGCTGCCTTAGCAGGTGCTGCCTCTTTAGTATAGCAGGTGCTGCCTTTTTAGTATACTGTAGCAGGTGCTGCCTCTAGTATAGCAGGTGCTGCCTCTAGTATAACAGGAGCTGCCTCTTTAGTATAGCAGGAGCTGCCTCTTTAGTATAGCAGGAGCTGCCTCTTTTTAGTATACTGTAGCAGGTGCTGCCTCTTTAGTATAACAGGTGCTGCCCCTTTAGTATAGCAGGTGCTGCCCCTTTAGTATAGTAGGTGCTGCCTCTTTAGTATAGCAGGTGCTGCCTCTTTAGTATAGCAGGTGCTGCCTCTTTACTATAGCAGGTGCTGCCTCTTTAGTATAGCAGGTGCTGCCTCTTTAGTATAGCAGGTGCTGCCTCTTTCGTTTTGCAGGTGCTGCCTCTTTAGTATACTGTAGCAGGTGCTGCCTCTTTAGTATACTGTAGCAGGTGCTGCCCCTTTAGTATAGCAGGAGCTGCCTCTTTAGTTTAGCAGGTGTTGCCTCTTTAGTATAGCAGGTGCTGCCTCTTTAGTATAACAGGTGTTGCCTCTTTAGTATAACAGGTGTTGCCTCTTTAGTATAACAGGTGTTGCCTCTTTAGTATAGCAGGTGTTGCCTCTTTAGTATAGCAGGTGCTGCCTCTTTAGTATAGCAGGTGCTGCCTCTTTAGTATAGCAGGTGCTGCCTCTTTAGTATAACAGGTGCTGCCTCTTTAGTATAGCAGGTGCTGCCTCTTTTGTATAGCAGGTGTTGCCTCTAGTATAGCAGGTGCTGCCTCTTTAGTATAGCAGGTGCTGCCTCTTTCGTTTTGCAGGTGCTGCCTCTTTAGTATACTGTAACAGGTGCTGCCCCTTTAGTATAGCAGGAGCTGCCTCTTTAGTGTAGCAGGTGCTGCCTCTTTAGTATAACAGGTGCTGCCTCTTTAGTATAACCGGTGCTGCCTCTTTAATAGGCGCTGCCTCTTTAGTATAGCAGGTGCTGCCTCTTTAGTATACTGTAGCAGGTGCTGTCTCTAGTATAGCAGGTGCTGCCTCTTTAGTATAGCAGGTGCTGCCTCTTTAGTATAGCAGGTGCTGCCTCTTTAGTGTAGCAGGTGCTGCATCTTTACTGTAGCAGGTGCTGCCTCTTTAGTATAGCAGGTGCTGCCTTTTTAGAAGGTGCTGCCTCTTTAGTATACTGTAGCAGGTGCTGCCTCTTTAGTATACTGTAGCAGGTGCTGCCTCTTTAGTATAGCAGGTGCTGCCTCTTTAGTATAGCAGGTGCTGCCTCTTTAGTATAGCAGGTGCTGCCTCTTTAGTATAACAGGTGCTGCCTCTTTAGTATAGCAGGTGCTGCCTCTTTAGTATAACAGGTGCTGCCTCTTTAGTATAGCAGGTGCTATCTCTTTAGTATAGCAGGTGCTGCCTCTTTAGTATAGCAGGTGCTGCCTCTTTAGCAGGTGCTGCTGCCTCTTTAGTATAGCAGGTGCTGCCTCTTTTTAGTATACTGTAGCAGGTGCTGCCTCTTTAGTATAACAGGTGCTGCCCCTTTAGTATAGCAGGTGCTGCCTCTTTAGTATAGCAGGTGCTGCCTCTTTAGTATAGCAGGTGCTGCCTCTTTAGTATAGCAGGTGTTACCTCTTTAGCAGCTGCTGCCTCTTTAGGAGGTACTGCCTATTTAGTATAGCAGGTGCTGCCTTAGCAGGTGCTGCCTCTTTAGTATAGCAGGTGCTGCCTTTTTAGTATACTGTAGCAGGTGCTGCCTCTAGTATAGCAGGTGCTGCCTCTTTAGTATACTGTAGCAGGTGTTGCCTCTAGTATAACAGGTGTTGCCTCTAGTATAACAGGAGCTGCCTCTTTAGTATAGCAGGAGCTGCCTCTTTAGTATAGCAGGAGCTGCCTCTTTTTAGTATACTGTAGCAGGTGCTGCCTCTTTAGTATAACAGGTGCTGCCCCTTTAGTATAGCAGGTGCTGCCCCTTTAGTATAGTAGGTGCTGCCTCTTTAGTATAGCAGGTGCTGCCTCTTTAGTATAGCAGGTGCTGCCTCTTTACTATAGCAGGTGCTGCCTCTTTAGTATAGCAGGTGCTGCCTCTTTAGTATAGCAGGTGCTGCCTCTTTCGTTTTGCAGGTGCTGCCTCTTTAGTATACTGTAGCAGGTGCTGCCTCTTTAGTATACTGTAGCAGGTGCTGCCCCTTTAGTATAGCAGGAGCTGCCTCTTTAGTTTAGCAGGTGTTGCCTCTTTAGTATAGCAGGTGCTGCCTCTTTAGTATAACAGGTGTTGCCTCTTTAGTATAACAGGTGTTGCCTCTTTAGTATAACAGGTGTTGCCTCTTTAGTATAGCAGGTGTTGCCTCTTTAGTATAGCAGGTGCTGCCTCTTTAGTATAGCAGGTGCTGCCTCTTTAGTATAGCAGGTGCTGCCTCTTTAGTATAACAGGTGCTGCCTCTTTAGTATAGCAGGTGCTGCCTCTTTTGTATAGCAGGTGTTGCCTCTAGTATAGCAGGTGCTGCCTCTTTAGTATAGCAGGTGCTGCCTCTTTCGTTTTGCAGGTGCTGCCTCTTTAGTATACTGTAACAGGTGCTGCCCCTTTAGTATAGCAGGAGCTGCCTCTTTAGTATAGCAGGAGCTGCCTCTTTAGTATAGCAGGAGCTGCCTCTTTTTAGTATACTGTAGCAGGTGCTGCCTCTTTAGTATAACAGGTGCTGCCCCTTTAGTATAGCAGGTGCTGCCCCTTTAGTATAGTAGGTGCTGCCTCTTTAGTATAGCAGGTGCTGCCTCTTTAGTATAGCAGGTGCTGCCTCTTTAGTATAGCAGGTGCTGCCTCTTTAGTATAGCAGGTGCTGCCTCTTTCGTTTTGCAGGTGCTGCCTCTTTAGTATACTGTAGCAGGTGCTGCCTCTTTAGTATACTGTAACAGGTGCTGCCCCTTTAGTATAGCAGGAGCTGCCTCTTTAGTTTAGCAGGTGTTGCCTCTTTAGTATAGCAGGTGCTGCCTCTTTAGTATAACAGGTGTTGCCTCTTTAGTATAACAGGTGTTGCCTCTTTAGTATAACAGGTGTTGCCTCTTTAGTATAGCAGGTGTTGCCTCTTTAGTATAGCAGGTGCTGCCTCTTTAGTATAGCAGGTGCTGCCTCTTTAGTATAGCAGGTACTGCCTCTTTAGTATAACAGGTGCTGCCTCTTTAGTATAGCAGGTGCTGCCTCTTTAGTATAGCAGGTGCTGCCTCTTTTGTATAGCAGGTGTTGCCTCTTTTGTATAGCAGGTGCTGCCTCTTTAGTATAGCAGGTGCTGCCTCTTTCGTTTTGCAGGTGCTGCCTCTTTAGCAGGTGCTGCCTCTTTAGTATACTGTAGCAGGTGCTGCCTCTTTAGTATACTGTAGCAGGTGCTGCCCCTTTAGTATAGCAGGTGCTGCCTCTTTAGTATAACAGGTGCCGCCTATTTAGTATACTGTAGCAGGTGCTGCTTCTTTAGTATAGCAGGTGCTGCCTCTTTAGTATAGCAGGTGCTGCCTCTTTAGTGTAGCAGGTGCTGCCTCTTTAGTATAGCAGGTACTGCCTCTTTAGTGTAGCAGGTGCTGCCTCTAGTATAGCAGGTGCTGCCTCTAGTATAGCAGGTGCTGCCTCTAGTATAGCAGGTGCTGCCTCTAGTATAGCAGGTGCTGCCTCTTTAGTATAGCAGGTGCTGCCTCTTTAGTATAGCAGGTGCTGCCTCTTTAGTATAGCAGGTGCTGCCTCTTTAGTATAGCAGGTGCTGCCTCTTTAGCAGGTGCTGCTGCCTCTTTAGTATAGCAGGTGCTGCCTCTTTAGTATAGCAGGTGCTGCCTCTTTTTAGTATACTGTAGCAGGTGCTGCCTCTTTAGTATAACAGGTGCTGCCCCTTTAGTATAGCAGGTGCTGTCTCTTTAATATAGCAGGTGCTGCCTCTTTAGTGTAGCAGGTGCTGCCTCTTTAGTATAGCAGGTGCTACCTCTTTAGCAGCTGCTGCCTCTTTAGGAGGTACTGCCTCTTTAGTATAGCAGGTGCTGCCTTAGCAGGTGCTGCCTCTTTAGTATAGCAGGTGCTGCCTTTTTAGTATACTGTAGCAGGTGCTGCCTCTAGTATAGCAGGTGCTGCCTCTTTAGTATACTGTAGCAGGGGTTGCCTCTAGTATAACAGGTGTTGCCTCTAGTATAACAGGAGCTGCCTCTTTAGTATAGCAGGAGCTGCCTCTTTAGTATAGCAGGAGCTGCCTCTTTTTAGTATACTGTAGCAGGTGCTGCCTCTTTAGTATAACAGGTGCTGCCCCTTTAGTATAGCAGGTGCTGCCTCTTTAGTATAGCAGGTGCTGCCTCTTTAGTATAGCAGGTGCTGCCTCTTTAGTATAGCAGGTGCTGCCTCTTTAGCATAGCAGGAGCTGCCTCTTTTTAGTGTACTGTAGCAGGTGCTGGCTCTTTAGTATAACAGGTGCTGCCCCTTTAGTATAGCAGGTGCTGCCCCTTTAGTATAGCAGGTGCTGCCTCTTTAGTATAGCAGGTGCTGCCTCTTTAGTATAGCAGGTGCTGCCTCTTTAGTTTAGCAGGTGCTGCCTCTTTAGTATAGCAGGAGCTGCCTCTTTTTAGTATACTGTAGCAGGTGCTGCCTCTTTAGTATAACAGGTCCTGCCCCTCTAGTATAACAGGTGTTGCCTCTAGTATAACAGGAGCTGCCTCTTTAGTATAGCAGGAGCTGCCTCTTTAGTATAGCAGGAGCTGCCTCTTTTTAGTATACTGTAGCAGGTGCTGCCTCTTTAGTATAACAGGTGCTGCCCCTTTAGTATAACAGGTGCTGCCCCTTTAGTATAACAGGTGCTGCCCCTTTAGTATAGCAGGTGCTGCCCCTTTAGTATAGCAGGTGCTGCCTCTTTAGTATAACAGGTGCCGCCTATTTAGTATACTGTAGCAGGTGCTGCCTCTTTAGTATAGCAGGTGCTGCCTCTTTAGTATAGCAGGTGCTGCCTCTTTAGTGTAGCAGGTGCTGCCTCTTTAGTATAACAGGTGCTGCCTCTTTAGTATAACCGGTGCTTCCTCTTTAATAGGCGCTGCCTCTTTAGTATAGCAGGTGCTGCCTCTTTAGTATACTGTAGCAGGTGCTGTCTCTAGTATAGCAGGTGCTGCCTCTTTAGTATAGCAGGTGCTGCCTCTTTAGTATAGCAGGTGCTGCCTCTTTAGTGTAGCAGGTGCTGCATCTTTACTGTAGCAGGTGCTGCCTCTTTAGTATAGCAGGTGCTGCCTTTTTAGAAGGTGCTGCCTCTTTAGTATACTGTAGCAGGTGCTGCCTCTTTAGTATACTGTAGCAGGTGCTGCCTCTTTAGTATAGCAGGTGCTGCCTCTTTAGTATAGCAGGTGCTGCCTCTTTAGTATAGCAGGTGCTGCCTCTTTAGTATAGCAGGTGCTGCCTCTTTAGTATAACAGGTGCTGCCTCTTTAGTATAGCAGGTGCTGCCTCTTTAGTATAGCAGGTGCTGCCTCTTTAGCAGGTGCTGCTGCCTCTTTAGTATAGCAGGTGCTGCCTCTTTTTAGTATACTGTAGCAGGTGCTGCCTCTTTAGTATACCAGGTGCTGCCCCTTTAGTATAGCAGGTGCTGCCTCTTTAGTATAGCAGGTGCTGCCTCTTTAGTATAGCAGGTGCTGCCTCTTTAGTATAGCAGGTGTTACCTCTTTAGCAGCTGCTGCCTCTTTAGGAGGTACTGCCTCTTTAGTATAGCAGGTGCTGCCTTAGCAGGTGCTGCCTCTTTAGTATAGCAGGTGCTGCCTTTTTAGTATACTGTAGCAGGTGCTGCCTCTAGTATAGCAGGTGCTGCCTCTTTAGTATACTGTAGCAGGTGTTGCCTCTAGTATAACAGGTGTTGCCTCTAGTATAACAGGAGCTGCCTCTTTAGTATAGCAGGAGCTGCCTCTTTAGTATAGCAGGAGCTGCCTCTTTTTAGTATACTGTAGCAGGTGCTGCCTCTTTAGTATAACAGGTGCTGCCCCTTTAGTATAGCAGGTGCTGCCCCTTTAGTATAGTAGGTGCTGCCTCTTTAGTATAGCAGGTGCTGCCTCTTTAGTATAGCAGGTGCTGCCTCTTTACTATAGCAGGTGCTGTCTCTTTAGTATAGCAGGTGCTGCCTCTTTAGTATAGCAGGTGCTGCCTCTTTCGTTTTGCAGGTGCTGCCTCTTTAGTATACTGTAGCAGGTGCTGCCTCTTTAGTATACTGTAGCAGGTGCTGCCCCTTTAGTATAGCAGGAGCTGCCTCTTTAGTTTAGCAGGTGTTGCCTCTTTAGTATAGCAGGTGCTGCCTCTTTAGTATAACAGGTGTTGCCTCTTTAGTATAACAGGTGTTGCCTCTTTAGTATAACAGGTGTTGCCTCTTTAGTATAGCAGGTGTTGCCTCTTTAGTATAGCAGGTGCTGCCTCTTTAGTATAGCAGGTGCTGCCTCTTTAGTATAGCAGGTGCTGCCTCTTTAGTATAACAGGTGCTGCCTCTTTAGTATAGCAGGTGCTGCCTCTTTTGTATAGCAGGTGTTGCCTCTAGTATAGCAGGTGCTGCCTCTTTAGTATAGCAGGTGCTGCCTCTTTCGTTTTGCAGGTGCTGCCTCTTTAGCAGGTGCTGCCTCTTTAGTATACTGTAGCAGGTGCCGCCTATTTAGTATACTGTAGCAGGTGCTGCTTCTTTAGTATAGCAGGTGCTGCCTCTTTAGTATAGCAGGTGCTGCCTCTTTAGTGTAGCAGGTGCTGCCTCTTTAGTATAACAGGTGCTGCCTCTTTAGTATAACAGGTGCTGCCTCTTTAATAGGCGCTGCCTCTTTAGTATAGCAGGTGCTGCCTCTTTAGTATACTGTAGCAGGTGCTGCCTCTAGTATAGCAGGTGCTGCCTCTTTAGTATAGCAGGTGCTACCTCTTTAGTATAGCAGGTGCTGCCTCTTTAGTATAGCAGGTGCTGCCTCTTTAGTATAGCAGGTGCTGCCTCTTTCGTTTTGCAGGAGCTGCCTCTTTTTAGTATACTGTAGCAGGTGCTGCCTCTTTAGTATAACAGGTGCTGCCCCTTTAGTATAGCAGGTGCTGCCCCTTTAGTATAGTAGGTGCTGCCTCTTTAGTATAGCAGGTGCTGCCTCTTTAGTATAGCAGGTGCTGCCTCTTTAGTATAGCAGGTGCTGCCTCTTTAGTATAGCAGGTGCTGCCTCTTTAGTATAGCAGGTGCTGCCTCTTTCGTTTTGCAGGTGCTGCCTCTTTAGTATACTGTAGCAGGTGCTGCCCCTTTAGTATAGCAGGAGCTGCCTCTTTAGTTTAGCAGGTGTTGCCTCTTTAGTATAGCAGGTGCTGCCTCTTTAGTATAACAGGTGTTGCCTCTTTAGTATAACAGGTGTTGCCTCTTTAGTATAACAGGTGCTGCCTCTTTAGTATAGCAGGTGTTGCCTCTTTAGTATAGCAGGTGCTGCCTCTTTAGTATAGCAGGTGCTGCCTCTTTAGTATAGCAGGTGCTGCCTCTTTAGTATAGCAGGTGCTGCCTCTTTAGTATAACAGGTGCTGCCTCTTTAGTATAGCAGGTGCTGCCTCTTTTGTATAGCAGGTGCTGCCTCTTTAGTATAGCAGGTGCTGCCTCTTTCGTTTTGCAGGTGCTGCCTCTTTTTCAGGTGCTGCCTCTTTAGTATACTGTAGCAGGTGCCGCCTATTTAGTATACTGTAGCAGGTGCTGCTTCTTTAGTATAGCAGGTGCTGCCTCTTTAGTATAGCAGGTGCTGCCTCTTTAGTGTAGCAGGTGCTGCCTCTTTAGTATAACAGGTGCTGCCTCTTTAGTATAACAGGTGCTGCCTCTTTAATAGGCGCTGCCTCTTTAGTATAGCAGGTGCTGCCTCTTTAGTATTCTGTAGCAGGTGCTGCCTCTAGTATAGCAGGTGCTGCCTCTTTAGTATAGCAGGTGCTACCTCTTTAGTATAGCAGGTGCTGTCTTTTTAGAAGGTGCTGCCTCTTTAGTATAGCAGGTGCTGCCTTTTTAGTATACTGTAGCAGGTGCTGCCTCTAGTATAGCAGGTGCTGCCTCTTTAGTATACTGTAACAGGTGTTGCCTCTAGTATAACAGGAGCTGCCTCTTTAGTATAGCAGGAGCTGCCTCTTTAGTATAGCAGGAGCTGCCTCTTTAGTATAGCAGGAGCTGCCTCTTTAGTATAGCAGGAGCTGCCTCTTTAGTATAGCAGGAGCTGCCTCTTTAGTATAGCAGGAGCTGCCTCTTTAGTATAGCAGGAGCTGCCTCTTTAGTATAGCAGGAGCTGCCTCTTTAGTATAGCAGGAGCTGCCTCTTTAGTATAGCAGGAGCTGCCTCTTTAGTATAGCAGGTGCTGCCTCTTTAGTAAAGCAGGAGCTGCCTCTTTAGTATAGCAGGAGCTGCCTCTTTAGTATAGCAGGAGCTGCCTCTTTAGTATAGCAGGAGCTGCCTCTTTAGTATAGCAGGAGCTGCCTATCATTGAGGACAAATAGCTGGGAGAATATCTGACTCATACAAAAGATGCTGCATCTACAGAATATCGGTCAGGCAAATCTGTTACAGAATCTCTATCAGGGAAATCTATAACAGAATAGGTTTCAGGCAAATCTGTAACAGAATCTCTATCAGACAAATATATTACTCAATATCTATCATGCAAATCTATAACAGAATAACTTTCAAGCAAATCTATAATAGAATATCTATCAAGCAAATCTATAACAGAATATCTGTCAGGTAAGTCTATATTTTCACTATCATGTGGAATGCGGTGTGTATCTGACTGGGTTTAAAACTTTTGTCTCCTGCGAACAACAAAATTGTTAGCCCTGCAATGTGCTGGTGATACCCTGTGAAAGTGATGTCATTCTACCAGGGTCAGTACCCTAATCTTTTAATTAGGCTTGACGATTATATCATAAAATTCGTGAAAACGCAGTCATTTAAAGATGTATATAAAATAATATTTGTGTTTGTGGATGAATTTACTTCTGCCTCTAATTAAGTTTTGTCTCTGAAGACTACCAGGTTACTTCTTAGGAAAATGACGTGTCACTTTCATAGTGTATTGTGTGTCTGCATGTCCCACTGGGTTTTCATCCCAGGTCTCCTGTGCACCACAAGACTGTTAGACCACTGAGCTAAGGCCTGGTCAGTATATTGGGAAGCTAATGCAAGTCTTCAGATCTCAGGCAAGATTACTAATCACATGAGTGCGTGTCACAGAACCACATCCAGTACCTATGGATGATACACTGAGCTTGGTCATTGTCCCAATCAGTGCGTAGAGAATAGTTTATTTTGGGCTCTCCTCTTGTCTCTTTACCAACCAAATCTCCATATTAGGCATATTTCACATGTCCTGGTGTAGCCTGTGTCACTGTTGCTAAGCTACCCGCCCCTGTCTGCTAATCAACCGTGCCAGCTCAAGGCTGCAGAGCTCTCTGCTAGTTCTCTCTCTGTGTGTGTGTGTGTGTGTGTGTGTGTGTGTGTGTGTGTGTGTGTGTGTGTGTGTGTGTGTGTGTGTGTGTGTGTGTGTGTGTGTGTGTGTGTGTGTGTGTGCCGTCTGTCTGCTTGTCTGTGAGAGGGTGGCATCTCGCAAGGCTGCTGCCATCCTATCCACATATGCTGCCTGGCAGGCCAATGACATCCATCCTCAGTACCCGCATTCTCTTTTTTCCCCACGTGGGGTGGAGAGAGGGAGGGAGGACGTGGGGTGGAGAGAGGGAGGGAGGACGTGGGGTGGAGAGAGGGAGGGAGGACGTGGGGTGGAGAAAGAGAGGGAGGGAGGACATGGCAGGAAAAAAAGAAAGGAGATGGGGAAGCACCTTATATATATATATATATATATATATATATATATATATATATATATATATATATATATGCTGAAGATTATGTAATCCTCTCCTCCCTCCTCCTCTCCTCCTTCCTCCTCTCCTCCTCCCTGCTCCACATATCTACTCTCTCCCCCTCTCCTCCCTCCTCCTCTCCTCCTCCCTCCTCCTTATCTCGACTCTCCACTAACATCCTCCTTGCCAGCTAGCATCCTGGCAGTGGACAGACAGAATTTGAGCTTTTCAAGTAATGGTGCATCACAACCGTTCTTACTTTTAGAAACACAACAGACGGCAGGCGACAAGGACACAAGGCTATATAAGGGCTGTGCGAGTACTTTGGGATACAGTACCACACACACACATATTTTATGTATCTAACCCCTGATACCATTGACTCATTCGACAAGGGTGCGCCCTCCCCCTTCCTCTATCAACCTTTCCCCCCTCTCCCTCCAAAGGCAGGAATGCCCTTAACCAACATAAAAGAGAGAGGGGTAATCTGCAGCGTTTGCGTTGGTGTTTGGGGCAGAGAGCTGGCTCAGCAGTGTATTTATCCCCCTGTGGGATCGCCAGCGCATAAAAGAATTGCTGCAGCGAGGCTCTCATTCAGAGCAGGATTAGCGCATCATTACTCCATTTTACTAGTCCTGCCCCGGCCCACCACAGACATGCACAGAGCATTCAATGCAGCGACTGCTGGACAGTTCTATCTAGACCATACAGCCAGATAGTCAGCCCACTCACACTGCACTTCTCCCTCCCTCCTTTCTCTCTCTCTCTCTCCCTTCCCCCCCTCTCTCTTTCTCTCTCTCCCTCTCTGTCTGTCTCTCTCTGTCTTTCTCCCTTCTCTCTCTGCCTGACAGGGGCATCTCTATTCCCTCCCTCTACAGTGGGGTTTGATGAGTGGAATCCTACATTGGATGACCGTATGTTTTGTAAATCTCATTGAGCCGGATGCTATTTTTTGCCGGAGGAACAGCTATGGGGTGGTGTCGTGGTGGTACCCCCTTTGTACAGCTACTGGCACTTACTCACTCACACCACCGCTCACTATGTATGCATTGTGCATCCCAAATGGCACCCTATTCCCTATAGACTGCACTACTTTTCACCAGATTCCTATGGGAGAGTGTACCATTTGGGACATAGAATATGTGTTGGATTCAGGTCTATTCTTCTCTGGCAAGCAAACTGATTAGCTGGATATGTTTCGGTCAGTTTCAGCCCTCTGTGGGCACAATGAAGTGCTGCTTCTGAAGCTCAACATTTCTTTCAAAACCTGATGAGCTCATTCTATACCAGTATTGTCACATTCTATACTGGTTGTCACGACTTCCGCCGAAGTCGGCCCCTCTCCTTGTTCGGGCGGCGTTCGGCGGTCGACGTCACCGGCTTACTAGTCACCACCGATCTATGTTTCCCTGTTTGTTTGGTTTTATCTTAATTGTTCACACCTGTTTATGATTCCCTGATTATGTTCATTATTTAACCCTCTGGCTTCCCTGTTTGTCTTGTCCGTGATTGTTTCCTGTTTTGTGGTTGTTGGAGGTGTTTCTCCCAACCATGTATTATTGCTGTGGGAGAAGTTTTATTATGATTTTGAGTAAACACATTTTGTTTGCACTCATCCCTGTGTCCTGCGCCTGACTCTGCTACTTCTCTAAACGAAATCATTACACCGGTATTGTCTCATTCTATACCGGTATTGTCTCATTCTATACCGGTATTGTCTCATTCTATACCGGTATTGTCTCATTCTATACCGGTATTGTCTCATTCTATACCGGTATTGTCTCATTCGATACTGGTATTGTCTCATTCGATACCGGTATTGTTGTCACGACTTCCACCGGGCTGCGTTCGGCGGTCGACGTCACCGGCCTTCTAGCCATCGCCGATCCACCTTTCATTTTCCATTTGTTTTGTCTTGTCTTCCACACACCTGGTTTCAATTCCATCATTACATGTTGTGTATTTAACCCTCTGTTCCCCACATGTCCTTGTCTGGAATTGTTTATTGTAGTGCTTGTGCACGTTATGCTGGAGTGTAACGGGTTTTGTTTACCCATTTATTTTTTTGTTCTGTTAACGGTGGTTTTATTTATTAAACTGCACCGTTGTAAATCAGTTTTTGTTCTCCTGCGCCTGACTTCTCTGCCGCCAGTACGCACCCCTACAGAATTCCAGACCAAACTTATGGAGTCAGCAGGAGCAGGTACCCCAGGTACAGGGGTGGAGGAGCGTGTCCGGGAGAACGCAGCAATGCTCCACCATCTTGACACCGCCATGGACCGTGTTGTCCAGACAATGGACCGCTGGGAGAGACAGGGAGTTCTCCCAGCGCCTCCACCAGCACAACCGGGGTCTCCACTACGCGCCCCTCCTTCTCCTAGTCCCAGTGGGATTCGTCTCTCCCTTCCCCAGGAATACGATGGGGCAGCTGCGAACTGCCAGGGGTTTCTGTTGCAGCTGGACTTATACCTGCCAACCGTCCATCTGGCTCCTTCGGGCCGTGAGAGGGTGTCTGCCCTTGTCTTGTGCCTCACCGGGAAAGCCCTGGAGTGGGCCAACGCCGTGTGGAGAGAGGGAGATGCGGCGTTGGACCAGTTTGAGGAGTTCACCCGCCCGAGGGTAGAGCAGCGGGTGAACGCCTCTTCCATCTGAGGCAGGGGACAAGGAGCGCCCAGGAGTTTGCCCTGGAGTTTCGGACCCTGGCTGCCGGCGCGGGATGGAACAACATCCGTCGGGAGTTGGCCTGCAGAGACACCACCCTCAGGTCCGACCAGCTGGTGGACCTGTACATCCAGCTGGATAACCTGCTGGCTACCCGCGGACGTTCAGATCGGGGTCTGTTGGTTCCATCCCCCTGCACCCCCTCTCCGATACCCATGGAGCTGGGAGGGGCGGTGCGCAGGGAGACCGGAGGGGGTTCCAGCTCGTGCACCATCTGTGGCCGCAGAGATCACACTGCCGGTCGGTGCCGGGTTGGTTCCTCTGGGTATCGAGGCAGCAGGCAGGGCGCTCGGGCGTCACCCCAGTTGAGCTGGCACCATTCTCACCCAGAGCCCTCTGTTGCACATATGTTTGTGTATGTCACTTTTCCTGAGTTTTCCCCGCATTCCCAGCATAAGGCGCTCGTCAATTCAGGCGCGGCTGGGAATTTTATAGATAGATCGTTCGCCCATAGTTTAGGGGTTCCCATGGCTGTCCCTTCCCCGTTCACGCCTTAGATAGTCAACCATTACGGTCAGGGTTGATTAGGGAGGCCACCGCTCCTCTGGGCATGGTGACGCAGGGAGGTCACAAGGAGAGAATTAGTCTCTTCCTTATTGACTCTCCTGCTTTTCCCATGGTGCTAGGCCTACCCTAGTTAGCATGTCATGACCCCACTGTTTCTTGGCCACAGAGGGCTCTCACGGGGTGGTCGCAAGAGTGCTCAGGGAGGTGTTTAGGGGTTTCCGTTGGTGCTTCTACGGTGGAAAGTCCAGACCAGGTCTCCACCGTGCGCATTCCCCCTGAATATGCCGATTTGGCTCTCGCCTTCTCCAAAAAGAAGGCGACTCAATTACCACACCATCGACGGGGCGATTGTGCGATAAATCTCCTGGTAGACGCTGCACTTCCCAGGAGTCACGTGTATCCCCTCTCACAGGCGGAGACGGCGGCTATGGAGACATATGTCTCCGAATCCCTGCGTCAGGGGTACATTCGGTCCTCCACTTCACCCGCCTCCTCGAGTTTCTTTTTTGTGAAGAGGGAGGAGGGAGGTCTGCGCCCGTGCATTGACTATCGAGGTCTGAACCAGATCACTGTGAGGTATAGTTACCCGCTACCACTCATAGCCACAGCGATTGAGTCGATGCACGGGGCTCGCTTCTTCACCAAACTAGATCTCAGGAGCGCTTACAACGTGGTGCGTATCCGGGAGGGAGACGAGTGGAAGACGGCTTTCAGTACCACCTCAGGGCACTATGAGTACCTCGTCATGCCGTACGGGTTGATGAATGCGCCATCAGTCTTCCAAGCCTTTGTAGACGAGATTTTCAGGGACCTGCACGGGTGTAGTGGTGTATATTGATGACATTCTGATATACTCCGCTGCACGCGCCGAGCATGTGTTTCTCTGGTGCGCAGGGTGCTTGGTCGCCTGTTGGAGCATGACCTGTACGTCAAGGCTGAGAAATGCCTGTTCTTCCAGCAGTCCATCTCCTTCCTAGGGTCTCGCATTTCCACCTCAGGGGTGGAGATGGAGAGTGACCGCATTTCAGCCGTGCGTAATTGGCCGACTCCCACCACTATAAAGGAGGTGCAGCGGTTCTTAGGGTTTTCCAACTACTACCGGAAGTTTATCCGGGGTTTTGGTCAGGTAGCGGCTCCCATTACCTCACTGCTGAAGGGGGGCCCGGTACGTTTGCAGTGCTCAGCTGAGGCGGACAGGGCTTTTAGTCACCTGAGGGCTCTGTTTACCTCGGCTCCCGTGCTGGCCCATCCGGATCCCTCTTTGGCGTTCATAGTGGTGGACGCGTCCGAGGCTGGGCTGGGATAGGATCTGTGCTCTCTCAGCGCTCGGGTACGCCACTGAAGCTCCGCCCCTGTGCCTTCTTCTCGAAGAAGCTCAGCCCGGCGGAGCGAAACTATGTCGTGGGGAACCGGGAGCTGATGGCTCTCGTCAAGGCCTTGAAGGCGTGGAGACATTGGCTTGAGGGGGCTAAACAACCTTTTCTCATCTGGACTGACCACCGCAATCTGGAGTATATCCGGGCGGCGAGGAGACTGAACCCTCGCCAGGCAAGGTGGGCCATGTTTTTCACCCGTTTTGTGTTCACCCTTTCCTACAGACCAGGCTCCCAGAACGTGAAGGCAGACGCATTGTCCCGGCTGTATGACACAGAGGAGCGGCCCATGGATCCCACCCCCCCCCCCATACTCCCGGCCTCCTGCCTGGTGGCACCGGTAGTGTGGGAGCTGGACACGGACATTGAGCAGGCGTTACGTGCAGAGCCCGCTCCCGTCCAGTGTCCCGCTGGGCGTCTGTACGTCCCGTCTGCTGTTCGTGACCGGTTGATCTATTGGGCCCACACGTCACCCTCCTCTGGTCATCCTGGGATCGGTCGGACAGTGCGCTGTTTAAGCGGGAGGTACTGGTGGCCTACCTTGGGTAAGGACATGAGGGTTTATGTTTCCTCCTGCTCGGTGTGTGCCCAGTATAAGGCTCCTAGGCACCTGCCCAGACGGAAGCTACACCCCTTACCTGTTCCACAACGACCTCCATACTGGGTAGTGTGCTAACACTATCCATACACGCACTGGGTAGTGTGCAAACACTATCCATACACACACACTGGGTAGTGTGCTAACACTATCCATATACACACACTGGGTAGTGTGCTAACACTATCCATACACACACACTGGGTAGTGTGCTAACACTATCCATATACACACACTGGGTAGTGTGCTAACACTGTGCACACACACACACACACACACCATGTCTGATGTGAGGCCCATCCTCACCTGAGATGTATGTAGTCAGAATAATGAAGACTATTACAGCTTCCTTGCTGGTCTGCTCTGACATGGAGGAGGAGGGATGGAACCCATCCACCCCTGTCTGTATACAGTAGGGTTTGGTTCCCTGGTCCAGCCCTGCAGTAACACACCTGATTCAACCACAGAAATATAACTCCTTGGGTGGGTAATGGGTGAACTATGGTCTGGGGTGCTATGTCCCTTCCAGGAATTGCATTTTGATGGAGTTGCCAGATCTGTTTGTGCTTTAGCCAACCTCCTCTATTGAGTGTGTTGCCGTGACAACAGAGGAGTTGGCTAAAGCACCAGCAGATCTGGCCACCAGGATACAGTGACGGGGTAGTAGGGTTCATGACATTGTCCAACCATTGATTCACATAGCTTTTTCTCACACTGACAACCAACCAACTGCTTCCTTCCTCCCTCATCGTTTGACTCTGTCCTGGGTCCCCAAAGGTGGAAACATGCTAGGAGGAGGCCAATCTATTACCCCTGTAGTGATGCAGTGATAACCCCCAGCTCTACTCTGTATTGATGCAGTGATAACCCCCAGCCCTACCCTGTAGTGATGCAGCGATAACCCCCAGCTCTACCCTGTATTGATGCAGTGATAACCCCCAGGTCTACCCTGTAGTGATGCAGTGATAACCCCCAGCTCTACCCTGTATTGATGCAGTGATAACCCCCAGCTCTACCCTGTAGTGATGCAGCGATAACCCCCAGCTCTACCCTGTATTGATGCAGTGATAACCCCCAGGTCTACCCAGTATTGATGCAGTGATAACCCCCAGCTCTACCCTGTAGTGATGCAGCGATAACCCCCAGCTCTACCCTGAATTGATGCAGTGATAACCCCCAGCTCTACCATGTAGTGATGCAGTTATAACACCCAGTTCTACCCTGTATTGATGCAGTGATAACCCCCAGCTCTACCCTGTAGTGATGCAGTGATAACCCCCAGCTCTACCCTGTAGTGATGCAGTGATAACCCCCAGCTCTACCCTGTAGTGATGCACTGATAACCCCCAGTTCTACCCTGTAGTGATGCAGTGATAACCCCCAGCTCTACCCTGTAGTGATGCAGTGATAACCCCCAGCTCTACCCTGTAGTGATGCAGTGATAACCCCCAGCTCTACCCTGTAGTGATGCAGTGATAACCCCCAGCTCTACCCTGTAGTGATGCAGTGATAACCCCCAGCTCTATCCTGTAGTGAGGCAGTGATAACCCCCAGCTCCACCCTGTAGTGATGCAGTGATAACCCACAGCTCTACCCTGTAGTGATGCAGTGATAACCCCCAGCTCTACTCTTTATGGATTTCCACTTCCTGTATCTCGTCTCCCTCTTTCAGCGATAAGGGGTGGACCCATAGAAATATAATTCCTCTCATTCTACGGTTATTCTATGAAAATATTACTGCTTTTTCAGTAGCTGTGGGTTCTCCTCTCCTCCTCTCAAATCAAATCAAACTTTATTTGTCACATGCGCCGAATACAACAAGTGTAGACTTTACCATGAAATGCTTACTTACAAGCCCTTAACCAACAGTGAGTTCAAGAAGAGTTAAGACAATATTTACCAAGTAGACTAAAATAAAAAGTAATAATAAAAAGTAACACAATAAGAATAACGAGGCTATATACAGGGGGCACCGGTACCGAGTCAGTGTGCAGGGGTACAGGTTAGTTGAGGTAATCTGTACATATAGGTGGGGGTGAAGTGACTATGCATAGATCATAAACAGTGAGTAGCAGCAGTGTACAAAAAGGGAGGGGGGGGGTGTCAATGTAAATTGAATTTGATTAATTGTTCAGCGGTCTTATGGCTTGGGGGTAGAAGCTTTTGACGGGCCTTTTGGTCCTCCTCACTAGCTGTGGGTTCTCCTCTCCTCCTCTCATCTTTTCTTTCTCTCCATCGTTTCCCTCTCATGGACTCCTTGACACCCCACAGTCTGCAGCCAATCATCTACTTATTGTGTCTGGAGAGGAGCAGCCGCCCCTTGGCTGCAGACTGCTTTGAACAGATCCCTTTGCATTTACTGTGGATGGGAGGATGTATACCTTGCAGGTGTAATGGTAACGTGTGTTCGGATGTTTATTTAGACCCAGAACATGTTGGTGTTGTTGTTGTCTAGTCAGACAGGGCCTCTAATCTCCCAAAAAAGATGGGATAATATTTTCAGTTGTCAATTTTTGTTTTAAGAGATACTTGTGGTGCAGCCTGGTGCAGGCCTGAGATGTAGTTTTCAGACCCCTTTCAGAGGGAACATTTCTTAGACTGGCACCCGAGCTACCTGTGCTACATCCTTATTGGCTATAACAAATTGTGGAAAATGTGTTCCCCAATCCCCACAACACACAGAGTCGGAGATAGGTAAATCATATTCTCTCTGCATGACCTCCTGCTCACAAACGTAATCACTAATTCACAATGATGTCATCATCTGTCCACATTTTTCCAGTAATTCATGTCTGGGTAGAACAAGATGTCTGTGCATTGTGAATAAGCCGGACGCCCACATCGACAGCCCTCATCGGAGAGGAGGCCATATTGTTTCTGACAGAGTTGAGGAAGTACAAGGAGATTAATGTGGTAGAGTGAGTCAACGGCACGATGAGAGAGGAGAGTCGAGACTGTGTGGGAAGCAGTGTTTGTTATCAGTGCACTGGAATGGGAGAGCTCTCCACTCCTCTAGCTTTGCAGGTCTCTCCATGCCTGCCTCAATCCCTCTGCCTAGTAGTGCCTCTTGATGGAACAGCCAGGGAGTTGAGTTAGCCTTGAGAAGGTAAACTAGCACCTGATACTCAGTCTTATTCCCAGAGTAAAACACACACGTTTCACACCTCTACTCCTCAGGTAGACAGGTTACCGCCAGGTTGGGCATTGTAATTCTAACTTGGCACAAGCAGACTTTATTCAACTACCCATGGGCTTTATGATTAGTTGAGTTGTTGAATCAGGCGTGCTGAGTTAGAACTACAATGAGCGACCATTGGGTTTCCAGAGAACTGAAGTTGAGAGGCACTAGTCTTTGGTTCCCAAATGATGGTCCAAACCCATTGGCGAGTCTTGGTCAGTTTGTACTGGATGTTTTCTGGTTGAGAACCAGGTTACCACCAACTGGTCTCTGATACAACCAAGAAAATATGTCTTTTTCCAGTCCAGTTTAAGTAAATACGTGCAGCAAACTTTGCAATGCATTAGGAGCTAAAGCAGATTGTGTTCTTCATTTCACCTGTCACATTATTTTACATTATGAAGCTTACCATGGTTCTCCAGAACAGTTGAGCAAGTCACGTGTTTGTTTATAAAGAGCACAACGGGAGAAAGCTGAAGTAGGTGAGTCCAGCTGTGTATCGACAGGGGTCGTGTTTTATATTGAAAGTCAACAGTGTTTTTTTTGCTTCAATAGAGGATCAGGGACGTGCAACTATAGTTTTCCTTCACAGAAAATATATTAGTGCAACACATTCGGCAGAAAACAGCTTCATTGTCATCAGATGACAACAGAAGTGCGACACTATTTGGCTAGCAGCCACACAAGTAAATGAGCTGACAATGAAAAAGCAAGGTCTTTTTTTGCAATGTTTATCATAGAAAGAATGTAGCCAGCTACATTTCTTCGTGTTTTGCTTAAAGTTAATCTTGTATTTTACAGGAGAAAAGTAAGCTGGCTACACCAAGAAAAGTACAGTAGAAAAGTAGCTACACATCAGTCAAAGTGCTGTCTGCTGATAGAATGCCAGTTTGGGAATTCTCATCCCAATGGAGAAGTTCAACTGAAGCACAAAATTAGTTAGATGCCGAGCAGAAATTCCAATAAAAAGCATTTTAGATCTGCCTTTTATAAAACGCAGCAAGATATTTCACATGTGTTTTATCTTTTTTTTCCTGCGTGAAAAACAAAGAATTCCACGTTAGGGCGACCCCTAAGATTAACTTGCTAGTTGTCTAAGTAAGTGGCTGAATTAATAAGGTCACAGGGCATCATATTGTGTTAGCTTTCTGTCTTGATTGAGAAGTCAAAGCCCTTTGGATGAGTTAGTTATCTGTGCAGCTGCCACTGCAGCTTGATTTTCTTACGTTTTTTTCTCCTCTCAATTCTAGGCCCATCTGCTCCTCCCCTATCTTCTCGGAGCAAAGCATGCAGGCCATTTGCCCTAGCAACTCCCAGACTCCACACAGACACAGTGTGTACACAGTACTGTTCTTCCTTCATTCACATTCGCCTGTAAATGTCCAAGCTCACCAAAAAGGACCTTCGATAGCTCCTACCTATATACTGTATTTATAACTTTATGAGCTGGATTGCCTGTCTTCGTTTATTTTCGTTTGAGCTTGTTATCATACTTAGCTAGCAGCCGCCACAGAAATGAGCTCTTACTTGTGCTAATTTTGTTAGCATTCTGATAATAGACGCCCAATGGGCTTTTTGCGTTCTTTGGCTCCCCCTTGTGTACTAAGCTGGCATTACCATAAATCCCGGTGTGAGAGAAGGACGGTATGAGGATATGAAAATCTGGATACCACCCAACCCTAGCTCGAATCTCATCACGGACAACTTTAGCATTTTAGCTAATT